>NC_090269.1:414435461-414797127 GCF_040414725.1 Anabrus simplex
CTTAGATTTTGACTCACTTTCCAGTTACCTCTTTGAAACAAATGTGAACGAATTAAAGATGTTATATTCGGAGTATGTTGAGGAGTGGGTCAGAAGTAGCTCTCTTTAATGAAATTGAAATAAGTAAGGAGAGGTGGTTCACCCAGAGACTCGACCTTGTACAGGAAGGGGTAAGGGTTAAATTTTACGCGTCCTCCGTGGGGAGTTAAGTAACTTGTCTGTCAAGTTGTTAGAGGGGAAGAAAGTTAACACTTGAGTATGCGGAGCTGTCCGACAGTTCATTACCAACCCACATCACCTTTCTTATAAGGATCAGGTTTTATGCACACAAATATACGTTCCGCTTAATGTAAAGTATAGTTTTTGTGACTCCATTATTATTATTATTATGTTTTCTTAAGAATGAAGAGATACTTTTCAGTCTGTCAAACACACTGCAATTATAATATCACATTCACTCCCGTAGATACCTTAAGGTGTTTAAGAGCAGTCTATGTGCGGGACCGTATCCGAGTTAAGGTGTTTAAGGTCACGCGATACGAACGTTGTTTGGAATTTAGTGCTAAATTCGTACGAAGCCGTAGTTCGTGCTGAATATCACAGATGGCATATAAATGAACAGCCCCTCACCCTGACTACCTGAACAGAGGGAACATTCCAATGCTTTCTTTCTTTATTCTTTGAGTAAACACGTACCTAATCCAGTCGTGGTATCCTTGTGAGAATGCGTAATGAAGTAAGTTATTGTGCCGCAATAACATGACGAGTTACGCACACAGTACACGAAGTGAGGAAATTGAAGACATACTAATGAACGATGATTCTGGTGATGAATTCTTCCCTGATTTCAGTGATAGCGAAAAACATTCCGATGATGATATACCAGACTCTAGGCAAAGTGACATTCAGCACATTCAAATAACCGATACACATCCGTCTTATTGCCCGCCTGCAATCAAGTTCACTGGCCGGGTAGGATTAAATGTTGACATCAAAAATAGCAACGAAATTCAGCCTTTCGTCAATTTATTTGTAAATGACGATTTCCTTGAATGTGTATGCCATCAGACAAACCTTTACGCGGAACAAGTTATTAGCACAGTACCACGTCCATTCAATAAATAGGCCTATTCTATTTTTCAAACGTGGAAACCGGTCGACGTAAATGAGATGAAGTAGTTTATAGGAGTAATATTTGTAACCGGATTAATTCTAACACCAGACCTGAAAATGTGGTGGACAGAGGACACTATTTTCGACTCGCCAAATCTTTCAAAAACCATGGCATGAACCCGATTCGAAAACATATTGTCATTCTTGCACTTCAACGACAGTCATTATTAGGGGAATCTTGATAGGATATAGAAAATTAGGCCGATTCTCGAAAGGCTCAGCGACCAGTTTTCGTACAGTACCGTAGCATTTAATGTAAAATAGAGATGGGAGTATTTAAAAAGGCTGGGCTGGAGGTTTAAATCACCCGCTAAGGAGCTGGTAGTCAACGTGATATAAATTATAACACCATATTCGTGTAGGCCGAAACACCCCATTCTTTGTATAGCAGTGTGCATTTTTACAGATTTGTTTATAGAGTTATAATTTATATTGTTATTCCAGTGTGTTGCACAGACTGAAAAGTTATTGTTACATTTATCCGTTAGTTTCTTCATTAACATGAGAATAAACAACTACCTTTTACCCACAGATTTGTACATGTGAAATTTGCTTGACCCGTTCATAGAATCGATAAATTTTGCACTTCGCATCAAAATGTTTGGTGTAGTCTTTGACAATCCGCATGAAATGAGAACTTATCCTATTTAGGGAAAGAGTCATACCACTGTTAACAATGCTGCTGAACACCGCTGGGTTCTGCATGGCTTAGTGCAGCATGCCAAGCTCTTCGTGTATGAGAAACAGGAAAGGGCTAGGAATGGAAAAGAAGCAGCCGTGGCCTTAATTAATGTACTGCTCCAGAATTTGCCTGATGCGAAAATGGGAAATCACGGAAAACTCCACAGTTCAAAACTATTACGGGAACATGATTTTGAATGTATGCCATGCTCCGTAAAACAATACCTCACACCCACGTATATTACCAACTAAACATTTATTTTTTACCGTTGAACAAAACAACATCGATGGATTCGCGTTCATTTTCAGAAGAAGAACTGAAATGCCCAAATAGGGGCGAAAACAAAGTGATAAGAGTCTTCCGTGGTGGATTTTTATCACAGTTGGTGAGCTTCAGTATGGTGTATGTCCTCCACAAGCATTTATCACAGCTTGGCACCTACGTGCCCAGCTCCGTATAAGTCGACGGAGGTCACGTTGCGGTATCAGGTCCCATTCTTCAATGAGAGACTCTTCGAGGTCTTGGAGAGTCTGTGGTGGAACAGGACGCCCACGAACACTTCTCTCAAGCCTACCCCACACATGCTCAATGGGATTATGATGGGGACTCACGATGGTCATTCCATGTCTTGAATGTCCAGTCCTCGCAGGATAGCTCTGGCGATGCGCGCTACATGAGCCGTGCCATTGTCGCGTATGATTACGAATTCAGGGCCAACACCGTATGCAGCAACCAACACGTGCTGTAGCAATATCTGCTCGATGTACCCCGCAGCGGTATGAGTACCGCGGACGACGACAAGATCCGTACGGCTATCAATACTGATGCCACCCCACATCATCACAAAACCTTGTCCGAATCGGTCACCTTTCTGGATAACACTTAGCATGTACTGCTCACCACGGCGTCTCCATATACGTTGACGTCCGTAGTGCTGTGTCTGGGGAAATATGGACTCGTCTGTGAACAACAGAGGTGTCCATGGGCGAAGTTGCCAGTTGACGTGGGTACGGACAAACAGAAGGCGAGCTGCGCGATGTTGCTGCGTTAAACTGGGCACTCGAACAGGACGTCTGGGTGGTAAGGACACTTCTCTTAACCTGTTCCTTACTGTATGGTCAGACACCGTTACTCCAGTGACCCTCCCGAGGTCTGTTCCAGTTCTCTGGCAGTTGCTGAACGACGCCGCAACACACAGATGGTCAGATATCGATCATCCTGTGGGGTTGTCATACATCCACGACCTTGTCCAACACTCCTTTTGAACTGGCCTGTCACATTGTAATGATTCCACAAGCGTTGATGATGATGATGATGATGATGTTTGTTTTTAAAGGGACCTAACATATAGGATATCGGCCTCTAATGGCACCAAATGAGACGAAATGTAACGACTATTCAAAATCCACTGACCAGAATTCAAAACGTGAGGTCGAAGAATGAATGGATGTATATGAAGTCAAAACAATCAGTTGATCCGTCCCGCAATGCCCCACATTCCCAGAAACTAGCGTTAAACAATATTATTACTGACCAAGGAACAGCTTCTAAAGCTCAACACTGAATCGATGATGCTTGTAGTCTAAAAGGGTCCGAAATCCAGGTCATCGTCCCCTCATAATGGTACTTATCGCTAGGAAAGTAGAACCATGGTATTTGTCAGGTTGCGGTACTAACCAAAAGTAGCGTACACTCGCGGTATTCTACACTTTA
Source organism: Anabrus simplex (assembly GCF_040414725.1). Lineage (NCBI taxonomy): Eukaryota > Metazoa > Arthropoda > Insecta > Orthoptera > Tettigoniidae > Anabrus > Anabrus simplex. The sequence goes on from NC_090269.1 coordinate 414,439,030, forward strand.
TGGTATTACTCACAGGTAATGTAATGCGAGCATGTAACACAGACCTAAGGTGTTTCGCCCATTGTGTCGCTATTTACAGGCAACGCAAACCTATGGTGTTCTTCACATAAGGGGACCAACCATAGGGACTCGCACTATCCCGTGGTGTTTCTCACATAGTGGGTACTAATCATAGGCAAGGCAGAACCATGGTGTCGCTCATATAGTGGTACGAATCACAGGTCCAGTAAAATGCATCCTGTGCCACACACTGTCGCTACTAATCACAAACCTCTTGTGTACCTAACATAGTGGTACTACGCAAGTACTACGCGCAAGTAAAAGCGACCCGTAGTGGTACTAATTACAAGTAGTATCATGGTTCTAATTTAATCATCCCTTGGTCGCCGCTTTTATTTGGCTCTTACGACAAGCAGGGGATACCGTGGGTGTATTCTTCGTCTGCGTTCACCACACACAGGGGGTTGTGTGTTTGGTCCGTGAGAAGTATTTTATTTCCCTCATGTCCGCCGGCAAGCCAGTTAGGAGCCACTATCAGCCACCTGGGACGCGCCACGTGAGAGTATCACCTCTCTCCCTGCTACGCGAGCGTAGTAGGTTCGTTGCACAAGCGTTGTGTAACAGACGGAGGCACATTGAGATCCACAGCAACACGACGAAAAGTCCATCCTTCCTGGATCATATTGACGGCCCTTGCGACTTGAACCTCGTTAAGTGTCTCATGAAATGTGCTGTTGACGTACAACGTGCTCAAATGACCGCAGTAGTATGTGTACCTGACAACGGCACACGGTGCATTGCTGTTCACTTTGTTTTGAGGGGTCACCTGACAGTTTAATGCACGGCTACGCCCACAGATGGAGTATAACTTCGATTTGACATGCCCTGAGTAGCTCAAGCTGACGTCTCAAGGTATGCTGTACGACCATTGGAACCCCATCTACCAAATTAACGTTCACATACCAGACGTTACAAAATATGTTCCTGTACTTTTTGGACTGTATATATTCAGGGCTGCCGACAGTGGGGTTCAAACCCACTATCTCTCGGATGCAAGCTCACTGCTTGCCATAAAATCTAGTAATAATACTCCTGTATACCTGATGAAAATGAAAATCCATAGCCTGTTCCCAGTCATTTCACTGGGTCAGGAATGGTATGAATAGATCCTCTATTTGGCCGGCTGCCGAAGCCTGTCGCACTACTCTGTGGCAATGATTAATGACTGACAGATGAAATTACATGATATTAGAGAGTGTTGCTGGAATGAAAGATGACAAGGAAAACCGGAATACCCGAAGAAAAGCCTGTCCCGCCTCCACTTTGTCCAGCACAAAACTCACATGGAGTGACCGCTGTTTGAACCACGGAACCCAGTGGTGAGAGGCCGGCGCGCTGCCGCCTGAGCCACGGAGGCTCACTCCTGTGTACCTGATGCAGGAGTGAATATTTTCCAGGTTGCTAAATCCAAAAGTAATTCTTACAAATATCGCAAGAAGTACATTACCAAGGAATTGAGATACAAAGGCTTCAAACATCTGAAAGAAATTGCAAGAAATGCCAAGCAAAACACACCCTGCGACACAATGGATTGGCCGGCGATGTGGTTGAAAATAAAGAGGACGAGATGTAAAAATGAAAGAAAGGATTTGATTCTCTCGGGCTATAATTACTACTGTGAGCACAGAGACTTTTCAGATTGGCTAAGCAGCTTAAACAGTTGTACACAAAATCACTTGAAGTTCTCTCAAGGTAAAGGAAGAATTTTCGAAACTTTTATGGCACGAACATGATACATGAAGAATCCCATCACTTGTATCAAGCATTACTAGACTCAGACAAGAAGAAGTATGGAAAACCTGAAACACTATATTTATTTTCTTTTTGATTTAGGTACCTGACCAAACAGCCAGCTATAAATACATTAGAATGCAAAATATATACAGTAAATACAATAATGTCCAAAAGTTAAGCATAAACACTAAACGAGGCCATACCGCCTGATAGGAAATTCAGGCGGATTCCTGAAGAAACGGAAGCTGACTTACACACCATACGTCACACAACGTGTCCAATAAAACACTGTCAGAAAGGTTCTGACAGCTGAGGTACACATTTGTCAACAACTAACAAAACTTGACAATGTCTTCCACAACAAAATATGCTGTTAATAGGGTGTATGGTTACCCCTAATGGCCACACATGCTTCGCAGCGACGTGGCGTGCTCTCTATCAGTTTGTCCAAGAGCTCATGTTGCAGTCGATCCCATTCCTCCGTTAGGGCAAATGCGAAGGTATTAGAGGGTCTTTTGTGGAGGCTGACGGGATGCAATTTGCCTCCCCAGTGTATGCCAGGATTCAGATCCGCAGACCTCGCTGGTCATTCCATGCGATGAATGTCTTCCCCAGCCAGAAATTCATCCACCAGAGCAGCACGGTGTGGTCGGGAATTTATCGTCCTTTAAGAGGAAGTCTGGACCAACCGCACCTCCGAAGAGTCGAACATGTGGCCTCAGTACCTCACCCCTATACCTCCGAGCATCGACAGTGTTCCTCGGACCACTCATGAAGATGTGCAGGTCCGTACGGCCCTTCAACATGATGCCGACCCGTACCATGACGCCGCCACCACCATACTTGTCCCGTTCCACGATGTTCCTGTGGTTGTATCGGCTACCCGGTTCTCTCCGTATTAATGTGCGACGGGAATCCTTCTGCAAACTGAAGCGGGATTCATCTGTGAAGAGCACGTGCCTCCATTCATTTATGGTCCAGTTTCGATGTTGATGGTTCCGCAGTAAACGGGCTCGTCTCTGTGCTGGAGTGAGCGGGACGCACGCCGCTGGACGTCGGGCAAACAGCCCTGCTGTTCTGAGCCTCCGGGCCTCCACAGTAAAAGCAAGGTTAATAGAGAACAGTAAGGTTAGTCATTCCGCGTTACGGGCTGCCATTGGCTGTCGCTGTGACGTCACCATGGAACATCGCTGGTAGCCACTGACGGCAGACTGTATTAGCGCGCGGGTAATGTTTCACATTTTAATAATATACCGAAGTGATATTTTAGAATTTTTGAACGTCATACAATGTATTCTATAGATACATACATTCTGTACAAGATAAAGTACGTATAACATCGTAGCGCTGCAAAATAAGAGGTACTTAGAAGTGAGCGATATGTTAGGTTTAAAGCAACAGATTCGGGACAAATAAGACTATTTTGATTTACTGTTATTCACTCTTACCTCAGTGAAGATGATGTTGACGAAATGCATGGAATCTTCACCTCACTCTGACTGACAGATGGGTTTTGTTTTATATCACAAACACTGTTAATTTGTTCAACACTTCACGGTGAAAACTTACAGGATACATTACGATATGTAATAACTTCAAGTCTTGGAACACTAGCACCAAATAAACGGTTTGTCTTTCTTTCCGTTAACATAAGTCTAGAAGAGTATCACAGTCTAGTATATTCACTATATATCCAATTTTCATCAAAAGGGCTACAGTTCGAATCGTAGTCAATGAGAGCGAGACAGGGTATGAAATAAGTTCTTTTCCGAGTTCTGCGCATAAGGCAAAGGTCCCGTGGCTTTGCACACGAAGTTTAAAACAACAAATACAGCGGTAACGAACATTTCTTGACATTTACTTTGTTGATAAATGCCACATTCTCGTTTTTCGCTTACGGGCAGCCTCTTTGCCGGCTGAGTGGCTCAGACGGTTGAGGCGCTGGCCTTCTGACCCCAACTTGGCAGGTTCGATCCTGGCTCAGTCCGGTGGTATTTGAATGTGTTCAAATACGTCAGCCTCGTGTCGGCAGATTTACTGGCACGTAAAAGAACTCCTGCGGGACATAATTCCGGCACCTCGGAGTCTCCGAAAACCATAAAAGTAGTTAGTGGGACGTAAAGCAAATAACATTAATTAATTATTACGGGAAGCCTCTATTTTTTTATTTCTGTTTTGCAGCCAACCAACGCAAACGGAGTAAGGTTCGGATCTTAGCACATGATTTCAAGACTTGTGGATGGACGTCAGGAAAACGGCTTTTCAACTTCACAAACATATTATTCACAACTTCTGGTTCCTTGTTCAAATCTGTTCGTCCGTGAACTTCAGCAAATATTAGTTCGAATTTAGTGATAATTTCCATAAAACTATCGGAAGGGACGAGCAAACCTCCCCGAAACAGCACGTGTACCCACCCCAGACTTGGGTCATCAGGTGGTATCAACAACTCTCCTGTAGGCGTGCCCAGGGACCTGTCAAATTTTCGGCAGCGATATGCCATGAACCCTTCAACGTATCTGAATCCCTCCACACTACAGTCAGTATTTTCCTGTACGGATAGATCATCACTATCAACAGCTGGCAATTCAATGCCATTAACATCCTTGTCACCCTCAGTCATCGCCAGAGCTTGTCATATCCTGGAGGATGTTGCCAAGCATAGCCGATGAATTAAGAAATTCTCCTCCTTCGGCAGGAGCTACAGGTGACTCATTGGAATGAGGAATATCGCTGGAATTGGCTCCTAACAACAACAGTCTGATGCTATTTTTCACATCAGGTGGAGATGGATGATCTTAAAAATGCCCAAGACCTCTTAGGCGCGAAAAGAAATTTTCCAGGCAATCTTGATTCAAACTTGCTGTGAGAATGTATTTAATAATAATTAATGTTATTTGTTTTACGTCCCACTAACTACTCTTTTACGGTTTTCGGAGACGCCGAGGTGCCGGAATTTTGTCCCGCAGGAGTTCTTTTACGTGCCAGTAAATCTGCCGACACGAGGCTGACGTATATGAACACCTTCAAATACCACCGGACTGAGCCAGGATCGAACCTGCCAAGTTGGGGGAGAATGTATTTAACGCCGAAAGATTCCATGTATTTGAACAGCACAAACGAAAAAAGAAACTAGGTCATCTTACACTCTTTTAAACACCCACGCACTTTAAAGGTAAACAAATACATCCGATACATGTGATAACTGAAGAATTTGCCTCGATCTACCCTGGTCCCGCGTGGCTAGCTGTTCCACCGTGACGTCATGCGCTAAGCGAGGAAAATGCAACACCTTCTGCGCACGGCTGAGTGCACCCCCCTGAGTAAAAGGGCTAGCCTCTGTGCTGGAGTGAGCGGGACGCACACCGCTGGACATCGAGCAAACAGCCCTGTTGTTCTGAGCCTCCGGTACACAGTTTGTCGGTATACGGCAACCCCTTACACGGCTGCAAACTCCGCCAACAATTTTTTTGTAGGTGCACTCCGATTTCGTCGGGCGGTTAAGGCCGGATATCGGTCCTGCTGTGGAGTGGTTACCCTTGGTCGACCTGGTACTGGCCTACGACTACCATCCCCTGTGTCTCAAAATCGTCTCCAAATCATGGAAATGACACTTTGTGGCACATTCAAGGATACAACGACTTCGGACTGTGTCTGGCCTGCTTCCAGGCAGCCGAGTATTCTACTCTACAAAACGAGGTCCAAATGGCGTCGTTGTGCCATTATTCTGTCAGGTTCACCACGAGGCTACACTCCGCACTTTATAACAAGGCAAACACGACTGAGGGAATATGGGGCGCAGGCAGGGGCTGTGTTTACCTTGCGGTTACTCCGCTAGTCAAAACAGGAACACTCCTTTTCTATACAGAGCGAACACGTAAGTTTGGTAGTTGCGTATTTCCTGTTTCCCTGCTTACTCGTAACTTATGCTTAACTCTTGGACACTAGTATATACACTGAGAATACACTGACACATACGGATCTTCCATAGTACTGTACTGACTCCTTATAGAGTGCTCACACACACATACGCAGATAAAAAGAAGATATATACACACTGCAACTGTAGTATGTTTAGTTACTTTTTTGTGATATATCATGTCAAATTTTACAGTCTTAAATCGGTGTCTTTTAAGAACATGGCGATTGCATTTTACATCTCTGGTTGTGGGGATGATAAAATCCACTGTATGTTGAGCGGTTCAATGCAAGTAAAGTTGCCATGAAATTTTTCCGCTGTACATTACAAAGATAGTACTAGAAGAAGATGTGGTTGAGGTCAGCGATTGCTTGGTGGTCACAGGAACAGTAAGGCGAGTTTCGGACTTCTATTCCGTAGAGAGGATTTGCAAAACTGCCGTGATTGAACACCTTGCGAATAAGAGAAGTGACGTATCGGCGACAAGCATTCCATTTGGAGAACCAAGGTGAGTGAGGAGGGTATGATCGGAACACAGCGTATTGTTTTCCCCGTTGAATTTTTGTAATGTACCATTCTCTCTGACATTGCGCCCGGGGACACCGCTTGATTCATGGCACATAGTTTCGAATAAACACTGGTAAAATATAAACTCGTGTCCTCATCCTGAGTTAGTTGACCTCATTTCAGGCACAGCCCCATTGGAGGTGGGCTGCATGACCATTTCAAACACATACCAGTCCTCCTGCCATTCATAAATTTCTGGCAGTACCGGGAACCGAACCCGGGGCGCCCGAGGACGGCAGCTAACAACACTAACCGTTACGATACGGAGACAGAAACAGATACTGGTGAATCTAGGCGTTCGCCCAAATGCGTTGCTGCTCTAACGAGCAGGTCAACTTATTCCGTGTGTAGGATACCTTTATGGCTAGGTATCCAAAGACAGTGAACCTCAATATTGAGACGTTTAAGTTGTCGAAATCTCTGAATGATCTGGATTAGATGAATCGTTAGTTTGTATGTATCATGTGACTGTGGAGTCTTCCCTAGTATTGTAAATTGATACGTTGTTTCCCTATAAGTGTTAAGACAATGTTAGTATTGTTTCTTGTGTTATAACATAAAATACCTGAGGAAACAGAAGGACATACAATTTGACTAAGTCCAATGTTATTTCTTTCCTTAAATGGTAAAAGTTCCCAAGTCCCACATCAATATCTTAAAATAGGGAGTTATATTTTGTATATGATCACTGTTAAGTTGGAGCACCTGGGTTAAAATAAAAAAAAGGAGAAGTAAAAAAAAAAATTAGGAACTCTTGAATAACCTATAGATTTATAGTGACCATTTCACTTTTAAAACTGGTATAGTGTAAAATTAACAAATATGGGCTTGATCACTTTTACCACTAAGCCAGCCTATGTTTTAATAATATCTTGAAAGTACAGTTTCCCTAGTTCAACGGGATTCCCTTAACAGAGGGGAAGGAAACGAAATGAGATGCTGGTTCATTTCAGGATCGAAGTTCATACACTGAATGACAATGATTGTTCTATTCTAGTCGATTTTATCACACATACTGTATGACTGTACAAGTATTTACCCTTATTTCAAGTCGTACAGTTTTAGTTATCGAATGGCTTATAGTACCGAGATATCCGATAACATTTTCGGTTCGCCAGGTGCAGGTCTCTCTATTTGATACCCACGGACCACCTGCGCATTTATATGCGTGATAACGATGATTATAATACGATAGGGAGAGGGTGAAACCCTATGTTGGTCCGTATCCTACGCCTGGTCAAAAATACGAAAGTGTATGTTCAAGGCTTAACTTATCCATCTGACTATGAATCACCTTGAACAGCGTTGTACCGAGCTCGATAGCTGCAGTCGTTTAAGTGCGGCCAGTATCCAGTATTCGGGAGATAGTAGGTTCGAACCCCACTGTCGGCAGCCCTGAAAATTGTTTTCCGTGGTTTCCCATTTTCACACCAGGCAAATGCTGGGGCTGTACCTTAATTAAGGCCACGGCCGCTTCCTTCCAACTCCTAGCCCTTTCCTCTCCCATCGTCGCCATAAGACCTATCTGTGTCGGTGCAACGTACAGCAACTAGCAAAAAAAAAAAAGACAGCGTTGTATGCCTTCATTCCATATTCACACTGTATAGAGGACTGGAACTGAATGCAGGCTTTTAGCACACGATCTAATGAATAGAAATTGTGTACCATCAACTTTCCTACCCCATCAGATAATATTCTGATGGAGGAAACTTTCGTCACCAATAAGACTCGAATCGGCTAACGACGGTGTGTGACCGTATAAACTTTATGCTTTAACAATCTTGGTCACCAGGCGGGCTATCCGCATAATACACCTCGGCGCGTAGTATGACACTGCCACAAAAACCTACATACAGCGTTTGACAAAAAATAATTTGTTAGACCTCATTCTCCTTTCTCAGATGTGTAATCGTTATGTTCGTCAATTTCTTCAAATTGCGCGGTTTACTCAAAGGTTGCTTGCTTACTGTTTAAAGGGGTCTAAATTAGGTCATCGGCCCCTTACTCAAAAGAATTAATCACTATTATGCTAGCAGTGGGTGTTTTGTTGTCTAGGAACTATTAAGAAAATGAGCTAATTATTTTTCAACACGTATACAGTATGTCATTTCCCTTTTTTTTTTCTTCCTATAAATGCCAGGCTGAATGGCTGACAGCAGAACGTGGCGATGTAAGTACAGTCTGGAAGGTTCGACCCTTCCTCAACCAAATTTTATTTCAAAAGACAAACATTCTGCACCTTGATTCTTCTAAATCCTATTGTCATTTGTATATACAAACATTTTTACATCGTTATGCCAATCTGTGGAGCACGATAGAACTTATTCAGCTAAGTTGATATTTCTTCCCCCCAAATCTTTTTTTTTTCGCTTTACGTCGCACCGAAACGGATATGCCTTACGGCGACGCCAAAATCTCTTCATATGGGCAGTGAAAACTTTCCTTCGTTCTTAAGTCCATGATTTATTGGTCCTGGTATTCATTTTCTCAGCAAAATGATAGTCGTCCACTGCTTTTTTTTAAAAATTGGAGTCGGTTTTGAATAATTTCTTGTGGGATGCCAATTTCCTGAATTTTTATTCCTATTTCACTAATTATTAATTACAGAATGCCTATAGACTCACCTGGAACAGATATAACAAAAAATCAACGCAAAATTAAGACATTAATTAATTAATACACTATCAAGGTTTCCGAAGCTTCAAGTGCTTAATTAATTAATGTCTTCATTTTGCGTTCCTCAATATTGATTTCTTGACTTTCATTGAGAGAGCAATGTTGAGAATCCTTTTGGTGAGCCCGTTATTGTTTATTCTGAGAATGTGGCTATAATAGTTGAGGTTAAGACTAACAATGGAAGGGAGTTATTATACTGCTGGAATCGTTTGATTATCCTTATATTTGTCGTTATTGCTCCGACTGCGCCTGTTAAGTGCCGAGGTCTAGGGTTGACTAAGTGCTTCAATCGCGTTTTCCTAATTGTGATGGTGATAAAGCTCCCGAGACTTCCCTTTCATCCAGATTCCCTCTGAGTAGACTGCACCGAAGATTTTGCTCTCCTGTTTCTCTGCGTCTATAACTAATGATTTGCCTCGAATGATCAAAGTTTCCAAGGCGTATAGTGCTTAATTAATTAATGTCTTAATTTTGGATTCCTCAATGTTGATTTTTGTTATATCTAATCAACGTGAGTCTATAGGCCTTCTGTAATTTTGAGATCATCTCCTTATTTGTTTTACGATTCAAGCCTGATGGCTGAATGACTTTCCCTAAGTACTTGAACTTATTCACTTCATTAATTTTGCCGAATACTTTAGAGGTTTTCCATCTACAGTAGATAACGAGCGGATCCTTCCATGCGCTGAGTTCTTCATACTGTATTTGGAGCCCAGTCTTAGTGATCTGCAGTATCATGAAGTTTTACAAGGGCATGAGCTGCTTCTTGTCTGTGGTTAGAAAGAATAGTTAACCCTTAGCCCTCTTTTTCTTCTGAACACTGCTGCCACTCCAACTCCATTTAAGAATCTGCTTGCAGAGGGATAACAGAGAGCACAAACATATTGACAGCATATTTATAAAAATCAGCTAAAGCAAACACAAAATAAATATAATACAAGTACAATACAGTATTCAGGTGCAATTTTCAGCATTTTCAAACCTAAAATTATCTCAGACATTCACTTTTTGTCTGTAATAGGGCATTGTGTGAAACTTCCAAAAACACTCGCCGGGATGTAATCCAAGCTTTTTTCTGATAAAACCACTCTCGCTTCGTAATTTAGGCTTACTGTTCATTGCCACATTTAGGATTACGCCTAAAAATGCTTTGAATTCAGGAAAAGTAACATCTATCCACGACCCGCTAATAGACTCACGTGTGAGGGGCGTAACCTTTTGAATGTTTACACTAGCATACCGGTTAGTCTCGTGCAAAATTTCCGACAATAACTCGTCAGTTAAAGGTGATAATTGGAAAAAGTCAAGTTCATTCAACCATGCGGTTTTTTATAACCTGACGTACCTGTGAATGAGCTTTTGAAATCCAAGTCAGTGTCGCGGTATTTCCTCCATCCATCAGAAGAGGTACCAGCATTGCCATTCAGCATAAATTTCTCATTATCGGGACTTTTATCACGCAACTCACCAACACAATCTCATTCCGCAATATCTTTCTCACCATTTAATTGAAAATCACTCCCACTATCGCTGAAATCAACGCCACTTTCACCTAAAAGTCTGGCGATTTCTTTCTCACACTGCTCGAACGACGCCATGTTGCTAAGCAATGTTTGTGTACAAACTCACATGGTCTGCAAAGAATCTGCACAAAGCCCGATTTCAAAGAGGTTATGGTTATACATGGCTTCAAATTTTCGTCGAAGGTTTGCAGTACCTTACTGTACCTGTAATTCATGCACGCGTAACCCGACAAAGGAGTTATATAGGGAACAATGTCATCTACAGATAAATTGTATTTTTGAGTAGTCCACCAATAGTTATTCCGTTCGTGTAATTTTCCCGTGTCCTGTTAACTTTTCCAAGCACAAGATTGAACAATAACCGGGATAAGTCATCTCTTTTCCTAAGTCCTGTGGTAATATCAAAGGAATTAGAAAGTTCACTTTGAAATTTAACTTTGGAAGTTGTGCAAGTCAGCGTCTTACGAATTAAGTCTCTCGTTTTCTTGTCAAATTTGAATTATTCTATATTATTATTATTATTATTATTATTATTATTATTATTATTATTATTATTATTATTATTGCCCGACTTCTTGGTCTAATGGCCAGCGTTTATTTTTTTCTAATTACCCTATCAATTTTGAATATTATTTTCCTACATATTGTATTTACATCAGTCTTCTTCTTCTTCTTTATCTGTTTATCCTCCAGGGTCGCTTTTTCCTCGGACTCAGCGAGGGATCACACCTCTACCGCCTCAAGGGCAGTGTCCTGCAGCTTCAGACTCTAGGTCAGGGGATACAACTGGGGAGAATAACCAGTACCTCGCCCAGGTGGCCTCACCTGCTATGCTGAACAGGGGCCTTGCGGGGGATGGGAAGATTGGAAGGGATAGGCAAGGAAGAGGGAAGGAAGCGGTCGTGACCTTAAGTTCCGTACTATCCCGACATTTGCCTGGACGAGAAGTGGGAAACCACGGAAAACGACTTCCAGGGTGGCTGAGGTGGGCTCAATCCCCACACAGTTGAACTCCCGGGGCTGAGTGGACCCCGTTCCAGCCCTCATATCACTTTTCAAATGTCGTGGCAGAGCCGGGATTCGAACCCAGGCCTCCGGGGGTGGCAGCTAATCACACTGACCACTACACCACAAAGGCGGACGAAATTACCCTATCCATTTTTTATATTATTTTCCTGCATATGGTATTTATATCAGTGTTCTCCCCAGAAATTTTCGCCAGACGGGTTGCAGGTATGAGTAACCGGAGGCGAATACTACGTAAAGTATGAATACGATACAATTTTAATATGTTACCTCAGGGCATTAACAACAATATCGTACAGATAAATATTAACAATAAAATGGAACTATTTTAGTGTTATTACCCCGAACAAGGCATAAGAGAGTACTGTATTTTGAACTTCTAGAGTTCTACTGCTCGTTCATAATCGCATAGCACCGGGGCTTACCACTCTGTTGCTGTGGATTGCCCTATGGGTTTGTGACGTCATGAGAAATTAAGTGCTCGCTTGCCATTCCACGCCAATCCAGACACTGCTTGCCCACGACACTACCTGATAGTCAAGGTAAATATCTAAAAAACGTTGCAATTGATGCAATTATGCTGAGAGTATTGGAGATGTATCATTTAAATTATCAGTTTTAGAGTATTTAGGCAACATTTTAATTTGGAGCACCCAACGACTCAAACATGTATCAATATGATGTAACTAGCACATTCAAGTTTATGTTAGCCGGGCGGTCTGCAAAAACGGCTGGGTGGTGCGCCCATTAAAAAGGTCCTAGGGAGAACACTGTAATATGACAATGTTCTTATTACCTCATGCTCTAATTACCCAGGGTTCCCCTAATGAGGTAGGGAGAGGGTGAAACCTGGTGTCGGCAAATGGCATATTCCTGTCGAATAACACCAAGGAGTCTAATCAAGGTTTAACGTCTCCATCCAACAGACGAATCACCATCAACAGCGTCGTACGTTCTCACTCTATATCAGTAGTAAGGAGAGGTCTGTCAGAAAAAAAATACCAGGCTTTTGGCTAGCAATCCAATGATTAGGAATTGTTTACAATCACGACTCCTACCCTTCCCGCCAGCGTTCTAATGGTGACCCGACCGAATAATCATGGCGTCAGAACTTGACACTTTAACAGTCAAGGCTACCAGCCGGGCTATTTTCTTACGAGTTGCTTTACGTCGCACCGACACAGATAGATCTTACGGCGACGATGGGACAGGGAAGAGCTAGGGGTGGGGAGGAAGTGGCCATGTCCTTAATTAAGATACAGCCCCAGAATTTGCATGGGAAGAAAATGGAAAACCACGGAAAAGCATATTTAGGGCTGCCCACAGTGGAGTTCGAACCCACTATCTCCAGGATACTGGCCGCACTGGAGCGACTGCAGCTATCGAGCTCGGTCAAGGGCCAAGAAGAGGAAGAAGCAGAAAAAGAAGAAGAATAAGAAGAAAAATCCAGGGAAATTCAATACCTTAAGGAATGTGGCTAATATCCCTTGATTAGAGTGTAGTCAGGTCAGAAAATCCTATCATCACTTCTGCTTAAAATTATTCCTACTAAATTACATTACATTTCTCTAGACTTAATGATGAAACCTTTGACAATTCCTAATTATTATGTACTTTGAAATTACTGCAGATTACCACAATATTGCTCTGAAATTATACTTTTTCATTTAAGCATCGATTTACAACGCCATGATTGCATCCCACAATTTGAACGAACAGAGTACTTCAGTCAACTACTCTACATGGAAACAGAAACGGTGTGGTCTTAGGCTAGTAAATCGAGTGTTTTAAGTGTTTGATAAATGTGCGTTCCAGATTTTTTTACTCATCATACACCCGCACTTGTCTGGACGTCATACATCTACGTACGAAGAAGGCTACGTTAAAATATTTTCCTCGTTCTATATTTCGTTCAGTTCGTTACAACTTAGCATATCCTTCTTTATACTGAATATATCACCGTGACTCATCAGGTGAAATACCCATATACTCAGACATAAAGTCGCTCTCCCTTGCCTATCTCACCCTTTATGTGCCATAAAAAAGCAGGAAAATCATGTAAAATTCTCGGCATCCCCTCTTAGAATGAAGTTTGAAAGTTTGACACTGCAGCCGGCAGAGCGCTACGAGACAGGAACAGAGGTCCTCTACCGAATGTTATTAATATAAAGCGCGGGGATTTCTGGAGGTTAAGTTTTGTGTAGACACAACCAATTAGATTGCTAGTGAAGAGAATAATCTGAATGTTCTTTTAAAATTATTAATATGCATTTGTTCATTTATATTTTATAATGAAATTCACGTTCAGAGCGCGATGATTAGTGATAAGCACGGTTTTTATGAATCCTTGTCATCATAAGAACTGCCACACCACACTTAGTTCCCAGGAGAAACACACCCATGCCCAATTCCCAGCAATCACGGACAACACTACTTTCTAGCCACATGCCATTTTGAGTAATAATTATTAATGAATTTATCTCTGGTAGTGAAGTACAGCGATGGCCTCGAAGTAATGATCGATTCAATTCAATAGTTTTTTAAAGAACAAAATACTTCACACATCGTTTTCTTTAACTTCACAAGTCATGTAGATATATAGAATTTTATTTTTATAAATCATGTGTTTTAGATGTATAAAACTCAGTGGGAAAAATACTAGTGTTTGTTCTTTTCGCGAATTCTCACACAATGTAAATTATTCCACCGATGATCGATGATTAACTGCCACAACTCCATCGTACACTGATATCAATGTATTTAATAGAAACCTAAATAATAATAATAATAATAATAATAATAATAATAATAATAATAATAATAATAATAATAATAATAATGAAAACCTACAGCCTGTTTTCCAGTCTTTGACCGGGTCAGAGATGTAATGAATGAACCAGGTATAGGCTATTATTGCAATGGGGTCGCTACTACCAGGGTGATATTAATGACTGATAAATGCTATGAAATGATAATGGAGAGTGTTGCTGGAATGAAAGATTACAGGGAAAACCGGAGTACCCGGAGAAAAACCTGTCCCGCCTCCGCTTTGTCCAGCACAAATCTTACATGGAGTGACCGGGATTTGAACCACGGTATCCAGCGATGAGAGGCCGACGCACTGCCGTCTGAGCCACGTAGGCGATAATAATAATAATAATAATAATAATAATAATAATAATAATAATAATAATAATCATAAATCGCAAATAGATAAGAATTTAGGAAAGCAATATTGGATGGTAAATTTCAGAAAAAGAAAAGAAGAAATAGGGCAGTAAATGGACGAAGAAAGTAAACAAATCCGAGGATGGATGAAGACGTTTTGGGAAGACAGGAAGAAGAAATGTGCTTCATGTGATCCTAAGACGGAATAATCGAATGAATGAAGGAATGATACGGAAATAATAATAATAATAATAATAATAATAATAATAATAATAATAATAATAATAATAATAATATAAAGATGATTTTACCAAATTTATTTGTAAAACTAATATCTGTTTCTAAATGCATTCTCTTCTTTGGCTCAGTTTGCAAGCAAGTACTGGTAATTTATCTTTAATCTACGTCAAGTGTTCATAGTTTTTTTTTCAACGCACATGAAATACTAAAAATAAGATACCAATGGTGGTACTTAGATGATAAAAAGGACTTCCTTTGCACAGTCACATAAACACAAGCGTATTTTAAGTGTGAAAAGTCAATAAATAAGAGTATTACATTCGAACAAATATTTCACAATGCTAAATAAATGTCAAAAATAATTATTAACTTACCACAAAGATAAAGGAAGATAACGAAGCCTGCTACACACCGCAACGTGAAACGAGGCATTGTTATTCTTGAATAGTTTAAATGTCTAAAACATCTCACAAGGGAACGTATAGCACAGTTACCACACTCACACACCAATAATTAAACAGGAATCTTTATCTTGAAGCTTGGTTTCAGTAATACATTTGTCGCATTTTATTCCTATTTCACTACTAAAATTTAGTTAGGTTGGAGTAATATATATTTATATTTAGCTACACACGAGAATTGTTGTTATTTAAAACACGGAACACGATTATATATTCACTACAAACACGTTGATATCTTAGGAAACTGAGGAACTAGATAATAACTTTGGACTAAGTTCTACATAATACAATCACTATTTATTTTCTGTACTAAATAACTTTGTTCAGTTAATTATTTATTTTATATAACTGCATCATTGGTTATATCTGTTTTAACATCACTCGCTCACGTAAGGGATGCCCAGTTCAGTCCGCGTATGAACTGTTGGAAGGTAGCTTACGTGTGAACGTTTCCTCCGGACGCGGAATGTTGTTCAATTTGTCGCGATTGTTCGTGCCGATTTAACGTACCGGGATTCCGGCTGGCTGTGTAGCGCGCGCCGTGTACACAGTCCGCCAGTTACCAGCTATCTCCCGCGAAACATGCCCGCTTGTCAGTTTAGTGCAGCCATAGGCCGTTGCGAGGCGCCACTTGGCACATGCGCTCTTTTATGCCTTAGAAATGGTACTAACATACTTCTCTTCTCCACGCCTAGTTGAAATGTAATTGATTGCAACAGGCCTCGTCATACCATTATTATAAATTACCAATACAGGAAGAGGATTCCTGTCCGAGTCTGCCAATGAAATAAGCGAGTTCTGACGTCTTCATTACCTGATTAATGATCATGTTCCAACTCTTTCAGGTCTGCAAGCTTTCATTTTAAAGAACAATTGCTTTTCAGAAGGTAAGGTTTATTAGAGAGGACTGGTCTTCATAATGGGGATAAGAACGAGATCCTTGACATATGGAGCAAATATAGGTGACATAGATTTTTATAATAATGTTTTACATTCTACGAACTACTGTTTGCTGTTTTGAAACGTCGAGATATTAAATTATTGACCTGCATGAGTTCTATTTTTTACGTGCCAGTAAATCTACCTGAAAAATTTCGTGTCAGAATGCCAGGATCTTAACCGTCTGAGCCACCCAACCGGGGAGATATTTCAACAGAAATAAACAACAAAAAATATGTGTTAGGGAAAATGTAAGCATCGAAAGAAGGACATATGTTAAAATTACAATTAATATACAGGGTTACTCACTTAGGATTGCAGTAACGTACAAACCGTTTAAGTGGTAGAAAATTTGTTTTCATTTTTGACATGGAGAAGTCTAGGGGCTGGGTTTTTCACCGACTGAGCTGTCCGTGCGCTTAGGGGTGCGCAGCTGTGAGTTTGCATTCGGAAAATAGTGGGTTCGAACCCCACTGTCGGCAGCCCTGAAAATGGTTTTCCGTGGTTTCCCATTTTCACACCAGGTAAGTGCTGGAGCTATACCTTAATTAAGGCCACGTCCACTTCCTTCCCACTCCTAGCCCGTTCCTGTCCCATCATCGCCCATAAGACCTATCTGCGTCGGTACGACGTAAAGCAACTAGCAAGCAGACACTTGCCTTGCTTTTTGAAAGGAATTATGCTGTTTACTACACCTAGCAGTAGAGCATTCGACTCTCCAAATTCAGGACGTAACTTCTTTTAAGATACCTTTAGGACTACTTTCATTCGCCAGCTGCGAGTTGTTCTAGTCGATAACGAGACGTACAGGATACGTGGTACGTGTGACAAACGGTCATCCTTCACCATCTCTGGACGGATAGCTAATCGCTCTAAGTTGCTATATGAAAAGCACTGTGCGATTTGGAACTTTTAATATTATGGCAGACAGCAGACAAAGGAAGCGGTGAGGAGCGCACAGCTGTGAGCTGGCATCCGGGAGTTATTGGGTTTGATCCCCAATGTCAACAGCCCTGAAGATGCTTTCCGTGGTTTCCCATTTTCACACCAGAAAAATGCTTGGGCTGTACCTTAATTAAGGCCACGGTCGCTTCCTTCCCACTCCTAGCCCCTTCCTATCCCATCGTCGCCATAAGACCTATCTGTGTCGGAGCGACGTAAAGCAACTAGCAGGAATAAAAAGGAAGCACAGCCGTGCGACTTCATTAGAGGGACAATATTATTATCTTGAAATGTACAGTAATGTTAACCATTGATCCACTTATTATTATAGTTGCTTGCTCGTTGTTTAAATGGGCCGCACATCTAGGTCATCGGCCCATTATGTATGCTACGTTTAGCCATTATTTATTCAAAGTGGCGGCCGGTGGACTCTCAGATCAGGAGGGCGGCCACAGTACTTTTTCCCACAACTCCTTCTTTGCTACTGACCAGTACCACCGCACTCATTCAAGTCTTCCGCGCGAAAAAGAGCTAATTCACTGCTGCCAACCGTCACAATACGTTGGATTCAAGCAAGAGGCCCAATTTGAATCAAAATTTCTGGTCTTAAATGTTATATTTCAATATGAAAATGTGAAAAAATCCTACAACCTGTTTTCCAGTCATTGGCCGTGTCAGGGATGGAATGAATGGAGCCCCAATCAAACGGCGAGGATAGGAACTGTGCCAGCTGCTGAAGTCTGGGCAATAATTAATGACTGACAGATGAAATGTTAGTGGAGAGTGTTGCTGGAATGAAATATGACAGGTAAAACCAGAGTACCCGGAGAAAAGCCTGTCCCGCGTCCACATTTTCCAGCACACATCTCACATAGAGTGACCGGGATTTAAACTACGGAGCCCAGCGGTGCGAGTCCGGCGCGCTGCCAACTGAGCCACGGAGGCTCATATTTCAATACATACAATTTATTTTTCTTCTTAAAATATAATATGGCTAACGAAGTCATAAATTATTATTCTTTTTTATTGTATACGACCAAACAGAACGTTTGTCTGGCGCATGTTCCTATTTGGGTTTGTGAGGACATTTTTACTGCTACGGACTCTGTCCAAGTGAACGTCTCTTCCCGCATCGTTCCTCTCGTTCCGTCCACTAAGCGCGCTGCCTCTTTACATCTCAACCCCCTCATCCACGCTATATCCTCGGGCGGTACCTCGAGGTCCGTGCCTTATGTTCAACATGAAAACATTTACTAGTGAACTGCGTGCTGAAAGTCAGTCAGTCAATTTGATATTGCCGAACAATCTTCCTTGTTCTTCTTCTTCTCCTTGCTTCCGAATTTGGCCAACTGTGGAGCGCGTGAAACTTTCTGTCCATTCTTCTTATTTTCTCTTCCCAGAACTTGTTCATTCGTTCACTCGTTATTTTTCTCTGCTCCTCAGATATTACAAGTTTGGGCCTGTTCTTCCGCTGCTCTTCATGGAATTTGTGGTCATCTTCTCGAGTTCTGAACTTCTTTCTGTCGAGGATCAATTCTGGTGTTATTTTAATTTCCTCTACGTCCTTCTTAACCTCCTAGACCAATTTCGTTGTCCTCTTCATTCCAATTATATATTTAAATATTATTTTAGTCAGGCGGTTGTCATTCATTCTGACGAGATGTCCGTAAAATTTCAGTCTTCATTTTCGCATTGTATCCGTGATATTTTCGGAATACTTGTAGAGATTCTCATTTCTCCTTTTCCTCCATGTCCCATACGTCAATCAATCTTCCTTATTGATGACAATTTACATTTTTACAATGAAATGTAATTTTCTTAGTATTGTTCGAGTCCAATGCATGACTTCAAATGTCTATAGAAAATAAAAGAACTTTTTCGTTCTCTACGAAGTACCCCGTCTGGGAGTCCTTAAGGGCCGGCCGATACTGTTTATTCATGTTATGTTAATAGTATTACAGAAGATATAAAACCTGGGTTTAATTTCAAACATTCAGTGTCATTAGTTAAAAACTGAGCGGAGTGTGTTTTCGTCTTAATGCGCTACGGCTATGAATTTAAGCTCTACGTTCGGAAGACGAGTGGGTTCGAACTCGAACGTTGGCAGTCCGGAGAACTGTTTTCTGTGGTTTCAAATTTTCACTTAAAGTCAAATACGGTACAGCTCTTATTTGTAGGTAACAACTGATCCCTTCCACCTCCTGACGCACTTTCTAGTTGCTTTACGTCGCACCGACACAGATAGGTCTTATGGCGACGATGGGACAGGGAAGGGCTAGGAGTGGGAAGGAAGCCGCCGTGGCCTTAATTAAGGTACAGCCCCAGCATTTGCCTGGTGTGAAAATGGGAAACCACGGAAAACTATTTTCAGGGCTGCCGACAGTGGGGTTCGAACCTACTATCTCCCGAATACTGGATACTGGCCGCACTTAAACGACTGCAGCTATCGAGCTCGGTGACGCAGTTTCATTCACCATCATTCATTTCCTGTTAACTAACTCATCAACTGAAGTTGGAGTCAGAAACGGCATCCGGACGTGAATATATGCCGTCTAACTTGATCTCAAACCCCGCATCAGGAAATGCAACTAAGAAGTCAACATCTTTATGATGCCATTGGTTAAATTTCACGTATTAAATCATACAACGTTCAACGTTATCATCGTATTGTGTTCAAGTACACATTACAGCAAGTACCTCCGGTAGGGTGAATCTTTCCCATACCTTTTTTATAAATTTCATTGCACCTTTTCTCAACAACTAATTAAGGTACATGTCTGAAAAAATTAGTGTGAACCTGTGATGGTTTTCTAATACTTTAACATATGTATTTCCAAAAGTACCATTAAGTATGGAAGAATTAATTATTTTTATTACTCTAATCTTTTGCACTTTTGGAGGTGCTTTGCAGTCTATAAATCACACACTATGAGGCATAATACAATATGCGAAAGTTAAAATGCACACAGGACCACACTTTCAAGGCTGTAAACGTTGCAGAAAGTTCATGCGGGTAGTTTCTAAGAAAAGGTGCACTAAATCGTCCAAAAAACTAATTTACGCGAAACTGCTGTCAAAGTTTCATTGCATTCGACAACCATAACTTCTGCCATCTGGATCGTACTAATAATTTTCTTCCACCCTTCTCCTTATTTTCTTCGCTTCTCTCGTGCTTTATTTTTCACTTACCTCAATGCTTTCTCTGAAGCCCTACCCTTTCCTTTGTCGATTTTGTACATCGCTCGTATGGTATGATACCAAACGCTAATACTTAGTTTCTTCAAAGCCTCACATTTTGACAAGATTTCATTGTTAAAATACATTATACATTAAACACTAAAATTAAGAACATTAATTGATACAAAACCTGTATTTGGAATTCTTGACCAAATACCACTCTTGATGCATTCATTCTGATTTTGAGTACGACCGTGTAAACACTTTTTCAGTAACTGTACATCAGCGAGGTCCCTGAAAATGGGCCTAAGTTCCTCTTGACAGCATATTGTAAACCATCCTTGTACACATATGTGCATTGATCTACTTATACCATGTATCAGTTCCTTTGGAGAAAATTCCGTGGTTCGGTGCAGAATCAGTTGAAGTAAAGCTCCGAATATTGCCACGCCCGCGCTGCTTTCTCTTTCTCGTTTCTTTAAAGCATTTCTAGATTACAATTTTTTATACACGTTCCAAAGATCAACGATAGCATGAAAACTATGATAAATTTCATCATTTTCCACCATATCGGAGCCCCTTACTGTGCATTTCAGTCTTTAAAGGAGTTGGTTCTCCCTCTCAAAGGAAAGCAATGTTAGTATTGTTATTTCGTCAGATATATTAGTAAAAGATCGATTATGAACCCCTTGTAATATCACTGAAACTGTAAACAGACTTAAATACCTTTAACGGTTTTGTAGTTTGTGGGTTAGAAACAAGGCGACTGGAATTGATGTCATACACTTATAATGAAAGACAGCCTTAGGAGAAACCGGCATGTAGGTTATTTCATTTAGTGTGTAAGATGTATAATACAGGGGATATTCCATCCGATTTTAGACAGAATGTTATTATACCTATTCCAACGAAAGCAGGTGCTTACAAGTGTGAGAACTACCGCTTTATTATTTCATTATTCCACACCTGCAAAATTTTTACACGTATTGTTTACACAAGAATAGAAAGACACATTGAAGCTGAGATAGAAGATCAGTTTGGCTACAGAAGAAATGTAGGAACACGTGAAGCAATTCTGACCTTACAGTATATCTAATCTTGGGTGATCGAATTAAGAAGGCATTCTATAATGTTGATTGGACCAAGCTATTCGAGATTGGGATAAGATATCAAGAATGAAAGATATTCCACAATCTGTACAAAAATTAATCTGCACTGGTAAGAATCGAGGACTATGACAAAGAAGCAGCAATCGAGAAATGAATGAGGTAAGCCTGCAGTTCGTCCCCTCTCCTTTTCAATGTCTGTATAGAAGAGGCGGTAAAGAAAATCACAGAGGAGTTTGAAGGGAAATAACAATCCAAGAACAGGTAATCAAAACTCTGATATATGCCGATGATATTGTTGTGTTATCTTAGTATTCAGTTTATCTGGAGAAATTGCTGGGAGGTATGGACAGAACCTTCGAGACTGAGTTGAAGATAAAAATGAATCAATCTAGACAGGCAGTAATGGAATGCAGCTGAACGAATTCAGGTGAAGCTGGAAATATTACATTAAGAAATGACGTCTTAAACGAAGTAGGCGAATATTGTTACTTGTTTAGTGTAATCACTAAGGACGGCAGAAGTAAGGAGGACAGTAGAATGCAGACTAGCAAAAGCAAGGAAGTCCTTTAATAACAAATGATATTTTCCCACTTCGAACATTCATATAGCGATTAAAACGATGTTTTGAAGACATCTGTGTGGAACGTGGAATTGTATGGAAGTGAATAACTAGCTCAGAAGGAAGAGAATATAAGCTTTTGAAATGTGGTGTTACATTAGAATGCTGAAGGTGATATGGGTATATCGAATCAAGAATAAAATGTACTGAATCGAATTGGTGAGAGGAGGAGAACTGGCAAAATTTGACCAGAGGAAGAGTTAGAATTATGAGGTACATCTTAAGACACCCAGGATTTGTTCAGGTAAGTGTAGGCGGTTGAAACTGTAAGGGTAGACAAAGAACTGAATATCACAAACATATTAGTGTAGATGTCGGATGTATTAGTTACGTAGAAACGATAGGGTGGCATCAAAAACTACATCAAACCAGTCTATGGACTGAGAGCCGAAATAAACAGCGAGGTATTTTAAATGAATATCTTGTCTGAAATCCCTATGCGTCTTGCTGAAAGCCTTTGCGTATCTGAACCGGAGATAATGACTTTCATTCATCCATTTAGCAATAAGTTCATCATTACTTTTTTCATTCATGTACGATATCTCTACTCTGCACCTAACAGCCGAGTCACTTCTTGTCTCTGTCTTCTTACAAAGATCGCCATGATTGAAGCCATGGTTGACAGAAGCAAGATTATCAAAATCAAATGAGTCGTCCAGTTGCAAAACCCGTTATGTCCATTTTTTCTCAAAATGAGTTATCACTGCCATTGTATGCAGCTCATCATAATACACAATCCAGTAATGTAATACGTGAGCAAAGACCATTTAATCCTTACGTCTAAAGGTGACAAATAACGGAACTGCTGCATAAGCCGTTATGTCCCAGAACCCTGTAAGAGGATCATACTAACACGAAAAAATCTGCAAATTGTGTAATAAGAGGTGAAGTAAAATGTAACAGCGATTGTGGTGGAAGCAAAAAGCAATTTGAAGCATGGGAAACCCTTTTCTGCTATTGTGTCAGTACCAGTGGAGGAAGGGGTTCATCTTAAGAAACAAAATCTCAACGATCTGCACACATTGCTGATCAAACGTTACGGGAAAGAGTGAATAAGGAACGATGACCTCCCGTTCTACAAGGCACTGTTTGACCAACGGCAACATTTAGACAGTGAAATGCCGGACTAGGATATTCATGTGGGAGATTTTGTTGAGGACAATAACGGATTGTTAATATAAATGTACAAAATGTTAAATAACTTATACAACGTTTTTAGTGAGTGATGATTTCTTGATGTAATCATTAAATCATGGGGGAATTCATTCAGAAAACAAAATGTGCTCAGGACGACCTGTGGTGACAGACGTGTAAATAATAAACTTCAAGAAAACTTTCAATAATTGTTTTCGACAAGAGGGTGTACTGTGTGAAATAAAATTTGTTTACGACAACGTTGTGGATGACCTGTGTGTCATGTTTCGTTACATCCAATATCCCATACCGGAGAGTGTCTGGCAACTGTTCTATTGCACTTGTACTGCGGGTGGCAGTGTCCGCAGGTGCCATTAGTGGTTGAAAGGTAACGAAAAAGCGCACGAAGTTACGAGACATCCCAATAGAAACAGTGTTTTATGTTGGTAATAGAATGTTGCAAAACCTCTGTCCTGCTTAAGTCCAGTCTCTTGTTTGGCTCTCGCAATTACGTTCTGTCGATTAGCTGCCAACCCTTATCCTTGGTGTACAAAGTCTAATGAGCTCAGGATAGTTAAACGACCAAGTTGTAACAATTTGATTGGCTGGAAACCTTACCCGATATACAAAATTAATTATAAATCTTCGTTTAATTAGGGGCCCAGTGGTTTTCTAGAACACGAGTTGTAAGCGAATATTTCAGTCCCTCCCATGTACGAGTGCGAAATACTGTGTCTCCTCCTAGCTGAGATGAAACGGCTAAAATATTGAACCATGAAATGAAACATATCATTCGCAATAGATTAATTATTTTATAACTCTGTAAACATAAGGTAGTGCGTTTATATGAACGGATATTTAATTTTCACGACCGCATCGAATTCGAAATAAACTTTTAACGCATTAGGTCGTGTTCACTACATATAGTGTCCCGCTCTATGGCTGAATGGTCACAGGGGCCCCGGATGCGATTGCCGGCAGGTTCGAGAATTTTAACCATCATTGGTTAATTTCGCTGGCATAGGGGCTCAGTGTATGTGTCGCCTTCATCATCATTTCATCCTCATATCGAAGTGCAGGTCACCTACGGATGTCAACACAAAATACATGCACCTGGTGAGCCGAACATGTCCTCGGACACCCCCGCACTAAAAGCCATACGCCATTTCATTTTAGTACATATAGTGAATTAGGAGGTAGTGTGTTCGGATCGCACTTGTGTCCGGTTGGGTACGTTTGTTCTGTACTTAACATCTCTGTCCGCTTTTTTGGTGTAGTGCATAGTGTGATTAGCTGCCAACCCCGGAGGACCGGATTCGATTCACGCCTCTGACACGAAATATGAAATGTGGTACCAAGACTGGAATGGGGTCCATGCAGTCTCACGAGTTTAACTGATTAGAGGGGTTCCAGTTCCCACCTCAACCATCCTCGAAGTAGTTTTCCGTTATTTTCCACTCCTTCCCCAGGCAAATGCCGTGATGGTACCTAATTTTATGCCGCTTCCTTCCCTCTTCCTGTTCTATCCCTTCCTGTGTTATCATCCCGCACAAGGCCCCTGTTCAGTATAGCAGGCGAGGGCGCCTGGGCGAAGTGCGGGTCCTCCCCGCCACTTGTGTCTCCGATCCAAAGTCTCACGCTCCAGGACACTGTCATTGATGCCGTAGAGGTGGGATCCCACGCTAAGTCCGGGGGGGAAGACCAACCCTGAAAGGTTTTTAATTTTAATTTCGTGTGGCTATTTCTAGCCGAGTGCAGCCCTTGCAAGGCAGACCCTCCAATGAGGGTGGGCGGCATCTGCCATGCGTAGGTAACTGCGTGTTATTATGGTGGAGGATAGTGTTATGTGTGGTGTGTGAGTTACAGGGATGTTGGGGACAGTACAAACACCCAGCCCCCGAGCCATTGGAATTAACCAATGGAGGTTAAAATCCCCGACCAGGCCGGGAATCGAACCCGGGACCCCCTGAATCGAAGGCCAGTACGCTGACCATTCAGCCAACGAGTCGGACACCCTGAAAGGTAAACGGATTAAATAAATATGAGTTAAGATTAAGTAAACGACAACAAATGTGACTATTGATCAACTCAGGTTCATATTTTCTTTGTTCCTGTAGTTGAAATTCTCACTTAGAGCTGGCATTTCTTCATGGATATGTCTCTTCCTGCCGGAAGTTATTTCAAACAATTAGGAGACCGGGCGATCAGGAGGCTGGTGTGGCAAATACATGTTAAGGTGTTCCTGTCAAGATTAAAGAGATTTATCAAGGGATATGTTAAAGAAATCAAAATTATTTGCAATTACTAAACAAAAGTCCGACTCGTTGGCTGAACGGTCAGCGTACTGGCCTTCGGTTCAGAGGCTCCCGGGTTCGATTCCCGGCCGGGTCGGGGATTTTAACCTTAATTGGTTAATTCCAATGGCACGGGGGCTGGGTGTATGTGCTGTCTTCATCATTTCATCCTCATCACGACGCGCAGGTCACCTACGGGTGTCGAATAGAAAGACCTGCACCTGGCGAGCCGAACTTGTCTTCGGACACTCCCGGCACTAAAAGCCATACGCCATTTCATTTCACTAAACAAAAGTATAGGAAAACAACAAAATCTGCTACATGGGCAACTGCCCTAGACGCTGATTAGTGGTGACTGATTGATTGAGAAAAGACTATTGGAAATTAGACATTTATCCACGATTCCGTGCTCTCTTATTGCATAAGATCAAGAGTGACATTAAGTTCGAAATTAAGCCTAGCAGAGTGAGTCTGAATGTATAACATTGACTTTCTGAGTTCAACGCCAACTACGCATATCGCAAATTTAAAATTAAAAGTAATGCCCATTTATATCACATTACACGTAAAACGTTCATGTCTGTTACTTCTAACTTATGAATAAGATTTCTTGAGTCCACCCGGCTTTCACTCCCTACAGCAAAGTTGATCTGAAAACAGCTATTTTCCTTCCTTTAGAATACTGTTGGTCACAAGTGCGAGTTTACTGAAATAGATTTGTTGCACATTGATTCAATCTCACTTTCTACATTACCACCCTGGGAGAAGACTCATCCTAAGTACTTTAAATTAGTCTTGGAAAGGCTAATTTTTATAAAACACTCATTGCAGCTGTTTTCAAATAGCAAGATATTATACTACAGGCTTTCGGTACGATCTGCCATTAACACCAAGTCATCAGCATAGGCCAGACTACCTACTGCATTTGCACTGCCATTTAATGCCTTTCAGCATATGATCCATGTAAACTATGAAAACACAGGTGTAGATTACAGCCTTGTCCAACCCCTGTAAATACCTTGAACGAAAAACTATTCCACTATCAATTCTCACTGAAGCCCTATAGTCAACATATATGCCTTTGGTTGATTTTAATAATCTACCTTCCCCCAGCACGGCGAACGTCTTTTCCCTCAGTACTCTGTTATACGCCTACTCTACATCTAAGGAACATAAACACGACTGTCTATTCCTCTCGTAACATCATTCAATTACCTGGCGCATACTGTAAATATGATCCTGACAGCCCCTCTGTTGTCTAAAGCCACACTGGTTTCCGTCCAACTTACTCTCAACCACTGATCGCACCCTCCCTCCCAAAATCCCAGTGAAAACCTTCCTTCCTGTAACAATACCTCGATAATTGTTGCAATCCTTCCTGTTTTCTTGTTTACAGATTGGTGCAATTACAGCTTTTTTACAATCATAAGGTACATTTTTGTTTAAATACTATTTATTCGGGGCGTCGAACTTAGAAGATCTTTTGTCCCTACTTTGCACCGTATGTTGTGAACCCGCGTGTATTTGGAAATGGCGTAAGTGTAAAGTGTTTAATGCTGGGAAAGGAACATTAAGGACGACACAAACACCCAGTCCCCAGGCCAGGGATATTAATCATTTACAATTAAAAACCCCTGACCCGAGCGGGAATCGAACCTGGGCGCACGCGTTGCCCCCTACACCGCGGGTCCGGACAGAAGGTACCTTACCAACACTCCATGCTAATGTTATTGCACTATATTGCCATTTCATCCATGCCTTCCCAATATATTTTCCCATTTCAGGTCTAATTTCATCTATTCCTGCTGCTTTACGATAATTGAGTTTATTTAACTCCCTTTCCAATTCATCAAGCGTTATTTCACCAATATCATCTTTCTCTTCTCCATTAACAATTCCCTGTCTGCATCATTCTTGTTTGGAGCCACTGCTGATACGCCTTCTTTTTACTTTTACAAGCTGTTCTCACTGCAACATTACACCAAGACGTTCGCTATTATTCCACCTTTACACACAGTCGTTCCCAGGTATTACCTTGCTGTTTCTACTACAGCAACCCTGTATACCACCCATTCCGTTTCTATATCCTGAACCTGCTTACTACCCATTGTTGGGAACTTTTCAGGAACGGATACCGGATGCGACTATTTAGCAGGCTAGAGTCTCGTTCGTTATCGGAATCAACCAGATAAGTCGCTCCACCAACTAAGAACGGCCATGCACCACCACCCACCGAATCAACAAAGAGCTCTCAATCTGTCGATCCTTCCTGTGTCCGGGCCTGGTGAGGTTTCCCGTGTTGAGTCAAATTAAGCCGCAGGCTCCACTCCTGGTGGTGCCCTTCCGTCAATTTCTTTAAGTTTCAGCTTTGCAACCATACTTCCCCGGAGCCAAAAAGCTTTGGTTTCCAGGGAGCTGCCCGCCGAGTCATCGGTGGAACTTCGGCGGATCGCTAGCTGGCATCGTTTATGGTTAGAACTAGGGCGGTATCTGATCGCCTTCGAACCTCTAACTTTTGTTCTTGATTTATGAAAACATACTCGGCAAATGCTTTCACTTCGGTCCGTCTTGCGACGATCCAAGAATTTCACCTCTAACGTCGCAATACGAATGCCCCCGCATGTCCTTATTAATCATTACCTCGGGTTCCAAAAACCAACAAAATACAGGTCCTATTCCATGCACACAGTATTCAGGAGCAGCCGGCCTGCTTTAAGCACTCTAATTTGTTCAAAACAAACGTGCCGGCCCACCTCGACACTCGATGAAGATCACCGCTGTAGGATTTCATCGGGGTCCGCCTACGGCGCTCAGGAACCGTACGCGGATAACCACGGCGGCCGCGCGCTTTCGACTCACCACCACCGGCAGGACGTCCCACGAACCATGCCAGTTAGACACCGACGAGCGATGAACCGACAGCGTGGGACACAAATCCAACTACGAGCTTTTTAACAACAACAACTTTAATATACGCTATTGGAGCTGGAATTACCGCGGCTGCTGGCACCAGACTTGCCCTCCAATGGATATTCGTTAAAGGAATTAAAGTGTACTCATTCCGATTACGGGGCCTCGGATGAGTCCCGTATCGTTATTTTTCGTCACTACGACCCTTCTCTCGAATTTTTTCATCCTGGAGATTTTCTACCTTTTTTCGACTGCAGAGAGATTTCATACTTTTGTGTCCTTCAAAACTATTTTAACTCTCCTATTTAAAATCGGCCATCAGCATTATCCTATCCTCGCTGTTGACAGTGACAACGATGCCACCCAATGCTTCATTAAACTTGTCAACTTCATCCTCATCCGCACCCTCATAAAGTGAAAACACTGAGACTATTCTTGACCTAATTCCTCCAACTGCCAAATGTACCCATATCATTCGCTCATTTACGTATCTAACAGAAACTATGTCGCGTGTAATAGTATTCCCGATAAACGGTAATACCCCAAACTCTGTCCTTCCAAACACATGTTAAAAACATTTATAACCTCTATCTCTTAACCATTATCTAACCTTACCCGAATATCATTAACTCCCAATACATCCAGATGCATCCTCTTTACTGACTCAGCCAGTTCTACTTTCTTTCATCCATAATTCCCATCAATATTGATCGCTCCCCACCGAAACCCATTTCGTTCGCTAAGTTGTTTCCAAGAAGTTCCTCGCCTGTCAAATGAGGCTGGGACTAGGTTACTCCCATTCGTCCGATGCTTGCATGAACCGTTATGAGTACGTACGGAGGAAAGTCTTACTTACTGTTGGCTTAATAATTGTCATATAAAGAGTATAGGTGTGAGGTTATCCACCTCTCGATACATTATAAGTAAAATTACAAAGAGATTTTAGATCATTTCACTATTTGAGCGTATTATTAAGCGCAAATAAGATATTCCTACAACGCAAGAGCATAGCATTCCCCACACTTCCCCATTCTACGACCATCCACTTGCCCCCAACTCCCCCTTACCCTCAGCCTCTCGACGATAACTTGAGCACAGTGTCCCTTAGTCTGCCAAACTTCGACATGTGGAGAATACGGACGAAGGGTATCTCTCTTACAATTTTGCTATGCTTCAATTTCTAACACATTATAATAATGTTTAACATTCTTTTCTCTGTTCCCTTGCAGCCATTTAAATATTTTCCTACATAGACACGGTCGGGAGGATACTTTTGAGGCTAATCCACCGATTGGCCTACAAGTTATATTTTTAAGAAGCTTGGTCACAATATAATGGTTCTCTTTTATAACCGCTGATGTCTTCTAATTAACAACGTAACTTCGACCAAATTTTTAAACATTATTTAAGAAGATACAGTTCTAATTTTGTGTAAACTGCTACTATCAACAAATGGGACACACATAAAGAATACATGTGAAATGAGCGACACACTTCAGACTTTCAGTACAACAGACCTTGTTTACTAGTGGTCAGTTTACCAAAACGATTATTTGAATTTCACATCTGGTATTTTAAGTGTCTTCTATATTGTAGTTATATATTTTAATGTGTGTGTTTTATGTCTTGTGATAATGTATACGGTAAGGAATTTTAATGATTGCATGTACATTCTATAACTTGTCGATGTTAAGAATTATAGGCCTGAGGATGACCACTGGTTGCGTTGAAACCGGTGCCTTAAATAGTGAAATGGTCTAAAACCCTCTTTGTTACTGTACTCATAGTGTATTGAAAGGTGGATAACCTCAGATCTATTCACCTGACTGCATGTCAGTACGGATAAAACATGAAGATCTAAACTTCTGATACTTTTGTCATATGATGTACCTTAATTTTGAATTTGTTGATCACTACCCCACGTTTCGCATTATGAAAGACTATAATGACGTATATCTCCAACAGCCTTCGTTGCTTTAAATCAACTTTCGAAGTTATAAATCGTCCTAGATATATGAAACAGTTAAATTATTCGGAATGTAAACCATATGACATAAATAACGTGCCGTCTGCAGCAACTTTATATAGACCGAGCCAGTGGGCCGTGAGGTTAGGGTGACGCAACTGTAGTTTGCATTTGGGAGATTCGAAAATCCCACCATCGGCAGCCCTGAAGATAGTTTTCCGTGGTTTCCCATGTTTACATCAGACAAATGCTGGGTTTGTACCTAATTAATCCTAGAGCTTTCCCATCCTTCCCCCTTCGATGTGTTAGTGTGACGTGAAAGAAGCAGCACAAAAAAGTTCATTTCGTTTTCTTCCCAAAAATGATGGTAGGATAATCTTAAAACCATTCACATGGTTTGGTCCAGAATATTCCTTCCTTTCTTCCTTCCTTCCTTCCTTCCTTCCTTAATCCGTTTACTCTTCCCAGTTGGATTCTCCCTCCGACTCGGCGAGGGATCCCACCTCTGCCGCCTTAAGGGCAGTGTCCTAGAGCGTGAGACTGTGGGTCGGTGGATACAACTGGGGAGTACGACCAGGTGACCTCACCTGCTATACTGAACAAGGGCCTTGTGGGGGGGATGAGAAGATTGGAAGGGATGTATAAGGAGGATACAAGGAAGCTGTCCTCGCCCCACATTAGGTACCATCCCGGCATTTGTCTCGAGGAGAAGTAGAAAACCACGGAAAACCACTTCGAGAATGGCTGAGGTGGAAATCGAACTCCCCTTTACTCCGTTGACCTCCAGAGGCTTAGTGCACCCCGTTCAAGCCCTGTTACCACCTAACAAATTTCGTGGCAGAGCCGCGAATCGAACCCATTCCTCCGTGAGTGGTAGCTAATGACACTAACCACTACACCACAGTGACGGACGTCCAGAATATTATGTTCAATATTTTATCATTCAATATACTTCCGTTTAAAGACATACCATCCTAACTTCGCCACTACTTAAGAAAAATAAATAAAAAAAGAAAAGAAAAATATGGACAATGCACGAGTCAAATTTTCGTCCTGTTTATCTTCGTCAAATTACACTTTTACAACGTTTTTTGTTCTGTATCATGAATGTCATTAGCTATCCCACCCGGAGGCCATGATTGTTAAGTCTGTATGGAGTGAAGCCGTGGCTAGCTGATTCGAGTCCGGCTGGTGGAGAAAATAAACCCATCAGAATATTGGCCGGCAGTGGTGGTATTAAAATTCTTATCACCAGATTACGCGCCAAAAGCATGGATTAAATTTAAAACCTCTCACAAGTGTTCGAGTTGAGTGAGGACATATGACGAAGTTGGGTAATCATCCGTCAGATGGTGAGCATATCCCTTCGTGTGAGTCGACGTGAGTAGGCTGTGTTCTAACACCGGGATTTACACTCTCCGTACCTCCTCCTCCTCATCATCATCATCGTCATCTCTCAAGCGTGTTGGTTGCCCTCATACTCGGGCACTCCCAAAACCAAAAGTCCTTACTTTGAGTACTAACATTTCATTAACTTCCCATCCGCGATTGATACATCGCGTATTACATTACGTTTCTTTCTTCTCTTCCTTTCCATTTTTTTCCTCAGTTTCTATTTGAAATGTGTATTGCAGCCAATGGCCAATTAAGAATTGCGTTAAAAAAGGTTGCAAAAATTTGGGCTGGGAAGACTTGAGAGAAAGGAGACGAGCCGCTCCACTAAGTGGTATGTTCCGAGCTGTCAGTTGATAGATGCCGTGGAATGACATCACTGCACGAATAAGTTTGAGAGATGTCTTTAAAAGTAGGAAGGATCACAATATGAAGATAAATTTGGGATTCAATGGGACAAATTGGGGAAAATATTCGATTATAGGGAGGGGAGTTAGGGATTGGAATAACTTACCAAGGGAGATGTTCAATAAAATTCCAATTTTTTTGCAATAATTTAAGAAAATGCTAGGGAAACAACAGATAGGGAATCTGCCATTTGGGCGACTGCCCTAAAATGCACTTCACTAGTGATTGATGATGAAGTATATTAAGAAACATAAAATTCTAGAGTAGCTACTATTCTTTGCTGTATTCATTCATAGTTTTGGTTATTTTCTTGCATCGTTCGATGTGATATCTTTCGCGTTTTTCGCGGCATAGGGTACACACGCAATCGTCTTTCACTGTATGATATTGTGCGGTCATTTATAATTTATGATGAAACCCGTGTATAGCCATTCTTGTTTGCTCGTGTCTGAGCTCCTGGTTTTGACCCGTCCACTTTCTCTCCAGCATGGCATCGGAGGAATAAAATTCTAGCCATCTGCATTTACTCAAGAATCTGTGTAAGGTAAGGATGTCTAATTCCGTCCCTGCACCTATTCCTTCCCCCTAATGATTTCCAGTTTGCACGGTTGGTACCTAATGTTTAGTCGTGCGCACGTGAGTAGCCTCACCATATTGTCTTGTTGGGAGAGTTGGTTGTGTGCACCACTTCTATCTTCCATGTACAAGGCAGATTCACATTTAATGCTGATCTGAGTTTTGCAGCATTCAAATTATGAGCCTGTTATTCCTAGGGTGAGAAATGATATGTGTATGAAATACTGGACTGCATGTCAGTCATGTCCTGTAGTTCCTGGCGTGTAATCGCTACAGTGGGGTGGTTGGCGTGAGTTACTGTAGCGTCCATTATAATAAATCAGAGAACATTCGTAATTTCGCCCCCCTTAATTTTACTTGTTATTTATGTTTGTTTATTATTTTCAGATGGGAAAAATCAAATAGTGGGGAAAAAAGGCTATGAAAAAAGCTATTAAAGAAATGAGGGACAAGATAATGGGTTACAAAGGTGCAAGTAAGGTGTTTAACATCCCATGAGCGACGCTGAATAAATGCCACGAAAACAGTTTTCATAAATGGCTTTCAAGTAATTCATTATAAGGAACGTGACTGGTAAGGTCAGAAAGGAAAGGTGTATTAAAATTAATTGTATTTTTCATAAATCTGTGGCTTAGTTCTAAAAGGGCAAATGTCATTTTTTATCGAAGTTGAGATATTAACTGATACAAACGCGTTTTATCCTGTCTCGCAACATGTTAAAAGGGCCAATGTCTCTCTTAACTACTAAATGAACAGTTAACGTTTAATTAAATAAGCCCTTGCCAATAATGTTAGATAACCAATAAAGATTAGAGACTTGGCAATTTTAAAGAATACGCTAGAAAAAATTAGAGCTTATTAAGGTGACTTCCACAAAGAAAGTATAAAGTTATTTAAAGTTAAGTGTTGAAAAAAATAATTTAAAAGTATAAGCAAAACTTCAATTGCTCATAGCTCAAAAACAGGTTTCTTGACATTGGTCCTTTTAGAAATAAGGCACAGAAATTTGGTATGGAAGGAAATTACGAACACATGTGTGGTAGTTTAGATTTTGTAGTGTTTATGCTTAAGTCAAATACTGACTACCTTACGTTATAACAATTTCATTGTAAATTGCTCGTATGTGGAGAATATATTAATTGATGTACCAATTTCTAGTATTGTGCATATTATTCCTCAATTTTTACAGGTCCAAAACTGATAAAGAGACGAAATATGGGCCCCCTACCTTACTTTTTCTTCTAGTTGTAGGAAAAATCTAAAATTTCATATCCTCGATGAAGAAAGACTCCTTAGCCAGTATTTTTTTTTGGTAGACACAGTGCACTCTTCAGCACGCAAGTATTGGCAAAAGAAAACTATCTACAAATAAATGAGAGTAAGACAAATCAGATGACAGTTAGAAATGGTGGAAGACAAGCAGAAAATGAAATAAAACAGTTCAAAGGGAAGTACGTCGAAAGAGCGCTTATGGACGGGTCTACCTGGGGATGAGGTTGCTGCCTTCAAAGATATTTACAGAATGTCATTTTCTGTTGAAATGTGTTAAATTATCATGTCCACATTTCTTTTAAGATAGCAAGATAAAACGAGTCAAGAAAGGAAGAATGGTTGATTAGAAACGACTCTTTCAATAATATAAATATGATCAAGATGGTATTAAATATTTTAGAGTCATACGTTTGAAAATGAAAAGATTAGATTGAATCACGTGGATGTTGAAATTGAGACTGAGAATTAAACACAATATTCCATACATGCCCATATTTTTGTTAAATATTCATCTTAGTTGAATATGTTAAGAGTTAACTCCAACAAGTAAGTTGTTCCTCTACCGCCTGGAGGTCTGTGCCCTGGAGAGTGGGAAATTTGATCGGATGAAACTGGGGAGGAGAACCAGTACCTCGCCCAGGTGGCCCCACGTGCTATGTTGACCTGGGGCCTTATGTGGGATGGGAGGATTGGAAGTGATAGGCAAGGAAGAGGGAAGGGAGCGGCCGTGGCCTTAAATTACTGTAAGTACCAACCCAGCATTTATCTGGAGAAGAAGTGAGAAACCACGGAAAACCACTACAACAATGGTTGGGGAGGGAATCCAACGCCTTATACTCATTTGAATTACTGAGGCTGAGTGGACCCCGTTCCAGTCTTCGTACCACTTTTCAAATTTATTGGCGGAGCTGTGAATCGAACCCGGGTCTCCGGGAGTGGCCGCTAGATAATAGAGGTGGACAGGACACATAATTTGGATGAAAATGTACTGAGCATAATATTCTATGAATGAAAATTCACTGGACAAAACATCGTGGGACATAACAGTAATAAGTTGGATGAAAGAACTCGCGAATTCACCTTGTGGGTAAAATGTCTCTGTATCAAATGCCTGTGTACCCTAAATACATTCAATCTAGGACGGCAATATAGAGTTCACTGTGGAAATTGGAGTAACAAGATCCAGAATGCCCACCGCCTATAAAAGTCAAAATACTACCCGGAAGGAAAGTGGATTGCTATATTTCTAGGAAAATGACCCCAGAGAATTAGAGTAGGCAAAGCTTTATCTGACCCTGTAATAATTAAGAGGGGAATTCCTCAAGGGAGTATTATTGGACCTTATGGAACTTTATATTTTCTTATAAATAAATGATAGGAGTAAATAAGTGGTATCAGAGATAAGGCCTTTTGTGGATGAAGTTATTCTGTACAGAGTAATAAATAAGTTAAAAGATTGTGAGCAACTGCAAAATGACCTCGATATTATTGTCAGGTGGATAACAGGTAATGGTATGATGATAAACGGGGTTAAAAGTCAGCTTGTGAGTTTCAGAAATAGCAAAAGTCCTCTCAGTTTTAATTACTGCCTTAATGGGGTGAATCCTCCTGATGGGGATCACTGTAAGTATCTAGGTGTTATCATAAGAAAAGATCTTCATTGGAGTAATCATATAAATGGGACTGTAAATACAGGGTACAGGTCTCCGGACATGGTTATAGGGGTGTTTGGGGGATGTAGTATTGATGTAAAGGAGCGGGCATACGAGTTTCTGGTAAGACCCCAAATAGAGTATGGTTCCAGTGTATGGGAATACCTGATTCAAGATCTGGGAAACATCCAAAGGAAAACAGCTCAATTTGTTCTGGGTTATTTCCGACAAAAGATTGGCGTTGCAACATGTTGAAAAGTTTGGCCACGGAAGACTTGGGAGAAAATAGACGAGCTGCTCGACTAAGTGGTATGTTCCGAGCTTTCAGGCGAGAAATGGCATGGAATGCTATTAGTAGACGAAAAAGTTTGAGTTTTGTCGTTAAAAGTAGGAAAGATCACAATATGAAGACAAAGCTGGAATTCAAGACGACAAATTGGGGCAAGTATTCGTTTATAGGAAGGGGAGTTACGGATTGGAATAAATTACAAAGGGTGATGTTCACTAAATTTCCAATTCCTTCGCCAGCATTCAGGAAAAGTCTAGGAAAATAACAAATAGGGAATCTGCCGCCTGGTCGACTGCCATAAATGCAGATCAGTAGTGAGTGAAATATAGGAATGAAGGAATAAGTAGAAAAGTACATTTAACTTCCGAGTTCGAATATTCTTTGTTTCGGTTTCACGTGACCGCAGTCACACGATGTTAAAGCAGAGCGGTCCCTCTCTTGTTCTACGGTTCACCTGTTAAACAAACTACACGCTTGTGTACATAACTGCCAGGAGCTATGACGGAACGGCTCGCAACTCCCGTTCTATAAATTCGCGAAACTTGTGACGTGCCACGTGTCCAGTTCGCACTACGTGCTTCAAACTGTGAAAGTTTTAGGACAATGCTTGTCGCTCTGTTCGCGAGCTGCCTTTGACGGGAGTACTATGAAATTACACGGGAGATAGTCGACCAAGCCAGCATGTTAAGGCAAAATTGGAACATGACGCTTTGT
Source organism: Anabrus simplex (assembly GCF_040414725.1). NCBI lineage: Eukaryota > Metazoa > Arthropoda > Insecta > Orthoptera > Tettigoniidae > Anabrus > Anabrus simplex. Next base: position 414,475,797 of record NC_090269.1, read on the forward strand.
TGAATATCATTTGATAATCATTCTAAAATTTGGTTGTCCTGTCATTATAAACAGGTCACTTGAGATCAGTGGTATTTAAAGTGTGGTACTTCATCTTCTCCGTCTTTATCTGTTTACCCTCCCGGATTGGATTTTCCCTCGGGTTCAGCGAGAGATCCCATCTCTACTGCCTCAAGGGCAGTGTCCTGGAGCGTGAGAGTTTGGGTCGGGGATACAACTGGTGAGGATGGCCAGTACCTCGCCCAGGTGGCCTCACCTGCTATGCTGAACAGGGGCCTTGCGGTGGGATGGGAAGAGGGAAGGAAGCGACCGTGGCCTTAAGTTAGGTACCATCCAGGCATTTGCCTGAAGGAGAAGTGGGAAAGCACGGAAAACCACTTCCAGGATGGCTAAGGTGGGAATCGAACCCATCTCTACTCAGTTGACCCCTCGAGGCTGAAAGTGGTACGCGTACCTTTAAGGTTAAGCGGGGTCGTCTCAAGGGGTTCGCAAATTTATCCTCTCTTCTAATTGTTTTCAGCGAGCAGTTCGGAAAAAACTTGAGCCTGTTAATTTTCAATAAAATCTAATTTTTATTTTGTGCTTTTGCTTACCACTACACAGAGTCCCCTTTCCAAACTCTTAATTCCAAAATACGTAATATGTGTCAATTTACACCTCCCGTTGGCTAGCTAGGCTATGTAAAAATAATTATACATTTTATTGCTCATTTCATTTTTATTTCGAAATGTACTCATTCAATCCAATTATTTTCAGCAGCGTTGTATATAGTACATTAATAATGGCTGCATTAATAAAAGTCATATTTATGTTTATTTTAACCGTCCACGGGTCGATTCAATTAAGGGTTCGAAGTAAGTACGCCTCGGCTGGTGTCAACGGAGTTACACGATACTCTACTCACGACCATGGACATTCGACAAACATCGGTTATAGCTCATTTCTACTTAACATTAGGCTTTTATTATTCCAGCAAGAATTCATTAAACTTAATTATGTAAGGCTATTCTAATTCCTAATTCAACGAAATAAAAATATCGAGAATTATAGTTTCTTGGAAGGATATTCCAATTTTATTAATCAAACGCAACTGGAACAAAATAACAATAGCATTTAAATCACAACATGATTGGAAAATATATAGACTGTAATGCCTTCCACCGTTCAGTCTGCAAGCCTCTGTGAATTTACTAAACATCGCCACAATCTTCTATTTGCAACTAGTGCTGTGGCCTCATTTAGTTCTATACCTCTTATCTTAAAATCGCTGGAAACTGTGTTTAACCATCGTCGTCTTTGTCTACCTCTACTTCTCTTACGCTCCCTAACAGAGTCCATTATTCATCTAGGTAGTCTATCCTCCTCCATTTCTCTCCCATGACCCCACCACCGAAGCCGGTTTATGCGTATAGATTCATCCATCGAGTTCATTCCTGACTTATCCTTTATCTCCTCACTCCGAGTACCCTCCTGCCATTGTTTCCACCTGTTTGTACCAGCAATCATTCTCGCTACTGTAATATATGTTACTTCTAACTTATGAATAATATATCCCGAGTCCACCCAGCTTTCGCTCCCGCAAAGCAAGGTTGGTCTGAAAATAGACCGATATAAAGATAGTTTCGTCTGGGAGCTGACTTCCTTCTTACAGAATACTGTTTATCGCAACTACGAGCTCACTGCATTAGCTTTACTACACCTTGATTCAATCTCACTTACCATATTACACACCTGGGAGATCACACAACTAAATACAGTACTTGAAATTATTGACTTGTTCTAGCTTTGTATCACCAATCTGACATTCAATTCAGTTTAATTTCTCACCTACTGATATCAATTTACTCTTCGAAAGACTAATTTTCCTACAATACTCAGTGCACTTATTTTCAAAATCCAAGTTATTAGAATGCAGGCTTTTGTCACAATCTGCCAATAAGACCAAGTCTTCAGAATAGTAAAGACTGCTTACTACATTTCCCCCTAACTGAATCCCTCCCTGCCAATTTATACCTGTCAGCAGATGATCCATGTAAACTACGAACAGCAAAGGTGAAAGATTACAGCCTTGTCTAACCCCCTGTAAGTACCCTGAACCAAGAACTCATTCTACCATCAATTGTCACTGAAGCCCAATTGTCGATATAAATGTCTTTGATTGATTTCAATAATCTACCTTTAATTCCATAGTCCCCCACTATGGCGAACATTTTTCCCTCAGTACGCTGTCATACGCTTTCTCTAGATCTACGAAATTTAAACACAACTGCCTATTCTTCTGATAGCATTTTTCAATTACCTGGCGCATACTGTAAATCTGATCTTGACAGCCTCTCTGTAGTCTGAGACCACACTGATTTTCATCCAACTTCCTCTCAACCACTGATCGCGCCCTCCCTTCCAAGATGCCACTGAATACTTTGCCTGGTATGCTAATCCATGAGATACCTCGATAGTTGCTGCAATATTTCCTGTTCCCTTGCTTGTAGATAGGGCAATGACCGCTTTCGTCCAATCTGAAGGTTCCTTACCAACACTCCATGCTAGTCTTACGCTAATCTTACTACTCTCTGAAGCCATTTCATCCCTAACTTCCGACTATACTTTAACATTTCAGGTCTAATTCCATCTATTCCTGCTGCTTTATGACAATGGAGTTTATTTACCATCCTTTCCATTTCCTCAAGCGTAATTTCACCACTATCATTTTCCCCTCCCCATGAGCTTGGCTGTTCGCAACACCACCAGGGAGATCACCTTTTACGTTGAGAAGATGTTCAAAATATTCCCTCCACCTGTCCAGGGATTCCTTGGGATCTATTATGAGTTCACCTGAATTACTCAAAACACTGTTCATTTCCTTTTTCGCTTCCTTCCTAAGATTCTTTATTACTCTCCAGAAGGGTTTCCCTGCAGCTTGACCTAGCCTTTCCAAGTTATTACCAAAATCTTCCCACGACTTCTTTTTTGGATTCAACAACTACTTGCTTCGCTCTGTTTCCTTCATCTACGTACAAATTGCTGTCTACCTCGGCCCTTGTTTGGAGCCATTTCTGATAAGCTTCCTCTTTACGTTTACAAGCTCTTCTCACTTCATCGTTCCACCAAGATGTTCCTTTTCCCATCTTTACACACAGTTGTTCCCAGGCATTCCCTTGCTGGTTCTGCTACAGCATCCCTGTATGCCACCCATTCTCTTTCTACATCCTGAGCCTGCTCACTGTCTACTGTTCGAAACTTCTCACTAATCATATCCATGTACTTCTGTCTAATTTCCTCGTCCTGGAGATTTTCTACCCTTATTCGTTTGCAGACAGATTTCACTTTCTCTACCCTAGGTCTGGAGATACTTAGTTCACTACAGATCCAGACAGTGGTCTGTATCATCGAAAATCCCACTAAAACTCGTACATTCCTAACAGATTTCCTGAATTCTAAGTCGGTTAAAATATAGTCTATTATGGATCTGGTATCCCTAGCCTCCCGTGTGTAGCGGTGAATAGCCTTATGCTTGAAGAATGTATCCATAATTGCTAAGACCATACTAGCACAGAATTCAAGCAAACGCTTCCCATTCCCATTAGCTTCCATATCTTCCCCACATTTACCAATCACCCTTTCCTATCCTTCAGTTCTGTTTCCAGCTCTCGCATTGAAATCGCCCATTAGCGCTATTCTACCCTTGGTGTTGACCCTGACCGCGATGTCACTCAACGCTTCATAAAACTTGTCAACATCCTCATCTACACCCTCACACGGTGAATAAAAATGTTTTTGCCATCCTGACTAGCTCTGATTGTGAAAAATGATCATTACGTTAAACTAAATTACTGATGATTCTTGACGTGACATAAAAATAATGCAAACAAATGGGATGATACATTCGACTTATTTGCCCTACAAGTCTAACATAATTGATTTAAGAACATATATTTCTTTGTTTATAGAACTATTAAACAATTTACATATTTGAATCTTGTAAAACATGGCCGTCGAATATATTTCCTCGGACAAATTTAAAAAATACATTAAATTTTAATGGAGTGTTTGGAATAGAAAATATTTAGAATTCGCAAAATTACATTTCCTTATAATGACGTTTTGGTGAAGTTACATTCTTGAAAAACATTTATTATTATTGAAAATTTTACTTCAACATTCTTTAGAAAAAAGTCACAATTAAATCGAGACGTCAGGTATATCTGCTCTAAATTACTCTCAATTATCCCTTATGAGAATTAATATTTAACGTTGGCATGAAGTGGTCATTTCTAATGAGCTGAAATTAATAATACACCTCAAAAACAATCAAATAAAAATTTATCAACGCTGAGACGCGGTCAGCAACGTGAATTATGAGTAACTAAAATATCATTGATTATTCCATATCTGAAATTTACAAGACATTTCTAATGACTACAAAATGTGATTAATTCTACCAACTAACTACATGAAATATTCTGTAGAAGAACTGTTTACACTATTCACACCACATCTTCGTATGAAATAATATTCCCACTCCCCAATGAATTCCATTCCGAGATATTAATGAAACATGAAGTCTCCATGTGGTTAAAAATTTATGCGATTAAAGTGAGTTCGCGTGGTATCGAATTACAGCCTAATATGGATATTCATCTTAGAATCTACGTCCAAATTCAATCATTTTCTAGTAAATATTTACACAAACATTCGTAACTTCAAATCAATGATTTCCACCACTTACAACAGGAGAAATCTACTCATAGAATTTAAGTCGGAATTCTGTAGTACGCCTAATAACATCTTCTTACTATTGTCATCAGAAGACTTGATCAAGACGACTACAATTTTTTGTTCTAGAAGAACTATCATTTATCTCCATCAACCTTCAAAATCACGTAATAAAAATATCGTCACGCAAAACACGTCTTAATTCACTATCAGACGACTCTTATCGCATATATTAATTCACCATAAATTCATAGAACAATTACAACCGTACAACGACGACTATCATTATCCATAACTGTATATCACAAACATGTAGTCAGAAAATCACGTAAGAACATATGCTAACATCCAAAAAACATGTCTTACTTTCATTACATTCGTCTCGATGATTAAATATACCATTCAAAATCACACATTTCTACTCATGTACTCCTAATTAATCCATGATCTGATTCCAGAATTAACATCCTGACGACATAATGCAATTGCCACGAGGTACGAATGTAAGTCCAAATATTACCTAAATATCAAAACATATCTGGAAAATATTATCTCAATGAATTCCTACGACACAGATTAACTCACTAATGATGTAAAATTCATTAAATAAGAAAGGATGGTTATGACAACACATGGATAAACTTTCAATGATCCATCCCTCAGAAACCTGTAACACGTTGTTAGGAATATGACTCACATGTTTGAACAAGATTTCACATCTTAACTCGGACATTTGGGAACAATTAAGTGGAATAATATAAATAGATCAACTACTAGACTATGAGACCACACCAAAAGAATAAAGAAATAAAGAAATTACTACATAGAACATATATATATTTAATAAAGACGTAGTCGACTTAACATATACTGCAGGGTTCATTTCTAGCTCCGGTCGTCCTTAATTGATCTGCCTAAGGTTGAAATTCCTGTATTTCTCCTTCGTTGGCGACGGTCTTCTGGTTTAGAAACTCATGGCGAAATATAGGTAGAACCCAGTTGCAAATTCCATCTCCTTGTAATGTTGGCTGTTGAGGTCCTCTACAACTCCGCACTTCCAGATTATTTCACTGAAACTTGTACAGAATAAATTCGGGAGAGTTCTAGGCACATTCCTATGAATTGACATTGAAAAACACGTACTTATTATTAGTTATCCGCATACATTCGACGCCTGTTGGTCGAGTACATTTAATCGTAGTAGTAGAGACTGGCACAATTTTCTAAGTATCTGATAGACACTGGATAGACGTCTTCACTCCCCCTGGTAACAGCTGAGTCTAGAATAACGTTCTCCCACGATGTGTAGCGACGTTCTCGTTGACCATTGTAATGAGAATAGACGGAGAATAGAATGAGACTGGAATGAGAATGAACACGCGTATGACCTTTAAGTAGCACTTTACTCCCACTGAACGTCGGAAGTACAAGTCAGTTCAGAAGAAAGTGATCGTGAACGTAATTAAGGTTAAGCCCCAGCATATGCCTGGTATGAATACGGAAAACCACTGAAAACCAACTTCAGGGCTGCCAACAGTCGGGTTGGAACCCACTATCTCCCGATTGAAAACTCATCCAAACGTATCGTTTTCAATTCGGTGGTTTCATTCTGTAACTGCATATTTCTTCTAAGTTTACCACTTTTACCTTTGTCTAAGATTTTGTTCCTCCTCGTGGAATTACAGCATTCTTTTTATTTAACACAGGAAATTCATGCAATCTCTGGAGATCAAAGATTACTTACACGTCAGACCTCATGCATATAATGTTCTTCCGACGAATTTCTACCAAAGATGGCATAGGTGACAAATGTGATGGTGTTTACTCCACAGTAATGTTAGTCTAACTATCTATTTCTCCCTCTCTCTCTCTCTCTCTCTCATTCTCAATCCGAAGATTGGTTGGCAGCAATTCTTCTCCTCCACTCCTCTCTGTTCTCTAATAGTATTTTTAACTTTTAAATATGATTCTACACCTATATCTCCTTGAATCTATTTCATGTATTGTAATCTGAGTCTTCCTCTGCCTGTTTTTCCTTGTACCATTCTTTCCATAACACTGATTATAAAATCGTTGTGCACATGCAGATGTCCTATTAACTGGTCCCTTCTCTTCATTAATTATTTCTTCTCTTTATTGTTTTCAATAGGGCTATTTTTTCACCAACTATTCTGATAACTTCTTCATTTGTCAGCCTTGCAGTCCACGAGATTTTCTGAATTTCTCCTCCAACACCGCATTTCAAATGCTTCTAGTCTTTCCTTATCGCATGTGCCATGTGTCTAAGTTTCTGAACCGTACAGGCCCACACTCCAGAATGGAATTTTATAAATGGAATTTTGGTCTCTTTCCTTGATGTACGAAGCACCCGTTTGTTTTTTGCTTGGGCAATTCTGCTTTTTAGGTCTGATGAATTTTTGCCATCTGATGTGATGTTGATTCCTCAATAGGTGAACGTATTAACTTGTTTCAGTGGTACATCATTAACCCTAATGTCAGTCGTCATTTGCTGGCGGATGAACACAATGATCTATCTTCATTTTTGTTGATTTTTAATGTTATACTTTTCACGTAGGATCTTACTAATTTCTGTTTAACGCTTTTTGCAGATGTTCTCCATTCTCTTCAATTGATCGTGATTGCTTCCATATTCTCTTTACATTCCTTAATTCGCCCCTCAATATAAAACTTGAATAGCACTGGTGATAAATTGCATCTTTGGCGTACTCATTTCTTTATGTATGCCTCATGTAGTTCACCTTTTATCTTTATAATGCCTCTCTGATTTTTGTACAATTCATGCACTATCCGTCTGTCTCTGAAATCTAGACCAACATTAGTCATAATTAGAGCCCGGATTTCCATGCTAATGCATGTTCCTAAATAAGCTGGTTACGCTTCTCAAACTTTGCAAGTATGCGTTTTATGGCTTAACAATTCCAAATAACCGTCCTTTTTCCGCGCATGTTTGGATTTTTCGACCTTTATAGGAGAAAATTCATGTATAATGCATATTTTGAAGATCTTGGGTTAATATCAAATATTTGAACGTTTAATATTGTGTAACATAACATTTTTCTGACTTTGGCGCATATATAATGTTAACTTGCACTGTAGTGCCTTTTATGAATGTTGGTTTGCAGCATTTTGGACCATTTTTCCACGTTAAACAGTATATCTATCACTGAGATATGAAGATAACGTATTCCTGGCATCCTATGTTAAAACCAAAGTTAGTACATACGGTAGAGGGCCTACATTCCAATTAACAAAACACTTTCTTATCTGTTGCTTGTGTAAACATTGATGTAAGGCGGAAGGCCCCACGTCTATATCTCTAATCCTTAGGAATAAGGTGTCCCAGTTATACAGTTGTACATTGCCAGAAAATGAACTGTAAATTGTGCATTACTCATTGACGGCTCTTTTTTTTCGCCTACGTTTAATGAAAAATACAAAACGTTTATCGCACTTATCTATCGCGCCGGTAAGGAGATAGCAGCTTACAAACCTTGGTTTAGCATTGAACCCTCTTCCATTGTTATCCTGGAATTTCCTACCTGAAACTCTCAATCGTCACACGTCTTTATTATTGCAGCAGGCAATAGTTACCAGTTATAGAAGACATCATCACCATCTGCAATCATCACACGGAGAAGTAGCTACGGCAGCTGTAGATAAGCTGAAGAAAATGATCCGTTCAAATCCTCATTTTGAGTTCGTCAAGCTCATAAAAGACGTAGTGGTTAAATGCAAACACGTACAATCTGACTTCACTTTTCCCAAACATCTTCAATTAAGTATGCACCTGTCACTTCTTGCAACGTAGAAAGGTCATTTTCTGTGCTTAAGAATGTGCTGACAGAAAAACGGATGAGATTAAATCAAAATAGTATGGAGAAATTAGTTGTTGAACAATGTTTCAGAAGGAATTTAATTTTGATAGTGCATATTTTTTAATATATTGTGCATGTTTTACCATTAAGATAGTAAATGAATGCATGCATATTTTGAGATTTGATAGTGCATCGAAATACGGACTCGTCATAATTATCATCAACACATTCTAATTCACATTAACGAAGGATTTTTCCAAATTCAAAACTACAAAAAACAGCATTCTTTATAGGTCCAGTATTTTATCTACAATCTGTCTTAACATAAGGATAGACTCCCTTATTCCTTTATTCCGCCTAAATCCAATCTGATCTTAATCTAATTATGTTCAATTTTGTTGTTTATTCGATTGTATAATTTTCTTGTTAATACTTTAGATATGTGTGATAAAAGGTTCAAGGTGCGGTGTTCTTCACATTTTATAATACCTGGTTTCTTTGGTATTGGGATTATGATGCACTTTTTAAAATCTTTTGGTACTTCTCCAGTTGCATATATGTTTTGATTAATTTGAAGATATAACTATGTGTTTCATCATCCAATCGTTTTACCATTTCTCCAGTTATTTTATCATATCCTGGTACTTTATTGTTCTTCAGTTCTTTTACAGCCTTTGAATATTCCTCGTTTGTTAATTATAAATGCGACAGGAGTCGGGAACAGCCTATATATAAAATCATGCTGTTCCGTTAAAAATATAGATAAGTGGTGATAAAAATATTGTAAATGAGGAGATTATGTTCTAAGGGTGTTATTTGCATCTTAAGAAAGTTGTGAAAATAGTGTAAGGAATATACAATAAGAGGCACCTGGAACTTAGCCATGATAAAGGCTTGGTACAACGTTGAAGGAATTACATCATTCTGGTCTGGATTGCTCATGACAATCGATAATATTCAACTACTATAATGTACGTGGACGAAATAGTGATTTATTTTTGGAAGTTGAAGTAGGACCTTTTGAGCATACACTCCTCATATATTTATACCGGAGCCACCTTGATGAACACACATTCAGTACGCGAATTCATGAACGTTTTCGACGTTTTCACTAATTATTTGCATGTGCGGACGTGTATCCGGCTAAGCGAAGTCCAGAGCTATAATTGAAGCTTAACATTTGTTTCCTGGACTCAATATCGTGAAACATATAATTAAGAGGATCCCGCGATATATAGTCACCGGCTTCAAATTCACTCATTAAATCAGTCATTATAATACGAATAAATGGAAGTGATGTTTACTGTTGCACCCGCTCATGCAGCGGTCAGTGTCAAGTTATCCCGGTAGCTCTTGATTTCTTCTCAGGGTATTCCCTTTTTCGCTCATAAAATCTGTGATTTTATATATAGTTATTTTATGTAGTTTCGAATGAGAATTTGTCCGCTGGAATACGCACCACGGGAGTATCTACACGCACAAGTGCATACCTGTGACCGATAATTTCAAAAGAATCACTTTCCGCTTGTAGAACTATTCAATTACTTAAATCTGCGAAACTTACCAACTAACTTATAACTAGTCATTACCCAAACAGAAAATTAAACACAGTCACTTACTAAAGGAAAAATATAAGATTATTTATTGACTAAAATAATGTTCGATGTTAAATTAAATGAAATCTGGGTAGTATTGATTGAGTATTAATTAATCATTGAAAGACTAGAGTCAGCGCTGGCTCAAATAAAATAAATTAATTAAAGCTTGAAAAATATTTACATTGTCTCATAATTAATGTTCAAATTCATATTAATACATATCTCAATATTCGTAGCCATGTTCCGAAAAGTATTTCAATTTCACCAATTATATTCGAGATCACTGAGCAATCATGGAATCAAATAAAAATACACATTGCGAATACTGACCCGTTAATTATTAAAATTATCCTCACAACATATAAGTCGTCATGCTGAGATAAAATGGATGATTTGTTAACTTGAAAACGTAATAAAATTACATGGGAAAAGTTAGATTGTAAACGCAAATATGCTCATATTTTCACGTAATTACTTCCCAAATATACTCTTGTGTGAGTATTAAATTGTAAAAGTCTTCTCCAACTTTCCATTCATAAATTATAACCATTCATAGATCTAGACTCTGATTATTTGGTCACATATTCCGAGTACGCACAAGTAACAACTTACGGGCTAAGACAATACCCCCCTAAAGCCTACGACGTATGGCTCCTAACTAACCATTATAATATTCTTCATATTTAAAATACTCGAATTGAAATCATTATTGCATGAAAAGAAATAAACATCTAACTAACTATTCAAGTAGTTTCCAATCCACACACTCCTCTATTAATGGCTCAATGTGCTCTAGCATGCATGCTCTTTCTCAATATTTCATATGTATACGTGCTACTCAACTTGTATGGATACTATAGAATGAAATTATTACGTATTATCCTGTAACGTCACCGCATCACGAAATATTAGGTGTATACTAAGTCATGAGTCTATTGAACCGTATATTAGAGCACTCACTTATTCGCAGTACCTGTTATTTACCAATGTCAGACATAAATATAACTGTCACGATACACAATTCTACCGTAATAAATATCTATCTTACCTTAAAATGGTCATCTGCGCGATGTTCTCTTCCTTGTCAAATTCATTCAAATATGGCACCGAAACTCACGTTGTAATTCTAATATAACGTTATCTCGTCGATTAGCAATTCTTACACTTCACGTAGAACATAAACAAACCTCTATACATAAACTATTCATCAATATACTCCAATAAATAGTCACATTTCAACACTATTCCAAAGACACTTTAACATAACACCGGCTTTCATACAGCCGTATGCATATAGCCACTACTCCCAAAACTATATGCTAAATACTTTAGAATTGCCTTGTAAAACACGTAGTTAATAACCTTTATCTCAACAACAGTAGTATGAGTTCAATGCCCTCTTTCTATGAAGAAAGGAATACTTAATTTGACAATAATCATCGTATCGCGCAGGTACTTCGTGACGTAAGCGAGATTAATCGAAATTTCACTAGTAAATTAGACTCATTGCTACTAGGTCTTCACAAGTAACACTTCCATCTTTTATCCAAACTAGTTTGTACTGTAAGTATGCAAGTGCGGTAACCTGTATATGTCATATTAGCATTCTAATTCTACACTTCCATCTTATCTTAAAACCTTAGATATCTCACACTTCACTTTATTTTACACACGCGTTCTAATTTACTTCAAATATATCACCAAATATTCAGCACATGCCAAGTTAGATTGAGGGTGCAGATTACAAGAAACTACTCTACTAAAGAAATGTATGGACTTAGCTCGTCAGTTGCTACGTCTGGTCTGGTTGTTACTCCATCCTTCGGTTGCAGCTAGACCCTCGGATCGGATCTGGATCTCTGGTTGGATTGCGCGTTCATGGTCATCAGCTGGTCACATGGGTTGCCGGTCCACTCCTTATCGTCCGGTCTTTTGGCAGGCCGGTCTTCATCCACGTCATCATGTCCACTGGTTGGCCGGTCCGATCATCCACAGCTGGTCATCTGGCTCGACGGTGTATATCCCCAGTTCAGTCCATCTTGTTAATTTAGCAGGCAGTCATCATTTTGAATCTGTAGACAACGAAGAGAATTGCATTTGCGCAGTAATTAGTAATGATAGATTCCATATTTCTATTATTTATAATAATCGTCGAAGTTTTTCTTTTCTCTGATAAGTTTCTCCGTAAATAGTTATTAGGTTTACTGCTACGGTAATCTTCTCGTTTCAAGTTATCAATATTGTAAAATGGTGATTTCCTATTCCTTCGATCGTAGAGTAGCTCCTTACTAATCCAAGTCAGTCATATATCACCAGAAATTATTTATTTATATTTTTTTTTCTCTTTTCTTAGCGTACACCGGTGAATAATTTAATCGTATGCTGTACTGTATAATTAGCGATTTATACGAAATAAACAACCTCTTTATTGACAGTCGCCATTACATCCAAAGCATAAAAAACAATCATCTTCTCTCTGATCTTACAACACACACATCGATCTCCTGTATATCGATAGTACACTACATCACTCCCTTTTTTCTTTTTCTTTTTTTTTTACTTTAAATCGTAGTCTGACAAAAATCCTGGGGGTTTCCTCTCCCGTTGACTTCGTCTCGGTCCCGATTCTTGACTTCCTTCTTCTTCTTTCTTCTCTGGTTGATATTCTTCTTCTTCTTCTGGTTCCTCTTTCACACTCTCTGACTCGTCCTCAGACAACAGCTCATGAAAAGGCCGGAAGAAGGTAGAGTTGCGAGTTATTTGTCTACCATCCGATGTCTCTACTGTCACAGCGTTGCCATTCTTCTTGACGACTTTCAAGGGTGTGGGTCCAAATGTAGTTGAAAATTTGTTTACTTTGGGGTTACGCATCAAAACCTTGTCGCCCTCTGATAATTTATTTTCTCTGGCCCCACGTCTAATGTCCGCGTATTCTCCCTTTTTAAACTTTTGAATAAGGTCTCGTTCCACCACCTCCTCTAATATTTTTTCTGTCTTGTATGGGGCCAGACCGGGAATTTTGTCCCTCAATTTTCTGTTAAAAAATAACTCCGCCGGACTAACTCCTGTAGTCTGGTGCTCATGGTTCCGGTACATCAGTAGGTACTTGTTTAGCTCTAACTCCCAATCTAATTTCATGGCATTGGCAATCTGTAGTCGTTGAGTTATCCCTGGGTTCAGTCTTTCCACTGTGCCATTTGCTTGTGGGTGTAACGGGGTAACTCTGTGGTGATGAATTCCACACTGTTGCAGGTAATTTTCCGTCTCTGCGCTGACGAAGTTCGTGCCGTTATCTGTTGAGAGAACCTCAGGATACCCGTATCTTGCAAAAATACCATCTAGGGCCTTTATTATGCTTTTAGAGTCAGTACTACTTAGTCTTGTTACTTCCATGAAACGGCTAAAATAATCTATCACGATCAATAGTTGTACCCCATTAGGGAAAGGACCCAAAATATCAGCAGCTATTCGTTCCCAAGGCTTTTTAGGAATTACTGTCGGAGATATTTTTTCGGGTTTCTCGGGTTTACTGGTAATCTGACAACCCAGACATGTTCTCACTGTCCGTTCCGCTGCTTTGTCCATTCCAGGCCACCATACTTTAGATCTGAGTCTGTTTTTCATTTCCAAAATTCCCGGATGACCCTCGTGTGCCAAACTAAGGACCCTAGTTTGTAAACTTTTCGGAATTACCAACTTAGTTTCTTTCAGTAATATATTGTCCATGACGCATAATTGTGACATCATCGCCCGAAATGGAAGGAGGTCAACGTCATTACGATCCCAACACCCTGTTAGTAAATGTAACCGGACCTTTTTTAGAGTGGGATCAATTTTTGAAGCTTGCTCTATTTCTTCCAAAGATAATGCAACTGGTGCCAAATACGTAGCCAAGTGCATCAGATAATTGTCCTTCTCGGCTTCACCGATTGAATTCTCACTTAACCGTGATAAAGGATCTGCTATGTTATTTTTCCCCTTTACATACTTAACCTGGAAGTCAAAAGATTGGAGTCTCAGAAGCCAACGTTCAATTCTCGCGCAGGGTTTTGATCTAGGCCCAAAAATTACCTCTAGTGGTTTATGGTCCGTATACAGGCAAAACTGCTTACCCGTCAGGAAAATCCTTAGACGCTCACACGCCCAGACAATCCCAAGTGCTTCTTTCTCCGTCTGAGAGTACCGTTGTTCGACATCCGACAGGCTGCGACTAACGTAGCAAATTATGCGTGGGATCCCTTCATTGTTCCGTTGTATCAGCACTGCACCAAGTCCTTTTGGGCCAGCGTCTGCCATCACTATCGTTTCGTCCTTGGGGTTGAAATATCCTAAAACTGAACTAGATGTAAGTACTTTTTTTATTTTATTAAAAGCTTCTTGGTGTACTTGTTTCCATACAAACTGTGCAGACTTATGTGTAAGCTGTCGCAGTGGTTCTGTCATGTTTGATATGTTCGGAATAAATCTACTTAGTTCAGTAGGCCTAGAAAACCTCTCAGCTCAGACACATTTTGTGGTCTTCTGCAATTTTTCAGAGCCGCCACTCTGTCTTCGGTAGGCCTAATGCCATTAGCTGATATTATGTGACCCAAGAACTTAATTGAAGTTTTACCATATTCACACTTTTCCTCATTCAGTTCAATACCGTGCTCGCGAAAAACTTCAAGAACCTTTTTTAATCTTGAATCATGTATTTCTTTAGTTTCGCCATACACCAGAATGTCATCAATAAATACGTAAACTCCTTTAGGAATCTTGTTCCTTATCAGATGCTCCATTATCTTTTGGAACTCAGGAGCTGCCCGATTCAAACCGAACATTAGCCGCTTGAACCTATATAAGCCTAAATGTGTGCTAAATGTGGTAATCTCCCGTGAGTCTGGATGCAGCTCCACATGGTGAAAAGCTGACCTAACATCCAACTTTGAAAAGTATTTGCTTTCACTAATTTCAGGATGTAGGTCTTCCATGGTTGGTAATGGATGACTAGCCTTTAGTACAGCTTTATTTGCCATTCGCATATCGACACACAATCTAACGCTGTCACCTTTTGGAATTGGTACAAGAGGGGAAACCCATCTTGACGGTCCTTCAACCTTTTCAATTATGTCATTTTGCTCCAGCTCAAGGATACGTTCTGCTATTTTTTGTTTTAATGCCAATGGCACCCTCCGCAGAGGTTGAATAACTGGTGGGACTTTCGGATCGATTGGTAATTTAAGCTGAAAATTCTTTATTTTGCCCACCCTCGATGTGTCACAAACCACCGTCTGGTTAACGTGCTCAGAAATTTGTAATATTCCTTGTTTTGTAGCCGAGGAACGTCCCAAAATAGGTGGTCCCCTACCTTTAATAACTACAACAGTGGTACTAATTTTTCTATTGGAATGCGTTATGTCCGCCTCGAACTCTCCTAAAATATCCAACGGATCGGTTCTACCATAAGTGAAAAGTCTTTTCGAACTATTTAGTAATTTTACTTTATCGGTTACCTGCTTCCTTTCAAATTCCTTCCAAGTTCCTTGGTCAATAACATCGCAAGTAGATCCTGAGTCAATAATAAAAACGAAGGGTACCCCTGACAATAGGCAAGTGGTCTTCCCCGTTGTCTCCCGTTTTTTTTTCGTCATTTGTAAGAAAGGTGTAGTCTAAATCACTACTACATCCAGGGCCGACTTCATATTTGACGTTGCCCACGTACGAAATTTCGTCATCCACATTTGAGTCCCCCGATTCTAACGTATATGTCCTTTTTGTTCTACAACACTTCCGATAGTGCCCTGTTAAATGACAAGCCTGGCAAACGTTGTTTCTTGCAGGGCACTGGGGGTC
Organism: Anabrus simplex; assembly: GCF_040414725.1. Taxonomy (NCBI): domain Eukaryota; kingdom Metazoa; phylum Arthropoda; class Insecta; order Orthoptera; family Tettigoniidae; genus Anabrus; species Anabrus simplex. Next base: position 414,491,776 of record NC_090269.1, read on the forward strand.
TCTTGCTAAGTGATTTGTTTCCCCGCAGCGATAACATTTCCTTTCTGCTCTATTTTGATAACTGCACCAGTGTTTTTGCCACTATTGGAAATAGTTCTTTGTGAAATCCCATAATTCTTCCTATTCGACATACTATACACCTCTTGCTCAGAACCGTCGTCCTTACTAAAATGTGATGTCTGTATGTTTATCATTTCGTGAGCCCGTCCAATGTCAACCAAATCGTCTACTGTGACAGAGGATTTTTCCAATATGCTCTTTCTGACTTCAGCTGATTTACAACCCTCTACGAACTGGTCACATATAAACATGTCCTCTAATTCTTTTTTTGTTGTGGTATCTTTAAAATCACATTTGACAACTTGTTGACGCAACCTAGATATAAAGGCGTCAGATGTTTCACTAACATCCTGTTTCATAGACTTCATAATATGCCGCTCAAATAGCGGATTGCTTTTCGGTAAAAAATGTTTATCTAACAATTCTAAAGTATATTCATGCACAGCTTTACCTGCAGGAATAGTGTTGTGTTCAGGGATTGAATAAAATATGTCTTGCAAGCCTTCTCCACCCGAATGCAGGTAAATTGCCTGTTTTCTAGCAGAATCTGTTATTCCTTTTGCGGCTATATACAGTTCGACCGAACGTTTCCATTTTTTCCATCTAGAAGCAAGGCTGGTGACATCTCCATTTACATCGAAAATTGGTATAGGGCTAGTGCTGCTTCTTTCCATTTTAATATTTTCTGAAGGTTTAGTTGACGGATTTAACCAATGGATTTTACCGACTGCGCCAATGTACTGTATAATTAGCGATTTATACGAAATAAGCAACCTCTTTATTGACAGTCGCCATTACATCCAAAGCATAAAAAACAATCATCTTCTCTCTGATCTTACAACACACACATCGATCTCCTGTATATCGATAGTACACTACATATGCTATCGCCGATTATAAATAGCTAATATTCTCTTCAGTAGCTAAGAATATTCTTCAAATACGTAGCTCCGCTCGTTTCTGCGTCTTGCTTCTGCGAATGTGACTTCTTGAGTTTTTTTCTTAAACAATCCTTTCGCTGCTATATTTTTTTTAAACAATTCAAAATGAGCCTCCACTGTTCTGCTGTGTCTTCGAAAATTAATCTCTTCCGTGACGTACATAGCCTCCTATACGTTGCATTAATATGAAGTTCATTGCCTTAGTAGATCGCATGGGCCATACCTTCCTACGCCGCCATTTTGTAGTTGGTCTTCGAAATGCGAACGGGCACACTGTGAAGCCACTTAAATGCACAGAATACAAACATATTAAATGACTGTGAAGTGCTAACATCGCTCACTGTAATGTGAACACTTCAAAGCGAGAATACTAACTGAAAGTTGAAAAATAACTCAAAATATGACAATACGGACGCATATGTTAACTAAGAGGGAAATGAAAGCAATAATTTGGTGGTTGATGGGAGTTCATAAAAATAAAGCTTTAAGAAAAAAAGTGACGAAAAAAGTGTATTTTATTAATACACATATGGAAGTGGCGCATCTGATCAAGGACACTCAAGACACTATAAATATCAGAGAGAAATATATAAACGGGAAAGAGTTAGGTAAAATTTTAAATGAACGGGAGCTTTACACACTTGCTAAGCTATTAAATAGAGAATGGAGAGAACCTGGAAAAGCAGCAAAAGTATTTAATATTATTAGAGGAATCTGGGAAAAGAAATTTATGGAAGGTAAAATAAGAGAATATTACATTGGCCTAAAGTTAAGGAAGAAGTATTCTGGGCTAGATACCTTAATACTTCATAAGGATAACGTTGTCTAATTTTCAAAGGTGTACGTAAATAAATATTTAAAATATGCACTGTAGAAGTAAATTATAGTTTAATTATGTATTACGACAGTTTCTTAGTTGGAATAAGTCTGTTATATTTCAAAACCGAACAAAACCAGTGGCATGTGATAGCGATGATCGCGATGATCGGATGGTTTCTACCCCATGATGCTGATCATCCGTAACTGTGGGAGGGGAAATGCCTGTTCGTTGTTTTCGTCGGTCATATGTAGCAAAACATGTCTGATATTTCCCAAAATTAATATACTTCCGTCTAGCAACTGACGCTTAGGAGCCGTCATGTGCTATATTCGCTGTCACTCGGCCCGTAGAGCCGAACGCATCGTGACGTCGCAAGTCACGCTCACATTTTATTCTTTGAGAACCTTGGAATTAGATGATTAATTAAGCTAGTGCATTATTGAATTCTAAGACAGTCGTGAATAACCTCGTGTGCATAGTATGTTCTACCGGTACATCCTTTAATTATAGACAAGACTTTCTTTCCTTTCTTGTAGTGTATGCTTTCCCGAAAAACCCGCGCAAAATGATGCTCTCTCTCAGCCTGTAATCTGCAGTAGTCAGATGGAGTCTGTTAAAACGAGGACCTGAGTGTTTTCTTTGAGACTTATGGAGTTAAATTATTAATTAAGCTAGTGTATTATTTAATTCTGAAGTAGTCATGAATAACTTGGTGTAAGCCTACTCAATATGTTCTACATGCCTTAATTATAGAAAATTGAATCGTCATTCTAGGATGAATCATTAAAGTGACCAAGTGATATTTGCATGTTACTTCTGCATCTACAATATTATTTGGGCTTCCGTCATAACGATATGATAATACACTTAAGAAAATGGAAATTGCAACACCATGAAGACATTAGTCGTTTGTGTTGATTTTCAAAATATGGAACGATGCCATATAGCTATGTAAACGATCAAAGTTTCAGACCCATTGGATTGTTGCTACAGGTCTCCCCATGTGATTGGTCGCGGAGGAATCAACTCCAGTATACGGACTGGTGTAGCGTTGTTGACTTGCAGTCTGTGCAGTGAAGTGTTCCCCGTCAAACATGCCTCGACGACAGAGAAGAGCACGCTATCAACAACTGTCGCCGTTTGAGACGGCTCGGAAAATTGGTCTGTGTGAGGTTGGATTATCCCTAAGGACTGTCGCTGCACGTGTTGGCCGACAGGCACCTACGGTACAACGTGTATGGCAGCAGTGGTCAAATGCAGGTACCCACACTCGTAGACCTGACACAGGGCCAGCGCGACAGACAACTGTGAGAGAGGATCGCCGCAACATTCGGATGGCCTAGATGGAACCCCATGCAACAGCAGCGCAAATTTGAGCAGCTGTGGCACCCCACGTTACACAACAAACAGTTGGTAATCGCCTGCGTGGAGCTGGCTTACGAGCCCGTGCCTCTGCAGAAGGTGTTCCATTGACCCCACAACAGCGACGTGTAAGGCTGGCCTGGTGTCGATAAAGATCGACGTGGGTCGACGAATGGCATAGGGTCGTCTTTAGTGATGAATCGCGTTTCTATCTTGTCCGCAGTGATCGCCGGAATCGTGTGCGCCGACGTACCAGGGAGAGGAGCCGCCCAGACTTATTGTCGACAGACACACAGGGCCAAAATCAAGCATTATGGTCTGGGGAGCTATTGGCTTTAATGTGAAATCACAATTAGTGCTTGTTGAGGGCACTATGACTGTTCGATAGTACGTTGATAGGGTAGTCAACACAGTGGTTGTCCCTATGATGGCGAGCATTACGATTGGGATGTTTCAACAGGACAATGCTCAGGTTCACACTGCACGCATCTCCAGAGAAGCTCTCCACGACATCACAACCTTAGAATGGCCCGCCAGATCCCAGACCTCAGTCCTATTGAGCATGTGTGGGACATGATGGGTCAACAACTGGCCAACCGTCCTCAGCCACCCACAACTCTGGAACAACTGACCCGTGCAGTGCAGCAAACATGGGCCACAATTCCTAAGGAAGCGATCCAGGTCCTTATTGACTCCATGCCTCGACGAATTCATCAATGTATTGCAGCTCGTGGTGGGCACATCCTGCATTGATTGTTGTCCACACTTGCGGTCAGAGGGACCTGAATGTGTAATCATCGAATCACAACCGAACACTCGTCTTGCATATTCAATTTTAGCAATATAGCACCACACTTTCTGGGTGTTGCAATTTCCATTTTCTTCAGTGTATGAATATTTGTGAGTAGATGTATGTTATTTATTTTCCCTTTAAGATGTTAGAAGTAATGAATGTGTGCCAAGTAGCATTATAACCGACTATAAACTGGGCAGGCAGTAGCATTTTGAGCGTTTAGTTATAGCACTGAGCCTGTGATTCTGTTCGCATTACACTCTGAGCTCGAGGAAAGTGTAAATCCTTACCGTAGTTTTGAAAAGATCGTACACGACGATGATGCACGAACTTAGCCGAAGACGGGTTCTGAGTATCAGGAGCTAGAAGAGTGTAATTAATAATTCTGGTTGCATATGATTGCGACGATTGCGTTGGACGGATGTCCTCTCCCCCGGTTGGTGATCATCCGTGACTGAGGGGAAGGGGGGGGGGGCGGTCTCGTTCGTTGTCTTCGTTCATTCATATGTTGTATAAATTGGGTTGTATAATGATTACTATGCATGCAACATATACCTACGGTATTCCACATTGTATACAGATATCGAAGTAAATTACTGTTCACGCAGTGACGCAGTGAATGAGTTGTTTTTCAATTGCATATCTCTTGGCGTTATCCAAGAAACGGCATGGGGAGGTCGCTTCCAATGTCAAGTGTGAGTTGCGGATTTGTGTTGATAACGGCAGGCGTAATTGCCTACCGCCATTCACAATCGATTTCGGAAGTTTTCATTATAATGGAAGGCTCCCCTTACCTAATGTGCGGTTAAAATCGATTTGGGGTATTTTCGTTACAATGGCAAGCCCCTCTCATACTTATGGACACAATCCGGTAGGGAAGTTTCGAAGAGATTGCGTGCTGCCTTGCCTTCTGCCAGTCAAATCGAGACAATGGTAGAACCACTTTACTAATGCCGGTTACACAGGAGTTAGAGTAGAACCCGATTAACCCATTTTCACTCCTGTTAACCCCCTGTTAAGTGGAGTTTCCGAAAACAAAAAAAAATACGTGTTCCTTTATTTTTAAAGGAAATTCCAAATACCAATTTTCATGCCTGTTAACATCTTCAGTTTTTGAGATACGAATATCCTCATAATAGGTATTCAAGCAGTTTTTCACCATTTTTCACTCCCCTTAAGGTAATTTTTCGAAAACAAAAAAATTAATGTTTCTTAATTTTTGAAGTAGATTTAAAATACCAATTTTTACGTCTGTAAACTGTTAATTTTGTGATATATAAATGTAGTCATTTAAACAGTCCACCACCATTTACACCCCCTTAGCGAAGCAATATCCGAAAATCCTCCCCTAGTGAGCACCTACACGGTAATATAAATGTATTCCCAAAATTTTATATGTCGAGTTCATTTCCCTGGGCGTTGATCATGGCCAGTCGGTCTTAGCTTTTTATGTAGAGAGATTATTGCAACATTGAAGGGATTGGAATATGTTTGGATTTTTTGTGATACTGTATGTTCTAACTCCATGTAATTATTTAGATGACAATAAGCAAATACGCTGTCCCCAGTTGGTGATCATCCGTGACTGGGAGAGATGTGTATTCATTCATTCATTCATTCAACACTTCAAAGCAGGCAGTAGGACTTGATTCAGCCGTCTGCAAATATATGTTTACAACGACAATCTCACTCGCTGAGAACCAAACGTGCAGAATTCTATCTCACCCGAATCGTTTCTCTATCTTGCAAACACCTTTAAACGAAGCATCCACGATCAAAATATTAGAGATGTCACTCAGCGGAAGGATTTCTATCTCGTTGTTACGGATAGAGATAACGTGGTTGCATACGCTAGAATAGAAAAGTGACCCCTTCGCTGAAAGATAGTATTCATCACTGAACAGTTCAAATATGATGACCATCACTCGATTATATTTGTAACCTATATCTGGTTCCAGTTTCAGTCTCTCAGATTCCTCAGTATCTCCGTGGAAGGCAACAGGATGTACGTAGTTGGAATTCATGCTGAAAGTTCTGCGTATTGATCATGACGTGTAAAATAGTTCTGCTGTGTGTTAACTTCGTAAAATACTATCAGTAATCTTCGAACGTATAAAACACTTCATATTCTCTTCATATTCAAAATAGAATGACACTGTCGTTCCCATTAGTTTTGGAGCCGGGAATCTTTGACCATGTCATAGCAATGTAATTCGTTGTAGTACACCACTTGTTAATACTGCACGGGTTAATTTACACCTCAGACAGGTGCGCCCCTCAATTTTGTACGTAGGAGAGTACATGTAGGGATAGACACTGATTGCAGGGATGTAATTACGAGTTCTGATATTGACACGCTTGTCATAATGTACTTACAGGCTCATTAGAGTGGATACCTGGCTGTCACAAAATGTGAAGTAACTTTTGTACGATAACAAGTTCGCGATTGATACTGTTACGAATAAAGCTACATCTGCTTCATTACTCAAATTTAAATAAGGATGACGCAATAAATGCACGCACACACATACATATCATATCCTATCATATTTATTTCCAAATAGTCTATGCAGAGCTCTCCTCCAAATTATATCCTGTGTTGTTAGTAGTGAACAAATCAAACCTAATATACAGTTATAAGTATAGCCCTGATTTTTATGCAGTAACAGGTTAGATTGTAAACTAATTAGGTTAGCAGGGAGTATCGGCCATCCGCTCTTCGATAATGTAGCAAGAGTAACATAAAACTTAGGGGTTCTGATGGACCATAACCCTAATGTTTTTGCAAACCCCATAGCAGAGTCGTTGTGAAGGTATACTATACTTGCTACTCACTTCAGCAAATTTGCATTCTAACCTATTAATGCATAAAAATCCGGGCTCTAGTTATAAGTAATCAACAAGCTGCGATAGGTATAGTGAGTTCTCGGCGCAGAGATCACTGCCCGGTGGAGCCTGGTGTTTACCGGATATTCGGCGATTGCCAGGAAATCGCGAGAAAATTTACGATAATAATAAGAGTTTGTAATAATAGAGAAAATAGCTCCCTCCTGCAGTGATAACTGCTGAATGTAGCCGGGCGATTAACAAAGGAATAAACTGTAATAGGGATAGTGGTCCCTCCTCTCAATTATCACTGCGCGATGGAGTCTCGTGGTTACCAGATATTCGGCGATTGCCAGGAAACACGGGGCTACTCACGATAATAGCTCCCACCAGTAGCACACACATACATACGCACACAAAATTCTAATCAGCTATGAATGGCCACACTTACTAATTTCTGTCTATTTACAAGTCCTTCTTCCTTACCGCACAGCAGGGGGTCCAGCCTGTTGCTATACCTGTGGACGATTAACCCTTGCTTTCAATTCCCCAAGGCCATTCATCTCATGCACCAGCTGTGTGTAGACCGCTGGATCTGAACACAATGCTACGGGCCACCCGACACACGATGACTGTTCGCCCGACTCCACAGACAGTCCAGTAGTTCACACTGTCACATGCAGTCAACAACTAAACAGCTCAGCAGTATTCAACAGCAGGACGATACTCACAACAGCGAAGATTAACACAGGTTCATTTACTTTCACACTCGTGATAGCGGCTTCCATTGCTGACTCACGCCGAGCCTCAGTCCACAGAAATACACGAACACGCAGTACAGTCTTCCGTTCCGGAGTCTCTAGCCCACCCACTCACCAGCCCCTCCGACACCACAACGACAGCTCCTCGTTCAGACCTCGGAGGGACATTAGCGACAGCCAACACCTATGTCGCCGTCAGCCTAGCCTCCGAACCCCAACAGACTGAGTCTCACACTGACTCCACCACTGAGCCCAGCTCTCACTCTAGCTCCACCACGGAGCCCAACTGAGACTGTGACTCCGCCACGCAGCCCAACACTGAGACTGACTGTCCGTGGCTAGCCTCTCTTTTTATAGGTCGGATGATTTGATGAAGAATTTTCGCGAGGTGGCTAGAGGCAGAACATTGAATCTCCAATAAACTCACAGGTAAGCAGGCTGACGAGAACAATACACAGAAAGTTCGGCCTCACCCCACAAGCTGGATGGGAGATCCCAGGTCGTCTGAGTCACTAGTCCCTTTCCATAATTACCGAAATGGGCTACCACGGGGCAGGCTCGTAAAAATAACTAGTGCGTGTCTTGGTCGCAGGGCAAGGTACTTGTCCTCCTCCCGTGTTCACCCGCAGCCAAATGCCTCACGCTCCAGAGTACTATCCTTGAGTCGATAGAGGTGGGATCCCTCGCTGATTACGACAGATAAACCAACCTTCGAGAGTAAATGGATTCATTTAAAATAGGGTGGCTCTCGGCTGGCGAATGAAGCACGTTTGAGGACATTCGATTTCCTCAAGAACTACGTGTCAGATTTTAAAAATAATTCTGTCCCGGAATTTTGTATTTATAATGTTCATTACTCTAAACCTAGGTGAATTGAATAAGTGTAGATATATTTAACTGGTAATATTATACTGTCACTTATTAATCCGCAGTCGTAAATTTTCTCCGCTACTGGGAAAAGCATACCATCTTGGATTTGATTTTGCGCTTAGAAGATGGGAGGGTGAGTACAGATTCCTTGGTTGTTCTCTTCTTAAAAGACTCTTTCGAAATTTAGGGGTTTTACTTCACATTTTACTCCACACTTCAAAAAATCCGAGAGTATCCACAAAAGAACAGAAGGGACCATGAAGTGTGAGGAAATGAAATACATTCTACGCGTTGCACCGGATGTCCACATTCACCGCGGTACAGCATAATCGTAGGAGTCTGAAATTCCTTAGATATGCTAACTAAGCTATGCGATCGCGAATTATGAACGTGCAGTATTCCGTAAATTTTACTTCAAAATGTCCGGCTCCTTGGCTAAATGGTTAGAGTGCTGGCCTTTGGTCAGTTGTCTTCATCATCATTTCATCCTCATCACAACGCGCAGTTCGCCTACGGGAGTCAAATCAAAAAGAACTGCATCTGGCGAGACGGACATATCCTCGGACACTCCCGACACTAAAAGCCATACGCCATTTCATTTCATTTACTTCAAAATGTTCTTCCGGTAGAAATGCGCTGTGTCACTTCCTTGGTTGTTGCTTGGTGACGCATTTTGATTCCTGTTGTGAAGATAATCTTCGTTTCAACGTAAGAAAGTTGAACTTTCCTGTGTAAAACGTAATACTACTGATCCGCATTTAGAGCAGTCGCCCAGGTGGCAGATTCCCTCTCTGTTGTTTTCCCTAGCCTTTTCTTTAAATGATTTCAAATAAATTGGAAGTCAATCGAACAACACCCTAGGTAAGTTATTCCAATCCATAACTCCCCTTCCAAGAAAGGAAAATTTGTCCCAATTTGTTCTCTTGAATTCTAACTTTATCTTCTTATTGTCATCTGTCCTACTTGTAGAGACACCACCCAAACTCAATCGTCTACTAATGTCATTTCACGCCATCTCTCCACTGACAGTTCGGAACATACTACTTAGTCGAGCAGCTTGCCTCCTTTCTCCCAAATTTTCCCAGTCCGAACTTTGTAATGATTTTGTAACGATACTCTATAGTCCAAAATCATTCAGAACAAATCCAGCTGCTTTTCCTTGGATTTTTCCTGTTGTTGTATCAGGTAATCTTGATACGGGTCCCTTACACAGGAACCAGACTCTATTTGAGGTGTTACGAGAGAATTACATGCCCTCTCCTTTACATCCTTACTACAACTCCTAAACACTCTCATAAATACTGTTATTTATCTTGGTCTGTGTAGAGTTCCCCTCCACATTCAATAAACACTAAGCATGAACTGAATAACTGAATGGCTACATGAATGCATGAAATAATTTATTAATGAATGATTGCGTGACTGTCTCATAACTATGTACAGAGATCGGTACCGTTTATTTACAATAACACGTAGATACTTACTTTTTTTTGCTATTTGTTTTACGTCGCACCGACACAGATAGGTCTTTGGCTACGATGGGATAGGAAAGGCCTAGGAAGTGCAAGGAAGCGCCCGTGGCCTTAATTAAGGTACAGCACCAGCATTTGCCTGGTGTGAAAATGGAAAATCACGGAAAACCATCTTCAGGGCTGCCGACAGTCGGGCTCGAACCCACTATCTCCCGAATACTTGATACTGGCCGCACTTAAGAGACTGCAGCTATCGAGCTCGGTAGATACTTACAATGATCCCCAAAAGGAACTTTCACCCCATCATCGCAGTAATTAAATCCCAGAGGACTTTTCCTATGTGTGAAACTCACAATCTGACCTTTAACCCCTTTCATCATCATACCATTGCCTGATGTCCACCTCACAACATTATCGAGGTCATCTTTCTGTTGCTCACAATCTTGTAAATTATTTATTACTTTATACAGAATAACATCGTCCAATTGGTCATGCCTATTGGGAAGATAGACCGTGCACTACTAGTGAAGTTGTTTGATCATAATAGCAGCAATAGCAACGCTGCATTGCGGGAATATCGCCGACAGAAACAGCAGAGAAGATGGGGAAGAGGTCCCATGCCATGCAATGGGCTGAAGAAAATTATTAAGAAATTCGAGGAAAAGTGTAAATTAGTTGTCGCATCACGGAGAGGATGGTGGCCCATCCACATGGATGATGTTGATGAAATTCCTGTAACTGTAGCAGACCCTGCAGCAGACGCTCACAATTCTGTAACTAGTGCTCGAACTGTATCCCGTGAATTGTCGCTATATCGGTCAAGAGTTCACAAGATTTTGCAGCGCATTTTTCATTGGTATTCCTACAAACTTTATACTGTTCTCAAACTGAAACCCGAAGATGATGTACAACGCCGTAACTTTGCCCTTTGCTTTATGGCGTGCGTGGAACATTTGGTCGGAAAATATTCAGTGGATTGACGAGCCGCTGGAGGTTGCAGTAAATGCACAGAACTATCGCATAATTATGTGCTTTGACTCCTCCAAACGCTGTGCAGGAACAACCAATGCATTCAGCTTACGTGACTGTTTAGTGTGGTTTTACAAGCTCCTTCATTCTCCGTACGTTTTTCTTTGAGGCGATGCTCCCTCGTGGGCCTGTTAGATGTACAGTGACATCTGTACGTTACAGGGACCTCCTTGTACAACGCGTTATTCCAGTTTTGCGGGAACGTATTTGCGACCACACCCTTATTTTTTAGCAAGATAGGACAACACTACTTATCGCTCGCGAAGTGAAAGAATTGCTTCGAGAAACTTTCAGTAACGACCGCATTGTCTCTGGGCATTTTCCAGTTGCGTAGCCTTCGACTTCCCCCGACCTAAATCCATGTCACCGAGCTCGATAGCTGCAGTCGCTTAAGTGCGGCCAGTATCCAGTAATCCGGAGATAGTGGGTTCGAGCACCACTGTCGGCAGCCCTCAAGATGGTTTTCCGTGCTTTCCCATTTTCACACCAGGCAAATTCTGGGGCTGTACCTTTAATTAAGGCCACGGCCGCTTCTTTCCAATTCCTAGGCCTTTCCTATCCCATCGTCGCCATGAGACCTATCAGTGTCGGTGCGACGTAAAGCAAATAGCAAAAGAATTCCATGCGACTTGTGGTTACGGAGATATGTGAAAGATCGTGCCTGTAAAGGACATGTCTGGTCTCTGCCTAATCTAAAGACGACATACCGCTCTGATTTCAACCAATATGCTGTGGGCAACCTTCAACCAGGCCGTGTTACGGATGTAGCATTTTGCTGACTTCGGAGGCCATATTAATAGTGTTTTTAACCATAAATGCAGTTAAATTTCCAAAAACCACCATTATCATGTTTCTGATATTTCCTGCCTTTTTTCTGTCACCCGTGCCATTGCTTAAAGCCATATGTTCACCTGGTGGCAAAACTTCGAATTAATAATTTTTGTGGCTTAATTCACGAGGGAATTGCTTGGTAAGCATATCTACGTAATTTCAGACTTCTACGATCATTAAATTCCGTACTGTACCGCGCTGAATCCCGTAACTTTAATTGTGGACACCCGGTAAATAAAATAGTAATCAAATTAAAATTATTATATTTATGCGTATAAGCCAGTTAAGACTAAGCAAAGTATTTGGAGGCGTGTAATTGTCTTTCTTATTGCCCTTATTTCTTTCATTATTTTATTATGGGCTTCCTTTCGGTCTTCAGATCAGGTTGCTGCAGTCTTCTTCTTTGGTCTTTCCTCTTGGTCATCTTACAATTTCTGAATTTTGGATCTGAAGATTACCCTGCTTTTGGACAATTTCTGGTGTAATTACTGCCTGTTTGAAATCAGTTCCGATTTCGCCAATCCATTTTATTGTGTCTTTTTTTGTCTTTGCTCCTGTTTTTAAAGAATTCGACTATTTGTTTGGTAAGTCTGTCTGCTTGCATTCTGTTAATATGTCCACAGAATCTTAGCCTGCGTTTTCTAACGTCACTCTTAATACCTGTGTATTGTTTGATTTCCTGTCTGCCTCTAAGTTGGTATTGTCCGTCGGTGATTTACGGGCCTGGAATTTTTCTTATGATTTTGGGTTACTTTTTCGCAGTATTTTTAATGTATTCTTCCTGTTCAAAATAAGAGTCTCTGAACCATAAAACACTCTGGTTTAATTAATGTATCGTAATGTCTTAGTTTTTTGTGGGTGGAGATACTTGCTTTGTTATAGGCATTATGGGTTAGTCGATATGCAGTTTCCATCTTTTGGCAATTAAATTCATTGGCTTTTGTTTCGAGTCCTTTTTCCTGAATTAATTCACCAAAATACATAAACTGTGAAACTCGCCTAATTTTGCCATATTTTGGTGCTTTTTCTTGCATATCATGTATTCTATATTTTCAAAGGTATCTGAAGGCAGATTTTTTCCGCAGTTCCTTTCAGAGATTCAGTCTGATTTTGGACTGTTGAAATGTCTCTTGTTAATACCACTAGGTCGTCCGCAATTCTGGGCAATCTGTTGCTAGTTTACCTCTGCCTAATGTGACTGGTCGGTGAATTTTGAGAACCGATTGCTGTTTGCGCCATTCTTGTATCACTTTTACAAGGACGTATTGGAAGAGTAAAGCTGAGAGTCCATCTCCACTTGTCTAACTCCCGTTTTGATTTCAAAGGGATCTGAGCTTTCCCCATGAATTTAACCTTGAACTTCATGTCTGTCAGTGTCTGTTTTATGATTGCAAGTATTTTCATGTCTAAAACTTGTTCTGTCAATATTTTGAAAAGTAAGTAAAGTAAACCCGTGTCGTCATTCCGAGGTGGTGCAGCTGTGTTCAGGTACACCCCCAACGGACGTGAGCTGCATGAACCATTTTAAACACATACCAGCCCTCCTGCCATTCTTAAATTTCTGGCAGTACTGGGAATCGAACCCGGGCCCCCGAGAACGGAAGCTAATATCACTAACTATTACACTACTGAGGCGGGCATTTTTAAGAGTGATTTGCGATCAACTGAATCATAGGCTTTTTGAAATCAACCAATGTGCAGACTAAATTTTTGCAACCAATTACCTGATTCTTAGGTTTAGCTTTAGGTTTAGCTTTGCTCTGGACACGATCGGCTTGGCCTGATATTCTCCGAATTGTAGTTCTAGTTGTTGTTGTTGTTGTTGTGCTCTATCAAGAAGACATTGGGATGAAATTTTGTATACAAACGATACTAGTGAGATTCCTCTGTAGTTTAAATCTGTTCTGTATCCCTTCTCGCATTTGGGGTGAATTAATGTATTTTTCCAGACTTCTTGGGCTATTATTATTATTGTTAATGGGTGTCCGTGGCTCACAGATGGATAAGAAATGCTTAAAACCCTAATTGGTCTTGTGCCCAATGATACAGAGGCTGAGCATATTCTACACCGGAGTGACTAAATGAGAGACATTAAATACTAAATAATTGATAAGAATTTTAGAGGATTAGGAACATACCAGGTTGAATGGGAATCAACAGAAGGTAACTACTCTTTGTCCCATTGTACTACGTGCTTCCCAGTAGGGAATACAACAGATTCCTCAGACTTGCCGGAAATTTTACATTTAAACCACCAACTTTAGAAATTCACATTAAATGAAAGAGGTTGACACGTTCCCCTCAAGCTATCCGCAGTATATATTACATGTTTATGGAAATTCTGAAATTATCTTTTGTTGCTCGGGCTTCCGAACGCCGGTGCGTTCCCTGCCTCCCTTAGGACACGCCGCACTCAATTAACTGGATCAGGAAGACTATACGGCCCTAAGTGCCCAGCTTTTATAGTATTATTGAGGAGGAGCTTCCAGAACTCTTCACTGATAGGCTGGATTCTTGTACACACACCGAATTTTAATTGGCTAGAAGAATATTTACACATTTCTGATAGGTTTGTTACTATTGAAGAAGGAACAAGCAGAAGTGCAGACAACTTTGATATATATAAAACTATTCTAAGAATCAGGTTGAAAAACCTCTAAATTAAACATTTATTTTTGGAATAATTTTAGTTTACCCCAAAAGATGGAGCAATTAAATTTATGGTAGAGACATCTAACAGTTGAAAACCAAAATACCTAGTAATACATCAGTTCAGAGTAGATTACGTAGATGGCCTTATAGAAGGCGTGCAGTATAACTGGCCGGGGAAAGCTTACCCCAGGAAAAATTATTATTAACCAAGAGCACGCTGGCCTCCCATAGCTGGGTTGCGTTGTTCAAATCTCGGTCACTCCATGTGAAATTTGTGCTGGACAAAGCGGAGGGTGGACAGGTTTTTCTCCGGGTACTCTGGTTTTACCTGTCATCCTTCATTCCAGCAACACTCTCCAGTATGGTTTCATTTCACTCAACCGACGCACAGTTGGCAATTATATTTAAAACTAGGTCAGAAGTCGACTTCTCAAATGTTACTCAAGCGATGAACGGAGTGCTGCCCGCGACAGCCCAATAAATCAGGAACTACGTGGAGTCCCATTTAATCTCGTCCACAGCTTTGTCGATGCATGTTATTTGCCTGAACTTGGTCAACTCAATTGGTACACCTGTCAGTTCTCAGCTCCTTCAGTTTCGTATCCTATATCCGTGCTGTTTCTCTTACTCACAAGGAACAGTGCATTAATTCGTGTCATGGATGAACCTCGATCAGGTGTGTTCGTTCACATACGTACATGTAGACCGTGAGTAAAGGCAATCTCACGTGTTATTTGATACCTGAAGGTTTAACTTATACTCCTGGGTATTTTGGGCACACATAATAGAGTCTTAACATCTGCGCCGGTCTGAGTGGCTCAGACGATTGAGGCGATGGCCTTCTGACCCTAACTTAGCAGGTTCGATCCTTGCTCAGTCCGATGTAATTTGAAGGCGCTCAAATGCGTCAGCCTCGTTCGGTAGATTTACTGACAACTTAAATGAACTCATCCGGGAATAATTCTGGCACTTCGGCGTCTTCAAAAACTAGTTAAAGTAGTTACTTTGACGTAAGGCCATTATTATTATTATTATTATTATTATTATTATTATTATTATTATTATTATTATTATTATTAGCGTATTCTCCCAATAATGGAAGACGTTAAGCAAACAACTCAATAAAGCTCTCTTTGGGTTCTTCTTGTTCTTCCAATAGGCTTTCATTCTCTCTGAGAAGGCTTGTTTACGTTCTTCCGACCATTTCGGTCTGCACTGTTTTCGCTTTGGTTGCTCTGATGTAACTTCCCACTTGTTGACTTTGTGTCTGAAGGTGTCTCTCTCTAAAATGTCTGTTGCACATATGTTTGCGTTTTTGAGGTCCTTTTGAAGTTCGTCCAGCCAAGGTGTTGAATTCTTAAGTGAGCTAACATAATTTAATATTCTTTTTGACAGTCGATTTTCTGGTAATATGTGAGGTGTCCAAAGAATTTCATTCGTCTTTTCTTAATGTCAGTTTCAATGTTTGAAACTTTTTCTGTTGTTTTGATTCTAATTTTTTGTTTACTGTTAAGTGACAATGTTTCACTTGCGTAAAGGACTGTTGGTTTTATGACTGTGTTGTAATGCCGGATTTTTGTCTGTCTTGACATGCATTTTTTGTTGTAGATGTCTTGAACTAACCCTAATGCCTTCTTGACTTTTTGGAGACGGTTTTGCTGTGAGATCTTCTCAAGGCCTGTCGGTTCTATGAATTCTCCGAGGTATTTAAAGTACGAGACCCGGTCGATTTTACCGTAGTTTGTTCTCAGGCTCGTGATATCTGTCTTTGAACAGAAGAATTTGGTTTTCTCAAATGAAATCTGTAGTCCCACTTTTTCTGCAGATTCCTTAAGTATCTCAAGCTGCTTGATGGCAGTCTCCTCATCCTCTGTTAAAATCGCCAGATCGTCCGCAAATGCGAGGTATGGTACGTAGAGGTTGTTTTTGGGAAAGCCCAATCGAATCGGTTTCCAAGATTCACGTTTCTTGAGTTCCTTCTCCCATTCTTCCATAACCTTGTCTAGGACGACGTTGAACAGAATAGGAGAGAGTCCATCACCTTGTCTCACACCTGTTTGAATGTCGAAGGGTTCTGAAATTTCTCCCATAAATTTCACTTTAGATTTTGTGCCCGTTAGTGTTTGTTTTATGAGTTCTAGGGTTTTGGGATCTAGTCCTCTCTCTTCTAGAATTTGGAATAGTGAGGGTCTGTCTATCGAATCATATGCCTTTTTGAAATCTGCAAATGTGCATACTGTAGGCTTTTGTCTGAGGGCTCGTAGTTTAAGTATGGTTTTGAGGTTGAAAATTTGTTCTGGGCATGACCTGTTTGGTCTGAATCCTGCTTGAAATTCTGATAATTTGGGTTCTAATTGTTGTTGTGTTCTATGCAAGAGACAGGCTGATAGTATTTTGTATGTGACTGATACAAGAGAGATTCCTCTGTAATTGTTTACGTCTAACTTGCTGCCTTTTTTATGTAGTGGATGGATTAGAGCAATCTTCCAGTCATCCGGTAGCTTTTCGGTTTGCCAAATGTTTTGGATTATTTGTGTAATTTCTCTGAGTGAATTTGGGCCTAAATTTTTCAGAAGTTCAGCTACAATTCCGTCTTCCCCTGATGCTTTGTTGTCTTTAAGTTTCTTGATATGTGAATAAATTTCTTCTTGAGTTGGTGGTGACGAATTTTCCGGTATGATTTCTGGCTGTACTTTCGGGAATCTCTTTTTGGGTTCTGGACAATTTAAAAGCTGTGAAAAATATGTAGCTAATTCTTGGCAGTTTTCCTTATTTGTCAAGGCGAGTTTACCATCTTGCTTCCGAAAGCAAAGGTTCTGTGAGGAATATCCTTTAATTTGGTTCGCAAAGGTCTTGTAGAAATCGTGTGTGTTGTAATTTTTGAAGTTGTCTTCAATTGACTTCAGTTGGACATTGACGTATTTCCGTTTATTTTGTCTTAAAATCTTGGATACATGCTTGCGAACTTCGAAGAATTTCTTCTGTGTTTCTTCTGATTTGTTACAATTGTAGTTTTGAAATGCCTTTTTCCTTTCTTCTAGTGCGGTCTCACATTCTTGATTCCACCAAGGATGTTTTGGTTTCTTGTGAAGAGGGATTAGGTCCTTCGCCGTTTCGATAATTTTAGTCTGGAAATTCTCCCAGCTCTCTGCAGGTCGTTTTTCCCATTCTTCTGAAATTTTGGAGTCCTTGATTTTGTGTAGATCAAATTTTGGAATCACCGATGTTTTCCTGTTGAATTTCCCCTTGGGTGTGAATTTAATTTTGATTCTGCTTAAATAATGATCCGAATCGATGTTAGCACCTCTGCGCACTTGCACATCATGAATTTCCTTTTGGTAATCATATGATATTGCCACGTGATCAATCTGAAATTCTCCTAAATGATGGATGGGTGATCGCCAAGTTTTTTGCTTTTTGGGATTCTTCCGGAGTGATGTTGACATAATTTTGAGGTTATTTTGTTGGCATAACTCAATGAGGCGTGTACCATTTTTATTGGTGAATCTGTGGGCTGGATAGTCTCTCACTGTCCTCCTGTATTTGTATTCCCTGCCAAGCTGTGCATTGAAATCACCGAGTAGAATTTTCACATCATTTTTAGGGATTTTGGCCATTTCTGTTTCAAGTTCTTCCCAGAATCTTTCTGTTTTTTCAGGCTCCTTTTTATTGTCTCCATTTGTTGGTGCATGCACATTAATAAAGGTGTATTTTTTGTTTGTATGCCTGATTCTTAAGGTCATAAGCCTATTGTTGATGGGTTTCACCACTATTACTGAATCCAAAACTTTTTTGTCTACACAGAAGGCCATTCCTAACAATGCTGCTCCTTTACCAATTTTCTTGTTTGTTCCACTTTTGAAGATCCTGTAATTATTGTAATCCATCGTTTCTGAATCGGTGAAGCGTGTTTCTTGTAGGGCCAGAATTTGGATTTTCTGCTTTGTAAGTTCTGTTGTGAGATTGTGCAGTTTTCCTGCTTGAATCAGTGTCTGAATGTTGAATGTGCCAATGAAAGTGTGAGTCTTTCCTGGAAGTTTATCAGAGCACTCCGACTTGCTCTCTCGTATTCGCCCAAGCTCCCCAGAATCCGAATGCTTGGTTGCCACTTTAGAGTGGGTGGATTGTCTACCTGGGGTAATTTTGTCTTTACTTGTACGAGTCATGTCTGCTTGTAAGCAATCTTCTAGCTTTCGCTAGTGGTGTAGAACCAGGGATTGTTAGTTCCTGGAGCATATTTACAGCCGCACCTCTGGTGATCAGACGCTGACCACTTGCCGCTTGCTACAAGTCAGACGCGAAGTGGATTTGATTCGGTTCTTCCGCTCTCTCTGCCATTGGGATATGTCCTCTTCTGCCGTCGAGGCCGTTGACCATTTCTCTGTTTACCTCAGTTGATCCGCGGGTGCTTATTTGGCTAAGCCTTATTCACACCTGTCCTGCATATCTACAGGAGCTTCCCCTATCAGCCATATGGGACGCGCCGTGTCGGGGTTGAGGGCCCCCACCCCAGTGTCTTACGCAGGGTTATGCCTAGCTCCTACTCATTTCAGAACCAGACCCCCACGTAAGCTGACCGGGCATTATTATTATTATTATTATTATTATTATTATTATTATTATTATTATTATTATTATTATTATTATTATTATTATTATTATTATTATAACTTCTGATCATATGGAGAATTTACCTTGTTCTTGTAAGAAGCCGCCACATATCATGATAGAGCATTTCTTCTTCTTCTTCTTCTTCTTTTTCTTATTCCGTTTACCCCTACAGGGTTGGGTTTTCCATCGGATTCAGCGAGAGTTCCCACCTCTACCACCTCAAAGGCAGTGTCCTGCAGTGTGAGACAGTGGGTAGGGAGGATACAACTGGGATGGAGGACCAGTACCTCGCCCAGGCGGCCTCACTTGCTATGATGAACAGGGGTCTTAGAAGGGGATGGAAAAAATGGAAAGGACAGGCAAGGAAGAGGGAAGGAAGCGGCCGTGGCCTTAAGTTAGGTACTGTACCATTACGTTACAGTCGAGGCGATCCTACTCGCAGAGATGTAGCGGACAAAATGGCGTGCGACGGCTTTACCCAACGCGGACACATATAAACTATCACCAGGAGGCAAGTTAATCACAGTTTAGAAAGCGGAGACTTATGAAAGACCATCGGAGAAGAGTTTCATATTGGAATAACTATTGTCTTGAGAAATAATTTAATTCAATTAATTCTTACTACTTTGAGAGGAAGGAGATCGCATTTGAAAAAGTAATCTACTTGAAACTAAGAAAAGGCTGATCAACAGAAAAGAAGAGAACTGTGCATTTAAAATATAAATATTGGTGAAGAATTCGATTATTCACAGCTAAAGAATTAGTCGAGACGAGGGGAAACGTACAGATTTCAATTTCACATATTGGAAGAAAAGGAATATACGGACCGGAGCAAGACCGAAGAGAAAGGGCGAATTCTAGCACTATAAGTGGCTGAATATAATCAGAAATAAAGGAAATAATATCTAGAAGCACTAGCCAACGAGAGGAAAAGGACCTATTTGATGAGAATAACCCGCATTTAAATTCATATAAGAGCGCAATTTCAAAATATAGGAGAAATGCTAGCATTTATTCAAATCTGTTAATGTTTAAAATGAATGAATTAGAAAATTATTCTTCTAGTATAATATTGTTTTCTTCTTGCATGGATGATGAGAACCGCTTAAGCTGATGGAGGAGGACTGCGCAGGCTACTATGACGGACACCAACACTACGACGCCCAGTAACCAGCTGTGACGTGACCGGAGATGGAATATATCTTCTCAGAGGTGGCATAGCATACAACCAGGAGCCAGCAGCTGACCAACTCGAGTTGAGATAAGAGATAAGTTTCCAATATATTGTAACAGTAAATTTGGTACTTCGGTAGAGATGAGACGCAGGGCGTGTACCAGTCGCTGAAGTGCATACAGAGGGAGAGGGTTTGTTTAAAAGAAATCCTAAAAACTTTGTTTTCAGAGTTTATTAAAAGATTGAAATTAATATCACCTCTGTACAGCGTATACAGTCGAAAATTTTCCTCGTCCTATGGCTGGCGATGTCCTTGGATTCCGGCAGCTCCATTTTCCATAGCAGCGAACCACCATTCGTCCCCCGATGGAAGTTCTAGAAGATCTATTCGGTGTTTTGTAGATCCATGGCGTCGAGGTAGTCCTTGTAAATGGTGAACATGAATGAACATCGTTCAGCTCTGGGCGAGTTAGTGCAAAGGCTGCTTCTGCACAGATGATAGAATGTTTATAAATGCTTTAACAAAGTCCAAACACAAATGTCTCGGTGAAATGTCACTTAACTTTATCACGTGTCAAGTGAAAGAAACATTCACAAAATAAAGTCCACTCGGAACTGATTGTCCAGTTTAAAGTTACTTAAAGTTTGTTGCACCTATGACAACATGAAGTAAGTTCATTGAAGCACTGTTCAATTTAAATGAAATAAAGATGTTCCGCTCGTGAATCAAACTCGTTCACGTGTTGAAACCAAAAGACGAAATTAACTGAGTACTGACAGTCCTTGGTTTGACTGTCCATAAACTAAATGTACACTGTTCATTAGAATGGAAATGCACTGTTCATTAAAATAGAGATGCGCTGTTCACACCTGCACAGTTCACAGTTCATGACCACAGCTTGCGGATTGGTAAATTAAATTTGGATTAAACACAGTTTATAACTTAAAGTATCGAGTCCTCGGCAAGGAGCAATCAGATTCAAGTCCATAAAATTTCAATTTCGAACACTCGAAAATGTTTGCGGGTCTCGGACACTCGTATAGAGTAACAGTCAATAAATAATGTCCAGACGATACACAATTCACCTCACGTCCTATCGGAGTAAAAGGTTGTCACAATATAAGGAAATCTGAATAAGTCCACATTCAACGTGACTATATTAAAGTCCACGAACTTGAAACTTAGCAGCGGCTTCACGCTCGATTACCACACCCGCGAACTGACGGTGCGAATACTACAGTCTAATGTGCTTATAGAAATCCCGGCCACAAACTGGTATCACATTCCGCAGCGCACTGCTGCTCACTATAACATGCTGCAACACACACTCACATTCCCTTTCACTGATCTGCTGA
The DNA here is from genome assembly GCF_040414725.1 of Anabrus simplex. Classification (NCBI taxonomy): domain Eukaryota; kingdom Metazoa; phylum Arthropoda; class Insecta; order Orthoptera; family Tettigoniidae; genus Anabrus; species Anabrus simplex. The sequence goes on from NC_090269.1 coordinate 414,513,334, forward strand.
GCGAAGCAGCACGTATTTATATTTGATCCGAAACTCGTAGAACATTCTCCATCAATCCAGGTTTCGTAGTGCAGCGAGGCATGCTGTGACGTCACCCGCTCACTACGTCACCCGCGCGCAGCTGTCGCTCGCTGTCGAGTTAGTTCTTCGTAAGCGTTCCGGAGCATAACACGTAAGTTTAAGATTTTCATAACGGGGACTTAGTCTGTACCGCCGTTACCGGTACATCTCCCCCTCCTCCTGGGGAAAAGAAAATTCGATAGGATTTTCTTTTAATGATATTCTCTCCTGAAATATTTCTTTAGGTTGGCTGCATTGTAAATGCCCTCGATGCTTCCATCCAGTTTCTTGATTTTGTATGCCCCGTTCTCGAGAACCTCTGCAATCCTATATGGTCCTACATAAAGCGGGCAAAACTTTGCATAAATGCGAAGTTCGGGATGTGAAACAGCTGGTTTTCTTATCAATGGCCAGGGGGTTTAGATACGGAGTGACACATTTAGAAATGATACCATTATTTCCCATTTCCTTTATCACAGTCCTGGCTTCCTCTCGGTACTTCTCAGGAACTGGATAGGGCCGTTTTTTATAAGGAGAGGTGTCCTTGACGTTCAATTGGTATTCAAAATCTCTAACAACGCCTGGTTTGTCATCAAAAACTTCAGGGAATTTCTCAAATATTTGTCGAGTTGCTTCTGCCACGCGGGAATCGAACTCTGGGCTTTCAGCCGCACTGGTGAGAAATATGAAGTGATCACGACCTTCGTCGAACACATCCTCAAAAATGGGCACTTCCTGGCCCTCGACGGGTCCCTCTTGACCGGGTCTACCCTCTTCGTAATCTATTTCATCGGCAGGCAAAGCATCGCTCATCTTGCCTCCGGTTTCTATGAATGGGGTACCCAGACCTTGGCACTTCAGATTATTACAGTCTACCAGCTGCAACTCTACAGAGTCGATATTAAAAAATCGTATGACGTTGGCAGGATAATCAATGATTCCCCCATACTTGGCTAGGAAATCTGACCCTAGGATGACGTTGAATTTCATCGGCGAAATGACTAGGAATATATGCTCGAACTGGACACCTTCAATGTCAAATGTAACAAAAGCTTGAAATTTACATTTGATATGCTTGTCCGGTACTATCCCTTTAATTTTAATCTGTGCGACTGGTATCAATAACATGTCTTTTCCTCCCTTCAACATTTCAATTAACCTCTCAGACATCAATGAAGCTTGAGCTCCAGAATCGATTAAGGCAGTTACATAAAGGGTATCCAAAGTAATACTAATAACTGGAAGGCTTCGTTGGACCTTCGGTGTTGTAGGAGTGGGATCTTCATACAGGAGATCCGAGTCATCCAAGTACCAGTAATTAATATTAGTGACACAAATTATTTCCCCTCTACTACGGTTTTCAGGCAATCTTATTGTTGTGTTGTCGAAGTTTTTTTTTTATTGCGCCTGTCGATTCAGGGTTGGTCGCAGGCGTCGTGTTCTGTCTTCTGGCATGCTCTTGATATTCTAAAGAGGTAGCGCCAGGTAATCCTTCATCCCGGTTTCGATTCTGGATATATTCGCGAGTTTCTCTCCATCTTCTTTCGATCTCGGCTCTCGGCGAATCTCTATCTCGAGTAAGTGATTCGGTAGGTTTCTTCCACGTTTGATTACGTCTATAAGGCGCACTTTGCCTGTATGGACGTCTCCTGAATCGTTGGAAATGAGATAACGGATCTCTCCGTGGTTCTACTTCCTCACGGGGTTCGGGATTCGATCTCGGCGGGTTATTAACTTCGACATGGTTAGTTGCAACCTCTTTCGTCTTAGTAACCCTAGGTAGATTTTGTGTATGGGCAGTGTCAAGTTTCCTTAATAAATCATCAAGTTGTTCTAGGTCTTGAACATTGGCTGCCACAAGAATTTCTTGTACATGCGCCGGAAATTGTAAAGTTACTACCTGTATTAACTCCTGTTCTGGCAAAGGAGGATCAAAGAATTGCATCTTCTTTAATTGGGAAATGAGAAAATCAGAATATCGTGAAGAATTAATAGCTGTGTTGTATCTCCTAGAGTATAATTGTAACTTAATCAAATGCTGAATTTCCGAATTCCAAAACCTCTTCAACAAGGCTTCCTTGAACTCATCATAGGTTTTAATGTTAAATTTAAATGCTGTGTACCAATTTAGTGCTTTCCCTTCCAATAATCTAGACGCTATCCTCAATTGATGATCGGATCGTACTTTATTCTCTTGAAAGTACTCTTCAATATTGAGAAGGAATTCTTTCGCTGTGTACTCTTCCTTTCCGGAAAATTTTGCAGGTTTATCGTCTGATAATTTTAAAACTGTGGAAATGCTAGAAGTATCTCCACTAGACCCTTGACACTGGTGTGTAGACACCTCCTTCTCCACCTGAGAGATTCTATTATCAATCGTCTCTATTTTTCCTTGCAATTCGACCTTGATAGTCTTAACTTGCCCACGGATGGAGTTTTCCACACTCTGGACTTCCTTTTCGAGGTCCTGCTTCACTTCATTTACATCGCGGCCTATGCGAATGATTTGAGTATGTGCGCTATCTAATTGGTTTTTTACATGCTTATCTGTTTCCTCCTGCCTTGTTTTAAGTAAATTGACTTCATTACTTATTTTCTGAAAGTTAGTCTTAAAAGATTCATGGATGTTATCCTGAATAGAGGCTATTTTTGCTTGTGCCTGTGATAACTGACCATGAGATTCTTTAAATTCTGCCTTTAAGCTTTCAACTTCCTTAATCAATTGATGTGAGGTAGGAAAAGAAGCTTTTAAGTCTTCAACTATTTGTAGTTTAAGGTCCTGTTTTACTGTTTCTAAGTCATGGGTGAGGCGTTCGTTTATTTCCGTAAACTTAGAATTAATCTTCGCATTAGTTTCTGAGAATCGTTTTTCAATCTCAGAACCAGCTTTAGTAAGCCTATTTTCCAAATTAGCATTAACTTCGGTAAACTTGGTATTAATTACTTTAGTTACTTGTGTGATACGACTTTCTAAGTTGGCTGTAGTTGCGGTACTGGTCTCATTGATACGAGTGTTAATATCATTAATACGAGATTCTAAAGAGGTACCCAATTGAGCAGTTGCAGCATTGGCCTCATCAATACGAGTGTTAATCTCAGTAATACGAGATCCTAAAGTAGTACCTAATTGAGCAGTTACGGCATTGGCCTCGTTAATACGGGCTTGTAAATCAGCACCTAATTGAGCAGTTGCAGCATTGGCCTCAGTAATACGAGCTTGTAAATCAGCACCTACTTGAGCAGTTGCAGCATTGGCCTCAGTAATACGAGCTTGTAAATCAGCACCTACTTGAGCATGCGATTTGGCGATACGTTCATTTAAGCTAATCTTAAGAGCTTCAATAGCAGCTAAAATATTTTCCATTTTGATGGTAATGTGTTTAAACCAAGCAACAAGAAAATCATAAATCACTTGAAAAAAATTCAGATATCACCATTATTGTCCAATGGTTAAAAGTTCATGTTCAAAGTCATTCAAAGAAAAAATTTCAAAGACATTTAACACACAAAAGTTATCCCATATCATTGATAACACTTCTTATTATAGAGAAGTTAAATCTTGTTAGAAATTCACTGTAATATTAATAGTTATTTCACATAAAGCACTGGAAATGTATCTGAATTAAATTACTAAGTCACACGATTTTAGTGCGATTTTGTCTATCACTGCACTTCTTAATTATTACTAGTACTTCAAAATTGAGCTTAGAATGGTTAAGTGTCAATTTAATGTCTACTGCACTCATAATTAAGTTCTGATATTGCTGAAGCGCTAATTTCTAATTTTACTGCACTCCAAATCGGCCCCGATACGACTGGGGCGCCAATTTCCACCCCTCTCCTCTGTAACAGTAAATTTGGTACTTCGGTAGAGATGAGACGCAGGGCGTGTACCAGTCGCTGAAGTGCATACAGAGGGAGAGGGTTTGTTTAAAAGAAATCCTAAAAACTTTGTTTTCAGAGTTTATTAAAAGATTGAAATTAATATCACCTCTGTACAGCGTATACAGTCGAAAATTTTCCTCGTCCTATGGCTGGCGATGTCCTTGGATTCCGGCAGCTCCATTTTCCATAGCAGCGAACCACCATTCGTCCCCCGATGGAAGTTCTAGAAGATCTATTCGGTGTTTTGTAGATCCATGGCGTCGAGGTAGTCCTTGTAAATGGTGAACATGAATGAACATCGTTCAGCTCTGGGCGAGTTAGTGCAAAGGCTGCTTCTGCACAGATGATAGAATGTTTATAAATGCTTTAACAAAGTCCAAACACAAATGTCTCGGTGAAATGTCACTTAACTTTATCACGTGTCAAGTGAAAGAAACATTCACAAAATAAAGTCCACTCGGAACTGATTGTCCAGTTTAAAGTTACTTAAAGTTTGTTGCACCTATGACAACATGAAGTAAGTTCATTGAAGCACTGTTCAATTTAAATGAAATAAAGATGTTCCGCTCGTGAATCAAACTCGTTCACGTGTTGAAACCAAAAGACGAAATTAACTGAGTACTGACAGTCCTTGGTTTGACTGTCCATAAACTAAATGTACACTGTTCATTAGAATGGAAATGCACTGTTCATTAAAATAGAGATGCGCTGTTCACACCTGCACAGTTCACAGTTCATGACCACAGCTTGCGGATTGGTAAATTAAATTTGGATTAAACACAGTTTATAACTTAAAGTATCGAGTCCTCGGCAAGGAGCAATCAGATTCAAGTCCATAAAATTTCAATTTCGAACACTCGAAAATGTTTGCGGGTCTCGGACACTCGTATAGAGTAACAGTCAATAAATAATGTCCAGACGATACACAATTCACCTCACGTCCTATCGGAGTAAAAGGTTGTCACAATATAAGGAAATCTGAATAAGTCCACATTCAACGTGACTATATTAAAGTCCACGAACTTGAAACTTAGCAGCGGCTTCACGCTCGATTACCACACCCGCGAACTGACGGTGCGAATACTACAGTCTAATGTGCTTATAGAAATCCCGGCCACAAACTGGTATCACATTCCGCAGCGCACTGCTGCTCACTATAACATGCTGCAACACACACTCACATTCCCTTTCACTGATCTGCTGAGCGAAGCAGCACGTATTTATATTTGATCCGAAACTCGTAGAACATTCTCCATCAATCCAGGTTTCGTAGTGCAGCGAGGCATGCTGTGACGTCACCCGCTCACTACGTCACCCGCGCGCAGCTGTCGCTCGCTGTCGAGTTAGTTCTTCGTAAGCGTTCCGGAGCATAACACGTAAGTTTAAGATTTTCATAACGGGGACTTAGTCTGTACCGCCGTTACCGGTACAATATATATAATTAATAGTAGTTGTTGGATTAAATTAAAAATAAACTAGTATTGCTTTTGGACAAATAATATGTGCCAAATTGTGAATGTCAGAATTAGATATTAAACTGTTAACCGCGAGTGAGTGCCAGTTTAAGTAGCACATATAACCTGAATGCAAGTATAAGATACTGTCAACATATGTGAGGTGTGTATATCGATCTTAACATTCCAATCTACACGGAAAGTTTATTTTACTATGAAATGAGGGAAGATTGAAAAGAGGGGACATGAACTGCTGAGCATAGCCTAATCTTTAAGTAAACCAAATCGACTGACATGTCTGTATTGACTTTACTATTCGAAGAGATGCATTATATTAGGAATCTGCGTTTTATAAAAAGAATATATCGTCGAGGCAATGTCAAACCAGAATGGAAATATTATTTAATAGAAGCAAAATGAGAATATATATATATATATATTAAGGTAGATTAATAAGATGAGGCACATGACAAATGTGTAATAATGAGAGTATGGAGGTATATTGTTTATTTTCGTCGTAAGGTTATAGGAAGGAAGTTGTTGTAATGGATTCGTATGGCAGATAATAATAATCCATGTTAAATAAAATGAAAAATACGAGGTTAAGTCATGTTCATGTGTATATTGAGTTACAGAATAGCTAATTTGATGTCGATTGGTAATATAACGTGAAAGATTATGCATGGTCATTGAGTTGTAGGATACTTATTGGTGTATATGTAGGGACATTAATAATTATCGCCCTACAAAACGAAAATGTCTCCCAGAATAAAATGTAGATTGAGGAATTATATTAGGTCGAAGTATTGGCACAGCGGTAGATAAAATAAAAATATACATCTTTAATAGTAGCACATATATAAATGAGTGGCACAATTTCAGAGTTAATAATGATAAGCTATTTCATTAGAGGCGCTTATTAAATACAAATATGATTTCCAATGTCATAAACGAATTGGTATAACATTGGCTAGTAGTATTTCTAATTATAATGGTTTTTTAAAGTGTTGTCAGTTTAAAGCCACAATAGGGAAACTTATTAATTATCTCGTAACTCGCAGAATGAGCGTGCAAACCCAAATATCAAGTATAAAATACCAAATATTAAATATTGAATATCAAATATGAAAATTTCTTAACATCCCCCAAAGAATATGACATTGTAGAAAAAATACGCTATGAACTATACGTATGCCAAATAATGGATTTAACTAGTTTAGAAAAGCATTAATGGCAAAGTGATGAATGTTAGAATGCAAAAGACCCAATTCCAACTATGTTGACAAAAGGAATCAATCTATATGAGATCGTTAATTATAGTATTTATATTTTCTTTTCTCCACAACATAGATTTAATTTTTATTTTCATATGAAATTAGCATGCTAATAAACTAGTATAAGGATTATTTCTGAGTTGTATTAAGAAATATAGGTAATGATATGTAGCTATAAGGTAAGGTAACTATTAATGGCTAGGATTATTGAGATGATATGATGAAAGATGAAATAAAATGGTAGCGTTTAGGGGTTAACTAATGATTTTATGTACATGGTCTTACTCTTCAACGGAAACTACGGTAATATTATCTTATTTTAATTACGAAGTTAATATCTTACTCTGAGGAACTAGCGGGAACAAACACCCCAACCAATGGTAAAGTGTAGTACCATCCCGGCATTTGCCTAGAGGAGAAGTGAGAAACCACGGAAAATCACTTCGAGGATGGCTGAGGTGGGAATCGAACCCACATCTTCTCAGTTGACCTACCGATGCTGAGTGGATCCCGTTCCAGCCCTCGTAACACTTTTCCAATTTCGTGCCAGAACCGGAAATAGAACATGGTCCTCCGGGGGTGGCAGCTAATCATACTAACCACTTCACTACAGAGGCGGACTAAAGCATTTCTTAAACTGTATTATTTTCCGTGTTCTAGGTCCATCTGTAATCAAATTAATGACTTTAATAGTGCATCAGACGACCTTGATAACCATGACAGTAAAAGAGATGACCTTAATGTGACCATGAAAGTGTTGCAGCTGACCTTGGTGTAAGAGATGAAGTTGATAATACTTTGATGGAGATACACAGACGTCCTTGTATGACCTTGGTGTTAGAGATGACCTTGAAATGACCTTGAAATGACCGTGACAATGATACAGATGATTGTGATGGTGCTACCGCTGATAATTATGTGACCTTAAAATTAGCTTGACGGCGCTTTACATCACTTTCACGTGATCTTGTGTAACGGTTCAAATCATGTTACAAGATGATATCTGTATTTTTATTATTGTATGATTTTATCTGTATTTTATTATTATTATTATTATTATTATTATTATTATTATTATGTCAGTATTATTATTATGTTATCTGTGATATTGTTACTATTATTGTAATTATCAGTCTTATTTAATTCGATTTTGCAATTGCCTGTTGCTTGCAAGATTGTACTTAGATGTATGCATATATACGTATGTGTAGTATAACACTCAATACCTGTACAGTGAGAATTGTTGTATATATCAGAGATTGGGTGTGACGTTGGGACATTGTGCAAGATTAGTGGCGATTCTGCCAAGTCATCGCCGCGCCATGTCTACGGCATTGTATTTATTTAGATATGCGCTCACGGAGTTAGCCGCCTCCGGGCTATTTCACCACTGTATGTAATAGCTGTCGCGTAGGTGGGAGTATGTCATTGTTAATTCTGGAGATTACGTAGCTGTGTCAACCAACGTCTATATAAGGTGGATGCATATTGTAGCGTCAGTCATTACTTATACGGATGCAGTACAGTGAAGAAGTCTACTAGATCAAGAGAACGAGAGATGGTGAAGACTCAGTGAGCCATTAATTATTGGTCATTGAGAGAGTGAGACCAAAAGGTTGGTCGCTCACTCAGTTGAAGACATGGACGCAAGGCTTACCATGGAGTCAGAGAGGGCAACCCTGGACCTGCCAAGAGGTAATACCATATTGACTTACAAAGAAGTCAGATGATATGGAGAAGAAGCAGTCACAAGGACGTATCACCAAGTTAGGCGTGACACATTTACAGTAAACACCAGAGCAATGGATTACGTCGTAATTACACTAAAAGTGTTGAAGGTACAGTCAAGTGAATAAGTGATGAGGGAAATATTTCGTATAAATTGTTAAATGTCCGGTCAAGAAGAATTCAAATTCATGCCTAGTTTATTTCAGTTGCACTGTCATAATTTCATATTCTCATCTGTTTTATCGCAACAAGACTCACTATTTTTATATATTATTTAAAGAATATATATTGTTCTATCAAACGAATTCATAGTTTCATTTCATTGACAGTAAAATATCTTAACCTCAAAATTAATGGGGAAACCGAACGCCAATCTCCTTTTCCCAGAACTTATATGGTATGTTGTTAAAAGTAAGCTTATTACCCCACACCCTAGAGATAGTCAAGAGTCTCATTCTATTATTGCTGTACTGAGTGACAGCTGGCGCCCTTCAAATAACGTATGTGTAAGTAGATAGATAGATAGATAGACATGATTTATTTTAACTGGCAAAGTTAGGGACACGTGTCCCTATCTTACACTTAACCAGTGAAATACATAATTAACATAAAAATATATAACATACTGAATAAATGAAAAAAGAGACTGAAACAAATTACTACGGTACTATGCTATCCTGCTGTACATAAAAATAACTATTATAATACACAATATAAATTAACATTTTGCTTCCTGCGAAGAAATTAACATACAACAAAGAACGAATTACAATTTCAATAATAATAATAGTAATAATAATAATAATAATAATAATAATAATAATAATAATAATAATAATAATAATAATAATGTAGATAAACCTACTAATATTTACAATTTATTTGTCCAATTCCAGAAGTATATCACATTGACGAATGTTCAGTTTTCATGTGTTTGCTGTGGGTGAAAAACATTGCAAAATGGGGATAGGGATAAGGATAACTATGCAGGAAAACCACAGCTGAGTACTTTCTAACACTACTGATGAATAATAATAATAATAATAATAATAATAATAATAAGAAGAAGAAGAAGAAGAAGAAGAAGAAGAGGAAGAAGAAGAAGGACCATGGGGAGAAGAAGGAGGAGGAGAAAGAAGAAGAAGAAGAATAAGAAGAATGACCATTAGTAGAAGAAGAAGAAGAAGACTGTCGCACTACGAGCTCGTTTCATAGAGATATTTTGAACACATACTTTTAAATCTTCCGTGGTTTGATATCCCTCTGACCTCCTGCGGAAGGAAGTTCCATTCACGGCTGGCCACAACAGTGAAGGAATTGTTGTAGGTTGAGGATTTATGCTTAGGAATAGCGAGCAGTGTCGAGCTCAGCGCTCTGGTGTTTTTATCATGGTGTTCAGAAAGGCTATGAAATCGTTCATACAGGTAAGATGGGGATTGTAAGGTAAGGATTCGGTGCAATGAAGTCAGATTATGCAGCTTGCGTCTGTCTTCAAGGCGTAGCCATCCGAGGTCGACGTAAGACTGGGTAACATGATCTGAAAATTTCAGATTACATATAAATCTTACACAGGCATTCTGTGCACGTTGTAGTTTATCTCGTAGCTCGGTTTTCACATCTTTGTAAACTACGTCACAATAATCGAATATTGGAAGAACGAGGGTTTCAACTAGTTTCTTCTTTAAACTGAACGGAAAAGTAAATTTGAAATTGTTTAATGTGTGCAACGTAGCAAAAACTCGTCTACTCACAGATATTACCTGATCCGTCCACGAGAGGTGCTGGTCAATGGTTACTCCGAGATTTTTTACGCTCTTGCAAAAGGGCAAAACTTGATTTTGAAGTTGTACGTCGGGGATGGACATGCGGAAATTGTCGGAAATAAGTCTTGGGTGGGCAATTACTATAGTTTGGGACTTTTTTGGGTTCAAAATAAGTCCATGCTGGTAAGACCATTTACTTATGGCCTCTAGATCCATGTTAATTTTCTCGATTGCTGTCAAAACGTCTGTTGGTTTTGCATGGATGTACAATTGTACGTCGTCAGCATAGATGTGACGTTTACAATGTGTCAGCTGATTAGCTAGGTCGTTGATATAGACAGAAAATAGCAAAGGAGCAAGGGTTGACCCTTGTGGGACACCTCTTTTTACATATTGCCACGAAGAAAATGCACCTTGATTGGTGACACGTTGTTGACGTTCGTGTAAATAAGCTCCCAACCATCTCAGAGTACTGTAGGAGCAACTCATGGTCTACAGAGTCAAATGCTTTGCTAAAGTCCAATAATACTAGGATAGTCAGTTTTTGCTCGTCAATAGCCTGCCTTATATCGTCAGTCACGCTTAGTAGGGCAGTACATGTACTGTGATTGCGTCGGAAACCTGACTGGTGTGGGTCTAATATGTCGTGGTCGTTGAGATAGTTGGTGATTTGATTATGCACTATATGTTCGAGTCCCTTGGCTACTATAGACAGTATATTTATAGGTCTGTAGTCACTGTTTAGTCTAGGAGATTTTATCTTTGGTAAAGGATGCACCAGGGCCATTTTCCAGACAGTTGGAAATACACTATTTTGAAGGGAGAAATTGTATATGAATGTCAATACTGGAATAATAGCGTCGATAATTTTCTTTAGCATTATAATACATATATTGTCCACCCCTGTGGATTTAGTTTTGATTCGCATGATAGCCGCTTTCACTTGAAGGGGTGAGACATAACTAAAATAAAATGTGTCTCTGCCTACGGGTGGTGTGTTGTAATTTGCACACAAAAGATTTTCTTTTGCTTCTTCGTTTAATTGTACATGGGAGGATACGAAGTGATTATTCAATTCATCAAGAGAAACTTCCAAATCGTCTACCTTGTCCGGTTTATTTAGTCCAAAATGGCGGATTGACTTCCATAAAGTAGCGGGTCTTACGTCAGGTTTTATAAGGTCATGGGCGTACCGTAGTCGAGCGTTTCTTACTGTCTGAGTAGTTTTATTACGTAGTCGTTTGTAATAGATAAAGTTTTACTCTGTCGGGTAATGTTTATATTTCCTATGAGCTGCATCTCGCTTAGCCATCATTGCTCTAATATCATCATTTAGCCACGGGGAGAGTCGTTTACAGACGCGTGCTGTTCGTATAGGGGCATGTTTGTCAAAAATTTGTAGTATCATGTTATTGAAAGTGGTGACCATGTCGTCAATATTAGTTTTATGAGTTATCTCCTGCCACGGCATCGAAAAAGCGTCTTCCAATAATTTTTCGTTGTTAATACGGCTATAGTCTCGGTAAGTCACGTACTTAGGTTTATGTTTAGGGCATTGCAGTGCGTAAGACATAAAGATGATGTCATGGGCTGACAGTCCGGGAGCAGATGTCTGGCCGTGATGTAATACTCTGTCAGGGTTGTTCGTTACTATTAGGTCCAGTAGTGTGTGTGAAGTTTTAGTGTGGTGAGTGGGAGAAAGTGGGAGGACCGCCATGCTGCATGCCTGGAACGTATTCAATAGATGGGTGGCTTCGGAAGAATCTGGATCTAGAAGATTTGTATTAAAATCTCCCATCATTATAAAATGTTCGTACATAGGTAACAGTCTGTTAATATCAGTCTCTAAGTCATTCAGACGGCGAGCTTTAGGCGGTTTGTATACTACACCTACCAAGCATTTAACAGTAGCGACCTGTATCTCTATGAACATGTACTCAGGTTTACGCTCGTACTGTTGAGGCGACTGACAGATAATTTGAGGTTTCAAGCGCGAAGAGACAAAAGCACAGACCCCACCTCCCCCTTTGCCAAGTCTGTCATTCCTCAGAAGGCAGTAGCCAGGTAATTCAAGATTCTTAGCTTGATGTTTGACTTTCAACCAACTTTCACTGCATAAGATGATATCAAAGGACAGTGGAATGAAAATCGCTTTTAGTTCATCTATACGAGTTTGAGAAACTAAACTCTGGGCATTAAGGTGACATATGTGAAGTGCGCTTTTATGTCTATTTAGAGCTGACTGGAGAATGTGTGTTGTAGCTTCAAGGGGTGGGGTTCGGGTCAATGGACTAGCAGGTAGACAGGTTGAAGGGCTGGGCGGGGAAGGGGAAGTGTGACAAGGAAAAGTATTGCAATGGTCAGAGGGATTACTGCTGTTAGTGGTATGCATTGCCAATTGCTAAAATGAAAACTAACTAGAAGTAGAACACAGCATGCGAATACATCCAATGAATAATCAGCAATTTACGTATTTTAGATAGCTAAATTGTCTATAATAATAATAATAATAATAATAATAATAATAATAATAATAATAATAATAACGTGCAACAGTAGATTACGCGTACAGAATAACTCGAGTAGGAGCTTATTCTACGTAGTGTGGATGTTAGATCTATGTAGACGTAAATACGGGGGCCTGATTTAAATTTGATCCAGTTAGGAAAGTGATTAAAGAGTAAGTCAATCGACAGATGGTAGGATTAGAAGACAGATAAGCTAATCGATATTTAGATCAATTAATACGGTAAATGGATGGATAGATAGATAGACAGATGATAGATAGATAGATAGATAGATAGATAGATAGATAGATAGATAGATAGATAGATAGATAGATAGATTTTCTTAAACTAAATAAAAAGATAGCTTCTCGGCTGTGACTTACGGTAAAGGATGGGAGTAGACTCACATTGTCAAGTGATAAAGCAGCACTGCAACAGAAACTTATGCCATAGGAAGTTCCTTTAACTGGCAAACTCTTAATTTCATCCCGTCCGCCTTCTTGATTATGATGTCTCCTGAATCAGTCCAAGTGTTTGTAAGTCCAAAACGCTGGATTGCTGTCTTCAAGATGGACATTCTGACAGCCGTAAGATCTTCACGGATTGTTGTAGATGATCCTTTCAGTTTCCTTTTCTTCGTGAAAACGTCCTGCCGTGAGCGATAAGATACAAATTTCACTAGGATAGGTCGTGTTTTTCCTGGAGATCGAGGTCCTACTCTGTGACACCTGTCGATGTCATTAAGTCTCACATCTGCACCTACTGCTTTGCACACGTTGAGCACTAGATCATCGCAGTTTTCGTTCGAACTTTCAGGAATGCCGAAAATTCTTACATTATTTCTCCTGCTATATTGCTCCAATGAATCACACTTAGCGTCCATATCCTCCTTCAGTTTGCGGATTTCCGCCTCCTTCTTATCAAGTTTTTCAGTTAACTCTGACAACGCTTCGATATTAAATTTTAAACTTTTTTCAAGTTCTTTTATGACCACTTCTGTTATGCGGGTCGAAATGGCCTGCACAATTTTTTCGAGGAAGCTGTCCGAGTTAATGAAGTCGTCCAGCGCGCACTTCACGAGGCGGTCTACGTTGGCAGCACTGGTAATGGCTGGGCTTCCAACTCCGTTGTTTCGGCGACCCATTTTCTTTACAATGCGAATTTCGAAGAAAAGAAGATCAATACCAACAAAACGTGTGTGTATATTGATTGGTAAATACAAATATTGCACTTCCGCAAATTTTGTCACTTTCACTGCTGTATAACACCTTCAAATCACTTGATTACTGTGGAGCCTCACTCACTCACGTCCATCACCAACATCACCAAGTAAGCAGGTAACAAGTAAGTGTGAGTACAAGGTTCGACGAGTGTGTATTTTATATAATGAATATTAATTTTCAGATTTTCCATTTTAAATGCGAATGTTCAGATTTTTCAATATAAATGCAGTTTTATATGTTTGTAAATTTAGTCAGCGAGGTAGGAAACTTACAAAGTGTCGACGCAACGTGGGACTCGAATAAATTCAGAATTTGTTCTGAATGACAGCATATCATAGGTTCATTTTGGGAAGAGTGTGTGCATTTAAACCAACGGAAATTATTACCGGTAAATATCAGCAGGGTAATTTTGTGAAATATATTTGTATTTTGGGGATATGTCAAGGGATTTGAAGAGGGAAATTAATTTGAGATCGCGTACTATCACTAGTGAACCAAAGATGGACAAGGAAGACAATAACAAGTCATGTGAGGACGAGGTCATTGCTTCCGCGGACATCCAAGGTGAAATTCAGAGTAGGGAACAGGTGAATACGATGGAAGTTTCTGAGTTAATTCAGGAAAGTGCAGAAATAGAGAAGCACGCTGAAACTCAAAAGGAAATCGCGGGAGGAATGAACCAAGAAATTCTAAGTTTGCTGCTGGCCAGATTTGCAGCGATGGAGGAAAAGATTGATACTAGTAGTGAAAATAGTCAGAAAAGAATGGAGGAAAAGATTGATATTAGTAGCGAAAATAGTAATAAACGAATGCAACAAATAATTAGTAGTAACGAAAATAGTAAGAAAGAGATGAAAGAATTATTTAGTAGTAGTAGTGAAAATAATAAGAAAGAGATGAAAGAATTAATTAGTACTAATAATGAAAATTGTAATAAACAGATTAACTCTCTAAGTAGTAAAATGGAAGAATTAATTGGTAGTAATAAAGAGAATTTTAATGTGATCAATGATGAAATAGATGGGCTAAGTGAATCACTTAATTCTAAAATTGATACAAAGATAGTAGAGGTAACTAGTCAAATATCTAAGTTAGAAGATAAGGTAAATAAAGAGTGTGTTGACCTTAGAGAAGAAATGGAGTCGAGTCGGAGCGATCTTCATACTCAAATTGAGCATGTCAAAGAAATATGTACAGAGGACAGCAACAAGATCGTACCGGTAATTATTATGTTGTCAGAAATATCTAGTAATCGGGAAGAAATTCATGAGGTAATCGAGAGAAGATTGGACAAGATTTGCAATGCAGTTGGGGAAGAGATGGGGGAAAAGATTAGTAGAATTGAACAAATTGAAAGCAAACTTGTGGAGGTCACTGAACTACGGAACGAACAGGAAATGCTCTCACAGCAGGTGAGAGAGAGAGAGGAAGAATTGCAGGAAGACGTGAGAATAGTGGAAGAGAATTCTGAGAGAGCAGCGGAAAAAGAAGAAGAAGAAGAAGTTGCGAACTGCCAGGGAGTGATTCGGCAGGAATTTGAATTTGCAGGTGAGATGACGGGAGAAATTATAGTGGCGAGAGGTTTGTTCAGTAGGGATCGTGATTTAACCAAGTTTTCTGGAAAACAGTCCAGTACAACAGAATTTGGAAAAGTAGTTGAGAAAAGATTTGCAAGTAAGTTGAGGAATAATGTTATTGAATGGGAATACGTGGTGGAAATCTTGTCGAATGTTTTTATCGGTGAAAGTAGAATATGGTTTCGAGTGTACTGGGATAATATGTCTAATTTAGGAGAGATTAAAGAGTTCATTGACAAGCTCTGGGAGGAATGTTTACAGGGGTGCAAGAGAGAGCGCTTGATGTCTAGAGAAAGTAATATTGTAGAGAGAAGGGGGAAAATGTTAGCCGTGTATCAGAGGAGAGGGGGTGATCATGATCCGCAGAGGATTAATAGTTGTGTTGATGGTGATAGTGGTCAGAAGAGTAATCAGAGAGAATCGGAAGATGGGAGGCGTACGGATTTGAGTTATCAGAGGGATTATGATAGTCTTAATATGAATGTTATCCAGGTGTCGTTATCGAGTAAGAGTATTCCAAACGCACAGGGAATCGGGTAAATTAAGTGAACAGTCCGAAAGTAGAAGATGAACTGGTATTTATTATAGGTAGTTATGTAGTGAAAGTAGATTTAAGAGTATAGTGTGATTGTGACCTAAGTAGTGTTAAGTGAGATATTTAAGTAATGACGTAGTCGTAGATAATGATGTAATTAATGGTAGCAGTAAGTTAGACGTAAGAAGTGTTCTGGTAAGTGATGTAAGTACTTGTAATGCTGAGCATATACTGTAAGCAGTGAGGTAGTCGATGATGGAAATTGTGATATGAAGAAGGTACTATCAGATCTTATAACAGCCGTTGGGTAAGTCACAGTGAGTAAATAGGATGATAGCGGTAGTAATCACGATAGAAGATAATTGTAAGTTTCAGCCACGCCTTGTTGTACCAGATCTTGTGTATCCAGTGATTTTAGGAGCTGACTTGGTTGCAAATTATGGAAGTAGAGTAGACTTTAATTTAGGTAGTGTGTGTTTGTTCTATGAGGAAACTAGCAAAGAAGTACGTGTTAATTATGATGGATCTGAGGTAAGTGTGTTGGTGACGTGTGTTCTTTGAAATATATGAGAGGTAAGTGAAGGTGTTCCTGGTGAGAGGAAATGTATTCAAGTGTGTCAGGTGTCTATACGACCAGTATCCGAGGGATAGTCGGTATGAGGCAGTGACGTGAGGTAATTTGAGTGAATTCCAGGAGGAGTAATTGTGTTCGATGTTAGGTAAGCATCGAGATGTATTTAGTGGTAAGTGAGGAAGAACACGTATATGAACATAAATTTGTAGTAAATGACCATTGATTGTTTCTGGGACCTAAGTACCCCATTCAACTTTAAAAATGCTAGTGACGTCTAAGAACAAATAAACATTATGCTGGATTACGGAATAATCGAACCATCTTGTAGTCATAGTATTGATCCTTGAATTATTGTTGCCAGGATGGATGGATTTTTTGATATATGTAAGTTAATGAGGGCAAAATTGATTCGTTTGAGTGACAGAGTGCTACTCAGAGTTCCATTTTCATCATCTGCAGAGGCGGGAAATATCTTGAAGTTATTCTTTTGTATCAGGGGTATTTCACTATTGTGAACCATATCGGGGAGTGTGCATATTCTTATAAATTCAGGAAGGGGATATTGTCGGTATTTGTAGTATTATATATGTTAAGAAGTACGTCACGTGAGATTTGTTGAGATAATAATAAGATGATTCATTTTTGTAAGAAACTGGCAAAATAAAATTAACATCTGCGATATGCGTGTGAACCAAGTGTCGTATTGGTGTATTGGAAGAATAAGTGCTACATTGTCATGTACTGTGTGACAAAAAAACGGAGAACAGGACATTGGACAGTTATCTGCGATAACAATATGCGAGAACAGTTCTCATATAAGTGATATTTCACAAAAAGTTTTGATATGTTAAAAAAAAGAAGAAGAATGTAGTGTAATCATTTAAAATTATTTGTATGTGTTAAATTGAGTGCTGTACTCTTGTGATTTGTATGAGAGAAAAAGAGAATGGGACACTGAATAGTTATCTACGATGGCAATGTGCGAGAAAAATTCTCATATATGTGATGTATTATAAAATGTATGGATGTTGAAAAAGAAAATTATTGTTGTATACTCATTTAGAGTGTTTATCTGTGTCAGTGTTATATTTATATTATGTTGTTCATAAATCAATCGATTCTTTGTTCTTCGATTTATTTATGTGGGAGGCGAATTGTAACGGTTCAAATCCCGTTACAAGATGATATCTGTATTTTTATTATTGTATGATTTTATCTGTATTTTATTATTATTATTATTATTATTATTATTATTATTATGTCAGTATTATTATTATGTTATCTGTGATATTGTTACTATTATTGTAATTATCAGTCTTATTTAATTCGATTTTGCAATTGCCTGTTGCTTGCAAGATTGTACTTAGATGTATGCATATATACGTATGTGTAGTATAACACTCAATACCTGTACAGTGAGAATTGTTGTATATATCAGAGATTGGGTGTGACGTTGGGACATTGTGCAAGATTAGTGGCGATTCTGCCAAGTCATCGCCGCGCCATGGCTACGGCATTGTATTTATTTAGATATGCGCTCACGGAGTTAGCCGCCTCCGGGCTATTTCACCACTGTATGTAATAGCTGTCGCGTAGGTGGGAGTATGTCATTGTTAATTCTGGAGATTACGTAGCTGTGTCAACCAACGTCTATATAAGGTGGATGCATATTGTAGCGTCAGTCATTACTTATACGGATGCAGTACAGTGAAGAAGTCTACTAGATCAAGAGAACGAGAGATGGTGAAGACTCAGTGAGCCATTAATTATTGGTCATTGAGAGAGTGAGACCAAAAGGTTGGTCGCTCACTCAGTTGAAGACATGGACGCAAGGCTTACCATGGAGTCAGAGAGGGCAACCCTGGACCTGCCAAGAGGTAATACCATATTGACTTACAAAGAAGTCAGATGATATGGAGAAGAAGCAGTCACAAGGACGTATCACCAAGTTAGGCGTGACACATCTACAGTAAACACCAGAGCAATGGATTACGTCGTAATTACACTAAAAGTGTTGAAGGTACAGTCAAGTGAATAAGTGATGAGGGAAATATTTCGTATAAATTGTTAAATGTCCGGTCAAGAAGAATTCAAATTCATGCCTAGTTTATTTCAGTTGCACTGTCATAATTTCATATTCTCATCTGTTTTATCGCAACAAGACTCACTATTTTTATATATTATTTAAAGAATATATATTGTTCTATCAAACGAATTCATAGTTTCATTTCATTGACAGTAAAATATCTTAACCTCAAAATTAATGGGGAAACCGAACGCCAATCTCTTTTTCCCAGAACTTATATGGTATGTTGTTAAAAGTAATCTTATTACCCCACACCCTAGAGATAGTCAAGAGTCTCATTCTATTATTGCTGTACTGAGTGACAGCTGGCGCCCTTCAAATAACGTATGTGTAAGTAAGCAGGTAACAAGTAAGTGTGAGTACAAGGTTCGACGAGTGTGTATTTTATATAATGAATATTAATTTTCAGATTTTCCATTTTAAATGCGAATGTTCAGATTTTTCAATATAAATGCAGTTTTATATGTTTGTAAATTTAGTAAGACAGTTAGGAAAACCTCACACTTGGTGTTACAGATCACTTTGAAAGTATCTTGATGGTACAGATGGCCGTTATATTAACATGGTGATAAAGAAGACCTTGATATGACCTTGATTTTGCGCCAAATAACTTTGATATGAAATCCGTGCTCTGATGACCATGAAATGAATGCGTCTAATGACCTTGATGTGTTCTTGCTGCTATAGAAGACTGCGACAGTGCAGTATATGATTTTGATAAAACCTTGATGGTGCTACGGATTACACTGGCAATACCTCAATAAGAGATGACCTTCATAAAACCACATTGTTACATATGACCCTCAAATTACCTCGACTATGTGACATATGGCCATGAAATGACCTCGAAGGCGCTTCAGATGACATTGATATGGCCATGATAGTAGTGCTACAGCTGAACTTCATATGAACTTTGACTTAGATGTGACCTTGAAATAATCTTAACGGTCATACAGATGGCATTCATGACCTCGGTGTTATAGATGTCACTGAAATGACCTTTTTAGTGCTACAGATGACCTTGAAATTACCTTGGTGTTATATGACTCTTCCCGGGGAGAAACCAGTTAAGTAATTTTTTCAGTTTTCTTAATGTTTTCAGCAACCTATTATGGCTAGTGCTCTCTGAATTAATATTGAATTTTCACAAACTTATTGTAATTCAATATTCATTGACATGGCCCACAACGGGTGACTTGGCCGCACTCTACAGTGTGACGGCAGTAGTGCTAGACCTGTAGCTTAGATCCTTTCCAACAGAACAAAGATGGTCTAGGCCACCATACCTCAACTTGTAGAGCAACCGACACAAAATCGGGAGGTTGTGGGTTCGGATCCCACTGGTGTCCGGTTGGCCATTTTTATCCTCTACTTAACATGTCTTCAACACGTACTACGTATGTATAACACGACCTAAGAGTTTGAAAGTCGATTTCAATGCTCTCTATCTTTTGACACTAACAAGATAAGTCATTTCGTCATAATTAGGGCCCGAATATTTATGCCGTAATAGGTTAGAATGCAAACTTACTGAAGCGAGTAATAAATGGCGTCTACCTGCACCACAGTGATGCTATGAGATTTGCATAAACATTAGGGGTTCGGCCCATTAGTACCCCTAGAATTTATGTTTCTCAAACTACATTACGTTAGAGCGGGCTAGTCGACGTTTCCTACTAGGTAATTTTGTTACTAAATAATTGTGTTAGTAGAAAATATCGACTAGCCCGCTCTAACGTAATGTAGTGGGAGTAACAAAACTTCTAGGGGTTCTAATGAGCCGAACCCCTAATGATTATGCAAACCTCATAGCATTAGCGTCGTGCGTGTAGACTCTACTTATTACTCGCTTCAGTAAGTTTGCATTCTAATACATTACGGCATAAACATTCGGGCCCTAGTCATAATATTGAAGAAATAGTGAAATTTACTTTCTAACTATTCAAGAGCACAAAACAGTCACCTGAAAGAATCAGATAAGTTGAGTTATCTTGTTAATATTCTGAATATTGTTAAAAAACAAATAAGTCAGCTTGTCTTGCGTGTATTACATGTTCTGTTGTTATTGTGGATGTCGACATAATTATCTTGTAAATAAATTGTTGCTTTTAAATGTACACAGCTTCCTTTGATAAGGGGACGGGGGTGTATTCTGCCCGAAGGCAGGTTCGGACTCCTCAGAGGTGTGCCTGTGCCGGAGTTTACGTACGTTAGGGTGGCCAGTTACTTTCCTTTCCGCTCCTCCATTCCCTTACCCCCCACCAACAGCGTGTGGCAACCCATCCCAATCTTGACCACGCCCAATGTTGGTTAACTTCGGAGATCTCACGGGATCCGGTGTTTCAACATGTAATTATTTATTATTTATTTTTTCTAGTTGCTTTACGTCGCGCCGACACAGATAGGTCTTATGGCGACGATGAGATAGGAAAGACCTAAGCGTTGGAATGAAGCGGCCGTGGCCTTAATTAAGGTACAGTCCCAGCATTTGCCTGGTGTGAAAGTGAGAAACCATGGAAAACCATCTTCAGGGCTGCAGACAGTGGGATTCGAACCCACTGTCTCCCGGAAGCAAGCTCACAGCCGCACGTCTCTAACCGCACGGCCAAATCGCCCAACCCTTTCATAATTCAAGAGAACTGTTAAAATCTTACTAGCAAACAACACACAAATGTGATTACACACATTTTCGTTTTGACTGGTCCACAGCAGAAAATAATGCCTGGTCAATGTAGGACAAGTCCGCCCCTGTGGTGTAGTGGTTAGCGTGATTAGCTGCCACCCTTTGAAGCCCGGGTTCAATTCCCGGCTCGGCCACGGAATTTTAAAAAGTGGTTCGGAGGCCGTAACAAGGTCCACTTAGCCTCGGGAGGTCAACTGAGTACAAGTGGGTTCGATTCCCACGCCAGGCGTACTCGAACTGGTTTTCCGTGATTTCCCACTTTTCCAGGCAAATGCCAGGATGGTACCTAACTTAACATCAACCGGGCGAGTTGGCCGTGCGGTTAGGGGCAGTAGAGTTGGGATTCCTCGGTGAGTCCTAGAGAAAAACCAACCCCGGAGAGTAAACAGATTAAGAAAGAAAGACAAGATAGGAGAAGTAACTTTTATTCACGATCTATTAAACAAAATCAAACCAAAACCTTTATTTTAAAAGCTGCTTAATATAACACTGAATCGGCGATTTCGTATTGTTTAAAAATAAGAAATGCTTCCCCTGAGAATAAATTTTTTCACTTATCTTGTTTTCCCTGGAATGAGTGACATTTGAAATTAAAATGGCCTCGATGGTGCAGCTTCTGCTCTTGAAATTACCTCGGTGGTGCTACAGGAGATCTTCATACAGCTACAGATGTCCTTGATATTTCCCTGGTCTTAGAGATGTGCATGGAAATACCTTGACGGTGCTACAGCTTACCTGGACGTCCCCTTCTTTATAGCTACAGATTACCCTGCTATTACTTTGATCACGTTTCGTATAGGTAAATTTACTGATACGTAAAATAACTCATTTGGGACAAAATTCCGGCACATCGGCGTCTCACAAAATCATAGAAATACTTGGTGTGATGTAAGAGAAATATAGTTGTTATAAATCCTAGGTACCGGTGACATTTTGCTTAATTTCTCAGATAACCTTTCATCATCGATACGATTGTTTTACCACAGTTCGCACGTTTTCACGCCGGCGTATGCATATTGTATCTTCGAAATATAAGCATGACCACGAATTACTGCACGTCAAGTGTCTACATTCACGATATCAACATTCATGTAAATCTTGCTTGCTTTTTAACTCCTGCTGTAAGACATTTACCCAATAATTTTGAGGAATTTTTTGAATCCTGCCTTTGTAACATGGACGGCTTTCAATCTGTGACTTACTCTGCCTACAGGTGGAGAATCTCACAATACACGATTTCGTTTTAGTGACATTGATTTTCATATCATGTTTTATCTCACCATGACATCTGATCGAAATATCAGAACTCTATTTTCTGGAAGGTAAAATCCCTCAATTTACAAGTCACGCGATACTACTGAAAATAATGATACACTATCGATTTCACTTGAAGGTGCATACTTAACTTTATTTGACGGTCGTAGTGATTATAAGCCAACATGAGGAGAATAACAACATATACCTGGAATCAGCGATTAATGGACTTTTCTTTTCAAGGTAAAAAAAGTGCTAAGATCTAAATTGGTCCTTTTTGATATATATATATATATATATTAGCTTTTTTTTTTGCTAGGGGCTTTACGTCGCGCCGACACAGATAGGTCTTATGGCGACGATATATATTAGCTGCCAGCCCTGCGGTGAAGTGGTAACATGCCGGCCTCTTCCCCAGTGGCCACGGGTTCGATTCCTGGCCAGGCCAAGAAGTTTTCCCTTTATCTGTGACCTGATTCGAAATCCACTCAGTCTACGTGATTACAATTAAGGTGCCATCTGATGGTGTGATAGCGGCCCCGGTCTAGAAAGCCAAGAATAACGGCCGAGAGGATTCATTGTGCCCAGTCCTCGTATTCTGCAGGCCTTCGGGCTTAGCAGCGGTCGCTTGGTAGGCCAAAGCCCTTCGGGGCTATTGCACCATGGGGTTTGGTTTGGTTTGAGACATAAGATAAGTCCCCAACCAATGACATCACTAACGTCTTCCTTTCCTTCCTCTCCTTCTTTCTCAGCTTTCCCTTTTCATAATTAGGGGTTCCTAACATTTCTCTTCCACTTCTTCCTGTTGATTTGTCCTCCTTGTGTAGACCCTTCTCTCTCATACCCACTGCTACACAGTACTTCCACCTCTTCTTCGCCCCCTCTTGCTCCTGTTTCCTCAACCCTCGTCTCAAATTGTGTCCAAACCATGGCAGTCTAGAAATAGCGCATGGCATTTAGTGCCGGGAGTGTCCGAGGGCAAATTCGCCTCGCCAGGTGCAGGTCTTTTGATTTGACTCCCATAGGCGGTCTGTGCGTCATGATGAGAATGAAGTGATGATGGAGACAACACATACACCCAGCCCCCGTACCAGAGAAATGAACCCACGATGGTTAAATTTCCCGACCCTACTGGGAATCGAACCCGGGACCCCTGTGACCAAAGGCAGCACGCTAGCCATTTAGCCATGGAGCCGGACGGCAGTCTAGATAGCCAAGAATAACGGCGGAGAGGATCCATTTTGCCGACCACACGACAACTCTGATATTTCTACAAAACATTTCATCTCTCGAATCTTCCTAACTATGCGCGCATTTCCCATCATCGAAATCAACTTCCTCATTGGCGGCACATTTAGCTCCTTTCCTAGCATTTCTTTACTGGTCATGTTTCACTACCATAAATCATGGCTGGCATCACAACCGATTTAGACACTATTCCTTACTTGCTTTCTCAAATCCTCCATCACGTAGCACACCTGTCATATTCTTTCAATTTCTCCATCCAACCTGAATCCTGTGACTGATTTCTCCGCCCACTAGCCCATACCTCGACGATGTATGACCAAAGATAAACTAAATACGCTATAGACAATACTGTACATTTTCGTATTCCCCCGTACTAAACTGCGAGGAGTAGCGATGATTTGGGAGGGGGGGGAGGGGGGCGACAGGGCCATTCTTTCTTACACTCTTTACCCTCCAGGGTTGGTTTTTCCCTCGGACTCGGTGAGGCATCCCACCTCTATCGCTCAAGGAGCGTGAGACATTGGGTCGGGGGAATTCAACTGGGGAATAGGGCCAGTACCACAACGAGGCGGCCCTACCTGCTATGCTCAACAGGGAACTTGTGGGGGATGGGAAGAGTGGAAGGGATAGACAAGAAGGAGAGAAGGAAGCGGCCGTGGCCTTGAGTTAGGTACCATTCCGGCATTTGCCTGGAGGAGAAGTGGGAAACCACGGAAAACCACTTCGAGGTTGGCTGAGGAGGGAATCGAATCCCCGTCTACTCAGTTGACCTCCCGAGGCTGTGTGGACCCCGTTCCAGCCCTCGTGCCACTTTTCAAACTTCGTGGCAGAGCCAGGAATCGAACCTCGACCTCCGGAGGCGGCAGCTAATCACACTAATCACTACACCACAGAGGCAGAAAACTTAGAATTCTTAAAAATGCAATTTTTAGAACTATGTTGTCTTTTTAGCTAATTATTTCCTTCAAATTATTTAATTAATTAAAGGAAACGCAATGCCCACGAAATCCGTACAAAATCACTCAAGCGTACTTCAGCAACAGAAAAGTGAAACTTCAAATCGGAACAGCAATTTTAACTAAATAATCAACAAAGGATGCCCCCTCGGATCTACCTGCAGCCCAAGATTTTGGAATATCTTCTATGATGTCGTCTTCAAAGTACCTCTTCCCGCGGACTGCAAGATTGTTGCAATTTTGTTAATCGAAGCTGACAATGACACTGACTTAAACACTCGAGCAAACACAGTGTTCGACTGGCGTTCCAAAAACAAGCTGGAGTTTAATCCACTTAAGGCGAAGGATAAAGTTGTCACTAGTACAGGAAACCTGACAAAGCCACAACTCAAGATGAACGGACAGGAAATCGCACTAGAAGATAAACTTTTATACCTGGGGGGTGTCCTACTGGACAAACCTTTAACGTTTAGGCCACATTTCAATAAACTAAAGCTTAAATCACATACATTTATTCATGCTATTGCTACTGCATGCAGGCCGTCATGGGGAATAAACTCAGAAGTACTCCGCATTATGTACTGCACAGTCTTTCTTCCACTAATACTGTATTGTGTTTCATCGTTTCGTTCTACACTCGAAAAGCAGTGGGCTAAGGGCTAACTGCTGCAGGTTTAGAGAGGAATCGTCCTTCGAATTTCTCGTGTCTATTGCATAATATCTACACGAGCAGCCCTTGTCATCGCTGGAATAGAACCCCTGTTCTTTACTGCCATTGGAACGGCCGAACTCATGTTAATGAAGATAAAGGTAACATCATCTGCACCAATTCTTGAAACCACACTGGAGAAGAACTTTCACTTCCTGGAATCTGGTCACCCTAGTAACTTAAAAACGTATGCTTGCAATAGCTGCTCGCACATCCTTGACTATCATAAGTACACAGCCAACTTTCTCACACCGAATAACACTGAATCTGACAAAGTGGGATGCGCATTCGTTGTCTACGAGAATAACAAGGAAGTGCTTTCATCCCAATACAAATTGTCACCCAGCTGCTCAGTACTTCAAGCCGAGCTATGGGCCATCAAGTCTGCTGTGGAGTGGTGTGAATACAACAGTAGTAGCGCTCGGATACTAAGTGACTCGCAGGCTGTGTTGAACACAATCAACGACAAGCAGAAAGTCAATACAGTAGCTGCTACTATAAGATCTAGAGCA
This sequence comes from Anabrus simplex, assembly GCF_040414725.1. Lineage (NCBI taxonomy): Eukaryota > Metazoa > Arthropoda > Insecta > Orthoptera > Tettigoniidae > Anabrus > Anabrus simplex. The sequence goes on from NC_090269.1 coordinate 414,539,362, forward strand.
CAGCAGTGTCCACATGTCTGTCTTTCCTGGATCCGAGAACACACCGGTTCTCCTGGAAATGAAAAGGCAGATATCCTCGCAATAGCAGCCTCCTCAGCCAACAGAGAAATCATCTACAACAAATCACCTGTAAGGTATGCAAAAACCCAAAACACGTCTAATAAAACAGTTTAACAACCTCTGGACATCAAGTACGAAAGGGTCTGTCACACGAGAATTATTTTTTCACGACATATATAGCCGACTCCATTGCAAAATATTAGTGCCCGAATTCACTTTCACTCAGTTTCTCTCCGAAAGTTTAAGTGCTACTTTGAATGCTTCAAAATTAACATTGCAGGCGGATACTTGCGCTTTAGTTGATCTTTATAAACGATGGACCATTTACTGTTCGACTGCGCCCTGTTTGGAAGGACAAGATTCGAACTTGAGTGTAATGTGGAAATTTCAAATCCATTATACCATCTCTTTAGGCAATGATACTGCTACAAACAATTACTTTAGTTCATTCACCACATCTTAAATAATTTAGTTTCCTAATTTTGTTTCAAGGGTCAATAATTTTAAAAACATAATCAAAATTTTAACCCTAATATACTCATGTACAATAAGGTTCAAACTGTCGGGATATTTTATAAATAAATAAATAAATAAATAAATAAATAAATAAATAAATAAATAAATAAATAAATAAATAAATAAATAAATAAATAAATAAAATATATAAATAAATCAGAAAAGCACTTAGCGGAAATACGCGCAAAATGTTGTTCGTCACAGCTAACCGAATTGTACAGCACCACAGCAAGTAATGGAGACCCGCGCAGCAATATGTAGCTTGTTCTGTGGCGAAGGGTAGCAGGGGTAAATTTTTACCAAGGACATCCACTTGTCGCACGCATTCGTTAGTCTGACAGTCTCACAGAGTCAATGTGTCTGTTAAGTTCTATCTAGTGTCTGTTACTTTGTTAGTGTGTAGTCAGACACTAAATGACTTTTAAATTGTATGCTCATGCGCATTTCTATTTAATTGTAATATATGCGAAATTATTGTTCCCTTAGTTATGGTTTTATTGTTTGCTACTCTTATTACCCCACTCACGTTGGTAGACTCTCAACACTCTATCCAAATTCACTCAGGGAGCATAAACAATTTCATGGCCATTTCTTTCAAATTTGATGGCTAACACCCACCGCCACCCCCACTCCCACCCGCACTTCCAATTTTCAATCGCCTCTACTGACTGAGAGACATGTTGACAGTGAGGCACCTGATGGCACGACCCTAAACTTCAGCCGGCAAGATTGAAACTACAAAAGTTGCATGTTAAAATTGACAGAAATAATGAAAATGAAAAATATACCGTTTTGACCGAATCCGCGGTGGAATGATCAGCATTGAGGCCTTCAGTTAAGAAGGTCTCGGATTCGATTCCCGGATGTATCGGGGATTTTAATAGCATGGAATTAATTCTTCTGGCTCGGAGACTATCTGTTTGTGTTTGTTCCAACAGGTAAATCTCCACATTCAGGCAACACACTACACATCCAACCACCGCAGAAACATGCAATAGTGATTACCAAACCTCGGATTTTAGGTACTCAAATGTTATTTTAGCTGCCTAAAATAGACTCTCAAAGTCAATTGGTTCATGTCATTGGCATATAATTTTTGTAGCTGGACAGAAGTAATATTATTTGAGATAGAGTCAATATGGGAAGCAGGACGTATGTTGCAATCCAGCTTGCTAAATTTATATCTTCGACAACGCACGTGTAAAGAACAGAACAGCGGATATTGCTTCAGAAAGAAGGTGATGAAATCTTCCACCCTAGAGAGAGAAATGTGAGAGCAATATGCGACAGAGATACTAAATTTAAGTTGGCAGAATTTTCAAACCACCGAATCACAAGATAGCGCGAGAGGAAAGAAATGAAGCAGCAGCAGGGACACCAATATGGAACGCGCTGCGATATTAGCACAATCCATAAGCAGTGATTATTAAAGACAAATAAGGCTTTCACGTAATTAGTAAAATTGAAATTAAAATATCCTGGCAATCTTTTTAAATTAAATACGTGGCTACTGGAAGCAGGATATGATGAAACTGGTCCGGGGAATCCTCAGACGCTTGGACCACGAGGCACGTGGACGGAAGTACGCCAACCGGTGGAGAGCAACACTCTACTGTTAACTTCGGGACTGAACGATTCGGACGTGTACTGTGATCGTCGCAGGAAAAACGTGGATTAGGCGTTTATCGACGTAGAGGAATAATAACTTGTTTAATGTAAGACTTAATCCACAGGGATTACTCCCATAAGGGAAATAATTATATTCAAATTGTCTTAGGTTTGAACTATTACGTGTAAAGTGTCGATAAGCTTGTTCGTCAAGCAGCAATAAATATGGTTATAGATGAAATAGCGGGGCACATTGAAGTTCGATTTACCACTGAATTGCGGATTCATGCTGAGATAGAATATTTATTAAACTGTTCCAGGAACTGAACGCGAGTGAGAAGAACATAGTTTTGTGTGTTTAATTTGTACTATAACTGACTTGTATTCTTTTGTATGCTCAGTGTAATAAATGTGTGCGGACACGTGTGTACCGATTGTGCCGTACGTAAACTGTGACAATAACACGGACCTCAAGAGGATAATTTTCGCAGACACTAGTGGTTCGGTCATGATGGAGTGAGCACCGCATCGATGGACGGACCTGATGGCTGAGGTGGTGCGTGGCTTAACATGGAGCGAACCTGACTAAGATGAGTACATCTGATTTTATCTAATTCCAATGTGCATGATCAGACTGTTGCATAAATTAGTAAATAATAACTTCTTGCGTGTGATGGTTAAGTTTCATTTGATTTTAAACGTAGCAAGGGTCAGGTAGATTTAGAAAGTTAATTCTGTAGTACTAATGCCTTGGGGGTGTGTAATTTGTATATATAATCTGCATGTGTTAATGTTATTTTTATCTTTAAAATATATTCCTATGCGTGTGTTGTATTATAGGAAATTTTATAATGATGTAAGCGTCTGGTATTGACATTTTGAAATAATATCAGAGTGTGTTCATACTTTAATAAGGATAATGGCATTTAGTATATTTGAGTAGTTCTTGGGGCATGTTAGGTGTGGCAATGGCATTTCGCATGAGTATTCTTAATCTTCGAGAAAAGTTCATTTATTTTGTGCTGCGGATATGAACCAGCGACCATCAAAGAACATTACAGTGAATATTTCGAGTTTTTGTTCATCGATAAGTGATTTGATTTTGTTAGGCTAATGCTATGTGCTATGAGTAAATTCATTTTTTTTAAAAATCCTTAAGTTTATTTGAGCTTTGAGATAGGATACTTTAACACCCAGAACGCTAGTGAGAGAAATTGAACCAACGATAATGTGGAACGAGATATCGTCAAGTGTATATGAATTAAAAGAGAGTTCTCGACGAATGCTGGATGTATTATGTTGTTATATGTATTGTGTTTATTGCATATTTTGGCAAGGCAAATTTTGATTTGTGGTTGTAATATTTTTTTTTGCGGATTTAGTTCCGTGTGGTTCCTACGTTTCAAGGCAGGGGTTCTATTCCCGCTGCAGTAGATTCAGTGTAGATATAAGTTTTTTGGGAATTTTGTGTTAATCGTATGACGTAGGGCCCTTCGCTACGAGTTTGTATTCTCACGTAGTAGTCACATCCGATGTACTCTTCATTCCGGGTTTGTTTCATGATAGTTTTTTGTAGATGGAATTTAGTACGCCACGAGAGATGATAATATAATAACGATTAATGAATTAATGCAGAGTAAGAAATGTAATAAAATGTTTAATGAAATATCACTCAAATTAATTTGATATAGACAGCACAGGTCAACTATATTTGGAATAATGTTAATAAATTATTAATGACGGATCCCAATAAGATGTAATTAAATCAATTAATTAAGTTGACGTCGACAGAATTTTGTTGTAACGAAGTCATCAATATGAATTTATTGAATGATGTAATGATATTTCGACCACTCAATACGCATTTCTTTGCAGTTGGAATATATGAAAGAATATTGTTTTTATGCTAGTACTTTACGAGTGGAATTGGATTAACTTTGAAAGAGGCCGACTTATTTAATTTAACAAATAGAGTATTGGTGCTTAATGGAAAGTAATATTAAATGGATCAAGTCAGTTTGTAATATTGATATATGGTGATGGGTTTCAGTTGACTGAGTGAGTGAGTGATAATTTTTTATTTGAAGTGTTACCATTTTAATTTATTTTTCGTATTTCGATTTGCCAAAGTTTTCTTTTTTCAATACATTTGTTTGCAAAAATATTCTCATTCATAATTATTTTATTATTTTTTCTCTCTCTTATGCTAGCTGCTTAGCAATTTAAGATTAGTTTCTTCGAAGATATCACCGGGATCACCCGTGTACGACACTGGGATTATAGCCGGCCCCCAATGTCAAAGGCTGGAATGGTAGAGGTGTGAATATCTTTAGGCAGCTTCAATTTCAGGTATTTTAATAGGCATCAATTAAAAACTATGTATATTTTGCTAAATTGATAACAACTCGTTAGGAGGAAATATAAAACAAGTTTCATTCACCTCTTTGCTGCAAACGTCACAGAATATAATTTTACCATCGGATGTTAAATAGGGAATCTCCTGTAACAACTTTTTAATTAATGACGACTTGGAACCTGACAATTTCGATATAATCATAATGTACAGTGTAACACTACACGCATCTTCAAGGCCGTACCGCTAGGTGTGCTGGCAATCAATGTCTTGCGATATATCCCAAAGTGGTACGTATTCTCCATTGTGGATTTGTTTAAACTCTCTGGGTTGTGAAAATCTGTATCTTAACATGCTTACATTTCCATCTCTATCTTCTCCTCCAAACAACATGTACTCAGCCTTATCTCTGTCCATATTGAATCCTCCTACTGACCACTCATTACCACCAGCGAGCAACCGCACTCACGTTTGCTGACATCTAGTGCGGGCTCGGGAGAGTGTTGAGAAGCGAGGGAGCCACCACGTACAATCACCTCAGAGTACAATTAGCGACTGCTAATAGGCTTGGAATGTAGATTTCAGATGTCATGACTTTATGCTGAGTGGCTCAGACGATTGACGCGCTGGCCTTCTGAACCAACTTGGCAGGTTCGACCCTGCCTCAGTCCGGTGGAATTCGAATATAATCAACTAGGTCATCCTCCTGCCGGCAGACTTACTAGCACGTAAGATAACTCTTGTAGAACTAAATTTCAGCACCTCGGCGTCAAAGAAAATCTTAAAAGCAGTTAGTGGGACGTAAAGCAAATAACATAATTATTCTACCGCTTTTTCGACGTCTGTGGTGTCATGGGTGAGAACTGTGTCGCAAATGTGGATTTTGCCCTGTGTAACAGCCGGATGCCCTTCCTAACGCCAACAGTATATGGCGGGATGTAATCACTATTAAGTGTTTTTAGTGGATGGTATAGGCTAGTACGTTGTGAGCGTTTCTTGACAGCAAAGGAGTGAGGGTAACGGAAATTCACCTAAGAATGGCACAAGTGTACAGAGAGCACCGCATGTCCGCTGCAAGGTCAAGTCATGGCACAAGGGATTCAGGGAAGGACGCATGTCGTTGGCTGATGATGCACGGTCTGGAACGCCACACCGCATTATCGATGCCATTTTCCAGCAGGTGGATGCTCTCCCTGCGCAAGATTGGTGAGTTAGGGTAGCAGCCATCGCCGTATCGTTCGAAGTGCGCGTCCTCGCTATCTCGGATACCGGCGTCAAGCAGTACGTTGTGAAGTTGTTCATAACGAAGCCCCAGGAATTTTACGAGACACCCTTGTGTCGCAGCGGGACAAGCCATCATTGGGGACAGCCTGAAATTTCGGTAAAAGTGCGCCCAATGAGTGCCTCACAGTATTCAACCAAAACAGGAAGCATGTTGAATGGGCCTCTCCCCTGAATATCTGCCACGCTGTGCCAAGGAAGGGAATGAGTTCCTGTCTCGAGTGGTCGCTGGAGACGCGACATGGTGTCATCACTTCGAACTCGAGTCAAAGCGTCAAAGTCTCCAGTGAAAGAATGTAGTGTCGCCACCACCCAAAAATCCAATGTGAGCTAAAGAAGGCTCTGAGAGGCGAACGATTTACCTCGGACGGCTACTCAAACAGTACGTTAGGAACTGGTTCAAAACGCAGCTCCAGGATTTTTACAAGACGGCCATTCACCAACTTCTGTGGCAGTTTGACAAATGCCTCAACAGTGGTGGACAATACTTTAGAATTAACGGCACAGATTTTCGTTGTATAGCCAGCGGCTCGTTTCTTTTGAATGGTCCTTAGCCCCTTATACTTCGTACTGTACCGTACCCAGGGGTAAATACCCTCTAGGACGATGCCTCCATTCCTGTATGAACATCCGACTAACTCAGGGCTGGGCAGAGTGTGGGTTGGTTGTCGATTGGGTCAGGATAAAAAGTCGAAGTTCTACACTAAAATACCAATCAATGACAGGAAATGGAGGTATAACACGAATGAGAAACAATCATAGGGGGTAAGATGGATTTATTAATAAATATCCCTGAACATATCACATGAAAATAATTAAATCAAGAAAAAAATAATTTGTAAAAAATGAACTCAAAGTTTGAAATAAGTCGAAATTAGAAACGTTAATTGAATGATTACACCAAATTTGACATTAAAAAACAAGTTCAACAAAGAACATTTATATAAATCAAGACTGAGTTTCTTCTTATAGTCCAATGTTTATATTGTATGGGAACAAGTGTACGCAAACACTGACATGTGGTATTTCCGTATGGAGTTTCACACTATCGCATCCCAACGATACGGTTTAAAGTTAAGTTAATCCCGAGAGTCGCCGAAATTACAATTAAATAAAAGTTACATTATAAAGAAAAGTTACGACGAAAAGAAAAATAATTAAGACGCAATGGACGCTAGGTAAGTTATGCAAAATACTAGGGGAAAATCCTACACTATATTTACAACAATTCAAATAATCAAACTAAACATATATATATATATCGGATATCGAGTAAAATCTTAAATGCTACACTGATTCTAATGTGAATCCCGGTTCACTGCAAAAGATCTAGACAGAACTAGATGAACCAACAATATTTCAGCACTCGGGCTGTTCCCTTCTAAAACAACGAGACAAGGTATACAATCACAAATATCGATGTAAAACATCATTCTGTAAGGGAAAAACATAATAATTACCCTTGATATCATGAAGAAAGCAATGGGCAACATTGCCTCCTTCTGCTGCATTTGAGCACTCAACAGCGCGGTCATCCGTCATGTACTTCCGGGTAGATTACGAGCTGAAAAGAAATGTTGAACTCCACTATGCTAAAGATTGGATTTTGTCTCCCGAGGCCGCCACAAGGAAATACTGTCTCCTTCACACTTACAGATAAACACAGGCCAGAAATCAGCTTGCCATGAGATAACGCCTTTCATCGGCTACACGGATACTCACGTATATTCATTCCTTCTTAGCATGCTTGGGCCATTTAACAACATCAGACTCAATAGTCTGGAATTAACACTGTCCATTCTGATCACAATATACACTCAGAAGACACTAGGCAGGCACACACATCTGCACAATACTCTTTATCTTGTCAGGCATACAATCAGCCTGCACCAATACATTATAATTCAGCATGCAATTTTTATCTCATTATTTCTCCTGAATCCCACTGGCCTTTCCACATAATGAGACGCAGTTCGTGTCCTTGGCAGACCATCAGGCAAACAGAATCCAACTTAACTTCAAAGATCTTATCTTAACAACGACGTTCTGCAGCTCCTTCAATCAGCTTCTGTAAAATCATGCATCATGCAGAATAGCTATACCTGTCTCTCTGAATAACCGAAATAAACGGAACTAACACGTGTTTGACGTAGTATAAAAATGAACCTGTCCATCTAGCCCTTCTAGCATATATTTAAGGAAAACTCGGAATATCCTACGCTAAGTAACATACACAAATAAACAACAACTGATCCTATCAATCCCTCATTTTCCCAAACATGTAATCATAAAACAAAATGAAAATATAATAAACATGCATTATTCTCGTATCCGAAACTATCATAGTAACAAAATTAAACAAACACATGCCATCAGGCTTACTTTGCATGAAAATTAAAAATTCTATCTACACTGCCCTAGTACCTTAACATAATTTACATATCATGCCATAACTAACACATGCGCCTTACTGTATTTACATTACGACTCTCGAGATACCAGGATAGCAGCTTACATCCCCACTGATTTATGGATCTACACCATGTTAATCACAGCATTAACATGTGGGAATGCACTTCCTTCCTCTGCAGGCGTATCCATCTTCTTGCTGGAAAATAATTCACTGGAACACAGAAGACTATAGTTGATAATACCTTCGCTGCTTAATGCTGCGAGCCGAAATAGCCTTTCTCTTTACAAGATGAGCTAAACACACTGATTCACATATATATTACACACTTCACTTAAAGGGTGAAAATACAGTTTAAAAAGCAGCACACGGTTCGCTACGGAAGTTCATCGCGAAACGCGCCCGTCGCGGAATAGTGAAACAATAGCACGTTTCCACTACACTTGTTACTCAGCGGTCACTAAACACCGTCTTTATCGATTGAAAGTAAACTCTGCCAAAATTATACTATTCCATTTACTCAAGTACAGTAAAATATTGCGACTGCACAATTTAAAGTATCAATGAAAACCAGTTACTATTACTGGAATAACACCATGTTAATCACGATCACCAATCAAAGTTTGTGCTTCCGCACAATCCAAGCATTTAACACAGAGATACAGAGTTGGTGCTTCCGCACTATCCAAGTCTTTAACACAGAGTGACGCTCTCCAGAGCTTGGGTTACTGAGGAGGCTTCGGTGACGCCATGAATACTGGGGTTCCCGGGTGTCTGAACCAACCACCAATCAGAGAGTTCGCCATATATGATGACACAATACTTACTGTGATATATTTACAAAACACAGCTCAAACACTAGCAAATCTCTTCCACCAATTTTTATAATACATTTCCAAATATATCTGACTTCTGAAACTGTGGAAAACCGATTACCTACAGAAACTGACTTTATCAACTGAGCACGTTGGTCATCCTGGAATTAAGATTTGGCGCGGTGTGGCCTCCAGGTTTGCCAAATCCTTAAGTTCCCATTGGCTGAAATATCTTGCTTGGTCAGCATCAAATACACGTGTCGATCCGTGCCAGCGCTTGGGTACGCTATCCTTTCTCACGGTCATACGGAAATATGAGGCAATATCCAGCGATTCACTGTCTTGCTCAACATCCGGTATCAACTATCTTGGGATATGATGCTTTAACATGTTAGACTGTAACTTTTATGAATAAATTTTACATATTGGGTCAAATAATACTCTAATTATTATTATGGGCCGGCAGGATACGGCTCAGTACAGTTCATTCATATAATTTTGGGCATATGCTCTACTAAACAATGACTATAGCAGAATTAATTCAATAGAAGTGAGGTACATTTGAACTATAAATCGAATGAGCCGAAATAATAAAATCAGGAATTAAATTGGAAGGTAGCTGTCATTGAGATTCCTATTACCAGCGTATTACATAAGTGGTGTGGGCACACTATGAGAATGAACAGCAGAAACTTGCCAGAAAATACTTTTTCCTTACTTTCCATGGAGGAAAGTCCAAGGCGGAAGCGTAGGAAATTCTGGCTAAAGACAGTGAAATCAGGTATGGAGGAGAGAGGCCTCAGCTGGGGAGATGTCCTAGAACAGAAGATGTATAAAGACAGGAAGTGATGGCGGAAAACTTGAGTTGGAAAATGATGATTATGATGGTGTTGATGTTGAAGATGGTGAATGGCAATGGACTGGGTCACTTCGTTCGCGCGTGTTGTACCGCGATTTGTTCGTTCGGTTGCCCATCTCGATGTGAGAACATAGCCCACTGAATAATTCAGAGTCTGTTGGTGTTGGGTTGAGTTAGCGCGACTGCTCCCAGACCATACGTAGTGATGGGGAGAATGCTAGCATTGCATAACATCCCAGGTTTCCAGGATGAAGCCAAGATTTTCAAAAGCAGTGCCTCCGACCCAAGCAATATAAATGGATAGTAATGAAACTATATGAACTAGGTAGCTGAAACCTTTCATCTAAGTATAAAATACCTATCGATCGGTGGATTGTCAGAGGTCTGCTGTTTGGAGTAAGAGGCGCCCTTCCTAGTCAGACATCGAACTTCCTACAAAACTTGAATGTTCCATTCTGCGAGTTAGAAAAAATAGTAATACAGCTACTGAGGGACTCTCTGCAAATCATTCACTTCCATCTGTACCTGAGAACGTGATTGACATTTCTCCCCCACTAACCCTGGAAAAATAGAAGATAACAGCTTCAACGATAAAATTTTCATTTCTTGATATTTTTAAACTCCATTGAATTGAAACTGTATTCCGGATACAAATGGTCACCCTCATTGGAGGACGGATGACTTATTTCTTTAATAAATCTCTCTCTCTCTCTCTACTGCTATTACCTATTATTATCCATCATCATCATAATATTCTTATTCTTCTTCCTATTCTTCTTCTTCTTCTTCTACTGATTTTTATTATTATTATTATTATTATTATTATTATTATTATTATTATTATTATTATTATTATTATTATTATTATTATTATTACTAGCAAATGTACCCGTGCTTCGCTACGGTATTCTACATTGTATTCGAATATCGAAGTAAATACTGTACACACAATAAATAAGATTGATTTAAAATGGCATGTCTCTTAGCGTTATCCGAGAAGCAGCATAGGGAGGTTCCCAATACGGTGTTTCCAATGTAAAGTGCTTGTTACTGATTTGTGATGATAACGGCAGGCTCACTTGTCTACTACCATTCACAATCGAGTGTGAAAGTTTTCATTATAATTGCAGGCCCCATCGCCTACTGCGCTGTCACAATCGATTTGGGAGTTTTCGTTACAATGGCAGCCCCCCTTTCCTACTTCCAGACAGATTACAATTTTCATTAGAATGTTTGGCAACTTCCCTACTACTAGTCGAAATTGAGTTGTGTAGTTACAATTATAAAGACAGGCCCCTTTTCCTACAGCCAGCCAGCTTACTACCAGTCACACCAAGTTGCTGAGTTTCCATCAAAATAGCAGACCACTATGCCTAATACCAGTCACATTTTAGATGGATACATTTGTTTATAAGGGCGGGTATCCTTGCCTACAGCCAAACACAATCGGCTAGGGGACTTTTAAACAACAATCCATGCTCCCTTGCCTTCTGCAAGTCAAATCGCTACAACATGACATCAGTGAATATATATAGGTCTACATACGAAAGTATATGCATGCTTAAAATATTGCAGACCTTCATTTACAGATTGACTGCTGCAAAACTTTACGTCATATCGACAAAGGATTGTACCATAAGTCGTCAGATTTAGCAGCCTATATGGCTGGTCGTATGATATCTGAAATATTAATGGGTCAAACTGGCAGATTATGCCGCAATATGGATTTTGGGCGAGGAGGGTTAAAATTAGGACTTTCAGGAAACTAAACCAAAAGATTATGCAGATGGTTGTTATTATTACCTCTTAAACGCGTAGCTGTGCGAACATTTCGCCAAAATAGTCAATGTACAGGCACACAGTCGTTAGGATTTTACTTAGATGGATACATAAGGAATCTGCTCCACGTACAACACATTTTGGTCTATGTCTGCTGAACTTACCCTGCAAAACCGACCATTCATGATATCTCCCTTATTAATCTTTCTGTTGAGAAAATACGCATGAAAAAAGTTTTAGAAATGGATTTCCAACAAATTTGGTCGATTACCAGTCAGGTTAGTCATGTTATTTATATGTTGTGGAAGAGTAAATTCACCATTCCTTTTCCCTATAAACCGCCAGTCCATTCCAGGAACAGGAAATGTTATTGACCTTTAAAATCTACCTTTGGAAATGTGAATGCTAAATATAAAATTTGATTCAAATATCTTCAATAGTTTTCAAGTTGTAAGAAATACGCTCAACACGCGCCCGTTCTTAAGTCCGGTTAATGATATCTCCCTTATAAATCCTCTTACCGAAATGATGCATATGTGAAAAAAGGTTTAAAAATTAATTTCCATTAAGGCAGGTAGATTTCTATTAGTTTGGTTGTGTACATTTTGTGGGGGTGCAAAATCACGGTTTCGGTTTCGTATAAACCCCCCAGTCATTTCATGGATTTAGAAACAGTATTTGCCCTGAAACCTACCCAAGGGCAGGTGGATTCTAAATATGAATTTTGGTGGAAATATATCCAGTAGTTTCCAAGTTATAGACAAACAGACAAACAGAAAAACAGACACCAAAGCTAAAAGTATGCAGATGGTCATTATTACACCTGAAACGGATAACTGTACAGAAATATCGCCAAAATAGTCAATGTACAGACACACTCTTGAAACTCTGAGACATATCTGCAAACGGACCTCACCATCAGACGGCTCTTTCAGTGTTCTACATGGTTGGTCCCATGACATCTTCTCGTATCTCCTATATTTATGGGTTAGATTGAGTTAGAATCATTGGTTGTGAAATTTTGTACAGTTTTCGCATACTACTTTATATTTGCGATACTCATGTGACAGACAGAATCATAAAATTTGGCTCTAACATTGCCATTGGTCATGCCAATGTGCGTGCCGAATGTCATGATTCTATCTTTCCTATAAGTGTGCCAAATTAATGTTAACATATACGTGTGAAAGTACAAAATTAACTTGAAATCGAGAAATACAGCTCTATTTAACGTATAAGGAATAGAAATACGATAAGAAGTCATAGGACCAAAGTTGTAGATCTCTCCAAAATGATTGTGCTTTCTGATTTGTGATAAGACTTACAGATTAGCCACCAATTATCCCGAAACGAAGGTGTGCATCGTCGTTAAAATTGCATCCATATTTCGATATTTTCCGGGGCCGAAAGTTATACATTTGCATAGCTTAGAATATTTCCTCAAAGGAAAGAGTGTCAAGCTTTCGGGATTAGCACTCGCATACATACGGTGTAATTAAGGAAGAAAATAATTCAGTAAAGAATGTTGAAATTAATAGAAAATGGATTAAAACTGAGGACAGCCGGATGACGACAAATATGTAAATACCAAGTGAATGTATTGGAAAATCAAATGCCCCTCAATAAATTATGCTGGTGTGAGTTATGGATATAAGAAAGAGGTAACAGAGGAGAAATTTAGGCGCAGGCATTCTTAGGTCAGCAGATAAGATGACTAATGGTGTTATTACTTAAGCTTTTCGAGGACAGTTATGAACTCCAACGATATTCCGCCAATATCCCGCAGAATGGCCGATTGACGCGCTCTCTTGCCTTCTACCCAAGGAACAACCATGAATTTAAAGTTATGATGAGGAAAATGGCAATACGTTATTTCCCTGCTGGCAAGCAGAGACGTTGCCATGGCAACCTGTACGTTCGTTGTCGGTCTGTCGGTCACACACGCAGACCATGATACCCGCAGAAAATAGTAAATTTCTCCGTCATTTGAATAGTAAGGTAAATTGTGAACATAACGAAAGTTGTTTATAATGAAGATGCGTTTCACATACGGTCCACGGAGTTTACAGGAAATCAATAGTATAAGAGACAATGGAGGAAAACCGTTCTGGTTTTCCTATAAATCCCCGTCTAATCAAAGATTTTAAAATGAAATACATATAGAAACCTTTCTCGGGGTGAGTATACTCCAAATATGAAGTTAGGTTGAAATATATCCAGCCGTTTTGCCGTGATGGTGGAACAAACAAACAAACAAACAAACAGACAAACAGACACGAAAAGTAAAAACCACCGATTCGGTCTTGAGTTGACCTAAAACGGATAAATATCTGAAAAATTGGCAAAACAAACGAAATTACAGACAGCGGACCCCCTACAACTCTATTTATAAGATTATTATTATTATTATTATTATTATTATTATTATTATTATTATTATTATTATTATTATTATTATTATTATTATTATTATTATTATTATTATTATTTTGACAGTATGGCTTGTCCTTAGTTGTGAGCAAACCCTCCAACGTCTGAATATGGCGAGGTCTCACGGAAGCAGGCTGAGCTGAACCATATCCACTTAATTTACTAGTTCATTACAAGGTGTCACTACTTCTGTTCTGTGTGCCACCTAGGCTTTTGGATTGTGTTCAACTTAGTTGAGAATTGTTGCTATTTTCAGGTCGGCGTAAACTTGGCTAGAAACTTTTGTTCCTAATTTACGGCTACTTTCTGGTTATATAATTATCAACCGATAATAATATTACCTATCAATGTCATTATCAACCATTCAGCATCCAGCTCGGCGCTTTATACTGTAATATTGAACCTTACGTACCTATCATGATCTGATCTTGGAGTATGTGATGTTGAGTGAGGCTCTACTCCGTAGAGACGACGACGAGTCTCGGTCAGCTGTAAGGCAGGTAGCTATTTGAACAATCAAGTGAACTTACTGTGTGTTGTGACTGGAAGATGCTACCATTCCTCTTTAACATTCAATTATTAGGGCTTGCTGCATCTGTCTTAATTTTAACGAAAGGTTACCGTTTTAATTTGCATCATGTAGGTTTCTAGGCTATGTAAGGACAAGGTGTAGCACCCCTTGTGAGTACTTTTTAAATTAAAGCACGTACGAGTGTACACCCTCGTTTCTCATATTCACTTTCTGGTGACTAAGTTTTCTAACCATAAATATCTGTCCGGTGTTTTGAACTTTAACATATTTCTGGTCGTAGTGACCATGTATAGTGGCTCATCCTCAGTGTCACCGGACCTTCCTAGGTTTTATAATAAGCCTTGTCCCGGGATGGCTTGAGGTATGTACCATCCTTTACATTTTGTTCTCAGCCTTTCGATTAAACTTCTTTTTCCTCGTTTTTCGCCGGTTGGTATGAGCTTAGTCTCATGATTTTGGAAGTGTGGAATCGTGCTTCCCTAGTTAGTAAGAGCAGTGAGTGTAATATAAAAGTTGTTAAGTTTTTTAAAGGTATAAAGGAGCGTATCTTAAGTATGGTTGACCGTTAAACATAAACTGTATGTGAAGTCCTGGTTTCGAGAACCTTCTCATTTGTAATTATAATAACATTAAAGACTTTGTTTTGGAAATTCGAAACTTCTTTTCTAACTGAGCTTTCGCTCTTCAACCAGATCAATAGAAGTTCAAGACCCTTTGGTTTCTTAGACGAAGACTTTGTATACTAATCTTCAAAGCTTGATTGTTGTTGTTTATTCTAAAATAATATTCCTTGTTAAAACCTTACCCCTTTTGTTGTTGTTCCGTAAAGATTATCAATCAAAAGAAAAGGAAAGAAAAGAAAATATAATTTTGCACATATATACTGCATTTGGTGTACCTTTTCCAGTGTCTGGCCCACCGCTTCTTTCCCTCTGGACCACGGAAATCCCGTAACAGATTTTATTATGATTATTTATATTATTATTATTTACTAGTAATAAACCACAACAAAATCATGCAGAAATACTCAGGTGGAAGTCTAGAAATGTATCTGCGTTAGCAATGCAGATACTATATTTAGCGACACGTGAAATTTTATATCAAATTGGGGAACATTAGTAGGAAAAGTATTTTTGATTTGATGTACTATTTTCGGTATTTTAGGATCGAAAGTAACGGATATTATTGAAAGAGCACGACTTATGATATGAGCTTTAATTAGAATACGCTACTAAGTTAATTCTTTCTGAAAAACGTAAGTGGATATTATTACCTTATAATTTTCAATGTGAGGTCATATCACTATCTTATCCAGTCATACTAAACCTGCGCTATTTCATCGTTACTTAAACTTTTCTTAGATGATTTTAAAGAAATTGGAAATGTATCAGACATTTCTCTTTCTAAATTTATCCAATCTCTAATTACTTTTTGGCGGGAGGAGGGACACCAGGATGAGGCCTCTTCCCCCGCCGAGAAGAGACCATCACCCCCAGGAAGCATACGCCGCCCGCGGAATAGGAGGAAGAAGACGACACCGGTCCACCAGGAGAGGGCCACCCAGCCGAAACCCAGAACTGCTCCCAGGAAGGCAGTCGAGTGAGGAGCCAATCAGGAAAGGACCTCAGCAGGTAGCGACAGTCATGTGAGGATAGAACGACCCCCTCAGCAGCTCTTGCAGTGTTTCCGCTATTTCAACTGGGACCACCGTCAGGTTAGCTGTGGGCTCCAAGTGTGGTGCAACCGCTGTGGTGGTGATCACCATTACGTGGCCTGCGCTACATTAAGGGAGGCACCGGTGTGCGCCAACTGCTCGGGGGCCCCCCAGCCTCTCATCGCAGTTGCCCTGTATACTGGGCCATGGCCCGGGCAGAGACGAAGGAGGCCCAGCGCCATCCATCCAGCAGGTCTCCACCTTGGCAGGCTTGGCCTCATTCTCCGGGATCGGAAACTGGGTACGGGGGACCCCAAGAGGGTTGAGCAGTGCGACAGGCCATAGCGGCTATTGCCGCATGCGTCGGAAACCAGCAAGTCCCACGAGAGTCACAGCGGTGCCCAGAAGGACTGATCACCTGAACAACTGGACTGGCTAGAAATAGGCTAATGTCTTGTGCATGATACCTGTTCCCAACTAACGCAATTACCTGGACTTCTCCAGAACATCTTTGCATGAGCTGTTTACGCGAGGGGAGCGGGCTTCGGGGACACCCCGAAAAAATCGCCCTTAGTACGTCAGCACTACATTGTGCAAGCTTGCAGTTGTGTCGCTAACCGGCCAGTGTCTTCCGAATATGCGCTATCAAACTTATGAGCCTATATCAAACTGGGGTGAAACACTTGTAATTTTTTACTATGGAGTTTCCTGAATATTATTTACCTATCTCAATCGGAAGCCAGAAAATTACCTTAATAAACATGGAACCTGTAATAATAAGATATATTGTTGCTTTAATCTAATAAAATTCGTAAGAAATATGGATATAGAATTGATAGATACATTTTTATTAAAGCGTATTGATGTTATGTTGCTAGATTTCCGACATATTTATTGCATGATGAAGATAAATCATTAAAGTACCTATATATTTGTATTCTGTCTGACGTGTCACAAAAGTCGTGTTCGCATGTCACCTCGTGGCTCGCGTGTCACAGGTTCGCAAACCCTGGTCTAGTCCAGTAGCCCACAGTTTCGTCAATACCCTCCCGCGACCTATCCTGTCAATAAACTTGGATATGCCAAGAGCGATAAAGTCCTTTTCACCTCTTGAATCTAAAATATCTTAAATTACCTCCCATGAACCTGAACTGGCTTCTACCAAACCAGTTAATAATTTCGGAATCGTATCTGATATAATCAGAATAGATGTTTTTCAGAGCTTACGTGCATTGCATGTCAAGATTACTGGCCTGTATTTCATGAGAAAATTTTTAGAGTTCAATATAGATTTCTATGTTTAGCCGTCAAAAGGGGCTTTATCTAGACCCATTCAACCACGCTCTGCTACCACTTGTTAAGGAGATTCCGTGGTGGATAGAGGTGAAAGAAGGTGCGGGCATGAATAGGTATATCTACTACAATCAAAGATTAATTAGAAGCTTTAAAATTAAAGTTATATTTCTTTTCACCTTTATCTAAATGCAAAATGTTAACAAAGCTGGTCGCTCAGCGACGGAACAGGATTTCAGGTACAGTAGTTTACATACAAGCAGAAGAAATCAGAAAATCAACAACATTGTCAATTAATCACCTGAGCTTGAAGTTCACAACTTTACACATGTCATTTGTGCACTATTGCCCCATACACCCAATAGTCAAGGAGACAGATCTCCCCATTTCATTTACAGAGTATATCTGCAAGAATAGAAAGAACATCTATGCTCTATGAATTGTCTAGGAGACTGAGCTTCGAACCTAGTACTGTTACTGCCTTATCAAGGGCACCTTCGGCAACCAGAACATATTTGCTCACTGAAATTTACATTTTCCAGGCCTCTCGAGGCACAACCTACATTTTAAAACTCAAAATAATTATCTGTCTTAAACCCTGAACAGTTTAACCACTTAACAGGAATTACTAAGTTTACAGGAGTATCAAGTACGCATTCTACCGGGCCTTTGTGGGAAGAAAAAAAAACACAGGTTAAAGTTACTGGCCAAAAAATCAAAATGATGCAGAGTCGGACACTTGCACTCCTTGAAATTGACACTTCGAAGTTTAAAACCCTAGTTGGGCCCACTGCCCGAAGTTACAGCGGCTAAACCTATACTACTGAGGTGACTAGGTGGAGAATATTTAAGTTACAATGCAACAGACAGAAAACGGTTGCAAAAACATAGTCACCGGGCGAGTTGGCCGTGCGGTTAGGAGCGCGCAGCTGTGTGATCGCATCCGGAATATAGTGGGTTCGAACTCCACTGTCGGCAGCCCTGCAGAGGGTTTTCCTTTGTTTCCCATTTTCACACCAGCAAATGCTGGGGATGTACCTTAAGTAAGGCCAAGACGGCTTCCTTCCCATTCCTAGGCCTTTCCTGTCCCATCGTCGCTATGAGACACCTATCTGTGCCGGTGCGACGTAAAGCAAATAGCAAAAACATAGTCACCTCAAATACAAGTTGATACTGAACTCGAGAGGGTGTCACATTCCCTATTCCCGAATTTCGGCTAAATTTATTGGCTAGTTTTGAGATTTACATTTGAAGATGAATTTTACATTATTGAAAATTGGAAATTAAATGTTACATAATTAAAGACAGGAAACCTTCCCCTAGAGCTAGCTTTCAGAGGCTCTCACCTAGTTATTAAATTGCTGTCATTACCGTATTGCGCTGGACTGCTCGAAGATGGGCGCAACGCCTCCGCCTCCACTATTCACACACTCAGTAAACAGGACGATCAAGAACACAAGGTAGCTCGAAATATTGCCAGCTTTTATACCCGAGAGGAAGGTTCGAGATTTTTATTGGATAATTAAATATGTAGAAGAAAACTATGAATGCTGCAAAAATACACATTAAAATTGCTTATTGGTTAATTTTGAAGTTGGCGGGAAGAGATCGAAGTGTTGACAACTGTGATACACCAAAAAGCAAAGGCAAATCAACTCAGTTTAGGAAACCTAAAACAATTAATTACTTTATAATTTTAATAGTTTCTCTTCACACTAGAGGGCATAACATACGTTCTTTTGCTAGAGACATCGCCGAGGAAAAGCCCAAACTTCTTGCGCAAGTAGTTGCAAGTAGATATTGACGATGGCGTTTTTCAAGTCGCTTCCTTTGAATGAACGGGGCGGGTGTGCCGTCACGGTACATATATAATTATTAAACAGACTATTTCCTCAATTCTTGCTCCTTTTTTGCAGATAGTTCAGAATGCACATTATATTACCTTCCAGAAAATCTGTTCTTCTTTCTAATTATTTCCTTACGAGGGAAGAGGAAAGAAATTTGCTGGGTGGATAGTCCTAGTGGCATCCTAAATCTACTTGTGTGTTGGACTCTAAATGTATAAAATTTTACGCTTATTTCACATAATATAACACAACTTCTGAATGTACTGTAAAAGAAAATAGGAGTGAATTGCAAAAGTCAAAGTAAATTAATTTTTCATTATATTAAAAATATTCAGCAGCTCAAACATCCAGTTAAATTGAAAACTGCAGATTCTTCATCACGGTGTAGGCTGACAGGTAATTTTACTTCATATTAGAAGACTGACCTTGACTTGTGTGATGAAGTGTGTCTACTTATAACCTCCATTCAATTGAAGTAATCTCTGAAAAGAGAACATCACTTTATTACTAATATGTCACAGATGTTATGTTAACATACCACGATATAAGCGTGAATTATTCGTAACTATTGTGAGAATCACTGCTATCAAACAATTATTTCCATAACAGTTTGTTATTAGTTAGTTAGTTTGTTGTACTTATTGCAGGTTCTTCAAAACTTGATGCGGAATACAATTGCCAATAATAAGGAAATTGTAAGAGTCGTATCACAAAAGTGAAATAGTTCAATTTGTAATATAAATGTATACTATTACATACGTATTGTACATAGCTCTCTCTGTAGATAATTGGCAGAGTGTCGGCCTCCAGATCCCAAGAGGGTGGGTTCACACCCGACAGAGGCAGTCGGCTTTATGAAGGGTGGAATAAAGACCATTCGAAGCTCCGTGTCGTATGATACTGGATGTAAACCATGTCTGGTAAGACATATGTTGTTGACCCGACAAAATTCACTAAAAGCTCAGCCATACACAACCAAAAGAAATTCGGTTTACTGTGCCATCTAGTGGGCCTAGATTAAAACGGAACATCAAAATTGACGAACAAGCGGCCAGATGGCGTGAAACTAAATGCATGCACAAGGAAGTAGAGGAAATACGATTATTATTTATATAAATTTGAACATTAACACCAGACCGCCACTGTGATGTAGGCCTAGTGTTTAGTGTGATTTGCTTCCACCCCAGGAGGCGCGAGTTCGATTCCACGAAATTTTCAAAATGGTACAAGGGCTCAAACGGGCTCCACTCAGCCTCGTGAGGTCAACTAAGATTCCCTCCTTAGCTAAAAGTCGAAGTGATTGTCCGTGGTTTCCCACTTCTCCTCCAGGCAAATGCGGGGGTGGTGCCCAAATTAAGGCTACAGCCGCTTCCTTCCTACTTACGTATCCCTTACGATCTTCCTCTCCCCGCACAAGGTCCATGTTCAGCATAGCAGGAGAAGCCGACTCGACGAGATACTGGCCCTCCTCCCCACTCGTATCACGCTCCAGGACACTGCTGTTGAGGCGGTAGAGATGAAATCCCTCACTGAGTTCGAGGCAAAAACCAACCCTGGATGGTAAACGGATTAAGAAAGAAAGAAAGAAAGAAAGAAAGAAAGAAAGAAAGAAAGAAAGGAAGGAAGGAAGAAACATGAACATCATCTGATTAATAACTCTAAAAATTCAAAGATTAATAACACAATATTTAATCTACAGATTTAAACACAATTTGTTATTTAAAAATGTATTCTGTTAATTACATATATTTTTAATAGTCTATGTTATGTTCAGCTGCCATGGTTCAGGCGGCAGAGCACCGGCCTCTCCCCACTGGGTTCCGTAGTTCAAATCCCGGTCATTCAATCTGAGATTTGTGCTGGACAAAGCGGAGGCGGAACAGGTTTTTCTCGGGTACTCCAGTTTTCCCTGTCATCTTCCATTCCAGCTACACTCTCCAATAACTTTTCATCTGTTATCCATTAATCATTACCCTAGAGAAGTGTGACACAGGCTTCGGAAGCCGGCACAATTCCTATCCTCGCCGCTAGATGGGGGCTTCATTCATTCCATTCCTGAACCGGTCGAATGACTGGAAACAATCTGTGGATTTTCATTCTGTGTTATTCAATTGTTGGATGCTTTAATATTGTAATTAGTTTACTGTTTTATATTATACTAACATATATTTCAAAATTGTTGAGCTATAATTTAGTGACGTACTTGTTTAGTCTAGATAATTTTGTATGCAGTCGTTATACCGGGAGGTAAGAAAGGCAATTGCCCGAGGAGATCAAATCCGATAATACTGGAAACATTTAAAGTTCTCTGAGACAAGGATCGAAACCGAACGTTTTAAATATAGGCAGTTCAAACATTTTAAGTTGTGCCAGGTTAAGCTCTTCACGAAGAGACGCGGCAGACTGCCGGGCGGTCTGAACTTCTTCGGCAAAGTTATCAGATGGTCCGACAGTGCCAAGTACCTACGGGTCACTCTGGACCGCAGACTGACTACCGTTATCATATAAATACTATTTCAGGCTCCACCCACGCAAGGGTATCAAACTTATTACGAATGATATACGCTGAAAACAGCCTCACACATGAAAACAGGCTCGTTCTGTACACGACGATGATCAGGCCGTTCTTGATTATGCCTGTCCTACTGTATATGGGGCGTGTGCCTTTGCTGGCGGGACCTGGTGTTTACAGTGCACTATGCCTTCTGGTATAGGATATAGCAATTTTGTTACTTTCATTGATCTGTCTCTGTCTTATCCTTGGCTTTGACAATATGAAAGTGACTGAGATATGAGCGATGCTAGTAATGCCATTCCTTCTGCAGCCAGTCACTGTTATGAATGGTGTGAAAGTTTTTGCTCATAGGGTCGGTTAGTGCATGCATTTCAGTGGGCTTGGCAGACTGATATGTAATAGCAACTTCTGGCTCAGTGAGGAAAGCAACGGAAAACTATGTACCTCAATCCTCATTTCCCTAGTACGCCTCTTCAGTGAAGCCTTGGCCATCTTCGACAGCTGATGGTGGAGCTGTTGAGGATCCAACCAGCCTTCGGGCTGAGTACTAAACATAAGTTACATACATATGGGGTGTTGCCGCCGATTGCCAGCTGCGTAAGCTGCAGTCCTTTCTGTACCGGGCCCTGCGGCTTATTACGGGTTGTGACCGCTACACTCGTATCACCCGTCTCTTGTCAGTTAGACACTATAAGGGTGAGAATGGTTAAGCTAGCCAAGACAATTTACTAGAAGGACCCACTGAGCGGTAACCCCCTCATTAATACATTAGGCTCCTATGAGACTCACAGTCTAAAGTACAATAGGCCGCGAATACTCATAACTAGGGCCCGGATTCATATGCACTAAAAGCTCCGAAAATATGCATGCTCATATGCACCAAAAATGTTGCAAATATGCACGAAAATATGCACTAAAAATAAAATATAATACAATTACCAGATGCATTATTTAATTTTAACTCAGTGTTAAATTGATAAACATGTTTAATTCCTTGCAAAATGATGCATGTCAGTAAGATCCAACAGTTTTTCAATCTTTTAAGGAGTCAATAAGTTTCTGTTGTCGGCCAGAATTAATTCATACGCTGAAAATGATCGTTCTACGTCGATGGACGTAAATGGGTAACACTAGAACACTGGCACTGACTGCTCGGAACATTATTCTGGCAAAAATTTAGGCATTTTTACAGTTGAATCAGGTGAAACACTGCAGCAGATGAAGAGCAAGTTAACGGATGAACGTACTTGTTTAAGCAAATTTCGGGAGGCTTCTGTAAGGAGAAGGAAAGAGTAATGTCAGATAGCTTTTTCCTTGATCAGGGAAGGCTTCTTATGTTTCCAAAGGATGTACAACATACACGGTTCATTAAATTTTTATTTTGTTCAGAAATCTTAGATAATTTATCACACATAAGAGAAAAATATGTCCGTATATGCACTAACGCTCAAAATATGTATTTGCATATGCGCATGTGCATTTTTAAAAAAATCCCGGCTCTACTCATAACGTAATTTATCCGCGCACCTAGCGAATTTTACTTTTCACAAGCGCCTAACACCACTACTATACGCTAAACAAGCACACAAAGCGCGCATGCGCCCGGCCATACTCTGGCCAAAGATTGTCTACATTCTCACCCTAACCCTACTCACCAGCAAAATAACAGCCATGTGATTTAACTTCTTACAGACGTAGCGCTCAAGACCGGTGCTGGTCAACGGGCTAAAATGTTCTCGCATTTACCCGCAAGGCTACGATCAGGGGGATGGCAGTACTACAGGAAGCCACTTAGCAGGAATTAGCCTGAACTACAAGACTCTATCGTCGATTACTCCGGAACTATGTGACTATGGAACCCAAACTAAATTGCTTCCGACTCTTGAGGACACGAGTACTCAAACCTCAACCCAACCTTCCCGCCCAGGCTTCACTCAAACCAGGCAAATGAAAGAAAATCATATCAAAACCAAAGATAAAGAGATTCAAACAAGCAACAAAATTACCCAAGCTAATGCTTCTCAAACTACTCATACTGTACCCTATAGGGCATAAACAACACTGCATAATCGATCTTACCTTCTTACCTGTTATTTGATGAATGCGCCAACTCAACTGCAGTCGGCAGGAAAGGTCGTTTACTGGGTTCTTGTGAACGAGAGTAGGGAGATAAAAAAACTTTCTATACGTATGCATACGAAATGAGGAACACAAACGCATTTACTAACATTTTGAGCCTAAGTTGTGTATTCATTAAACCAATATTTTCTTTTTTTATATTACAACTGATTGCACTAATAGTGCTAAAATGGATGCCCCAAAGGCTCACATCTATAAATCCAAAGATAAACATAAAAAAAATATACAATAGCTGGTTGATGTCGTGCGGGAGACGATAAGTGAACCAAAGAAACAAATGTGTCCTTACACGGAACAGCATCGCTGTACCTACAAATAGAGTATATGATGCCAGTATGAGAAATTGTCCTGCAGAAATAAAGCCACAAATAGGTCCCCATACATAATTTTGGGAAATACACACAACAAAATAGTAAGTTTGAACCTACTACTACAGGCATATCTATTCCGTCTCGCATGAAATAATATTTTATGGATGTGAACCAAAGTCCATTAAACAAACGTTATATTTACAAAATGCACTGATTAAGCTAGTTTACTTGGTGCCCAGTTCCTACCTATCTCAATTAACAAACAAATAAAGAAAGAAAGAAAGAAAGAAAGAAAGAAAGAAAGAAAGAAAGAAAGAAAGAAAGAAATAAAGAAAAAGAAAGAAAGAATGAAGGAATGAAACTGCCGTGGCAGAATTCCACACACCAGCAGTCCTTTTAAAAATGGCGTCGAGCCTCCCTGCCGTGCAGGCTGGGGGAATGACCTCCAAGACTCGACCGTGAAACACCCTCACAACAAAAAGAAGATAAAAACATAGCCTAGTTTCCAAGCCTGCAAAGACCTTTGCCCCTGCTCCTACCCTCTTCTACACATGACGAAAATAGCCATATAAATGAGTGAGGAATCATCTACAGTTTTCTAACTGCCCAACACCCGTGACAGACCGCCCTGGGTCTCAGTTATAACATATGAAGTATAACATTCCGTTATTCACATCAACCTCGCCGTCAACCCATGCGACGAGTACCAGCTACCCTCAAGTCTAGGGTTCAGTCCCTTACTTGGCAGAATATGAGGGGTCGCAAATATTCGTGACATAGCCTACGGTGTAGTTTCATTACACTCACAGTTAATCAAACTCAATACAAACACGAAGTAAACAATTCAATCCAGGCCGCATGCGTGCTCTACATTATGCAGACAGATTCCCTTCCCAATATGAAGAAATGGTACACTATCATTAATAACCCATCATTACAAGCAGATATCGTCTGATGCCAGGCACTAAGAAACATTGATCTAAGCTCGTAATTAAGCTTCCCTACGACTATGTGTACAGCAACACTATTACCTAAGCTACCTTAATCCTTGCTTTCTATAAAATAAAATAAAAATGTATATGCCTTACCCTAAAATATATAAAGAAAAATACCTCAATAAATAGCCTAATGGGCCGTAATCATATTCCCTACTATATTTACAAATTAATTACCGTATTTCTGCATAACAACCCCCCGACCCTACACATATATATTCATTATAGTTCACTTATCTATCATCTTGGAGACCTCTTCCTCACCGTCCGGGTTGACTGCGAATGCTTAAGCAGTCATGGCGGCAGCGTTGTCCCAGATCGATCCCTTAGGTCCAGTCTTCCAGTGTACCACGTTCATGATGTCTTCTTCCGCCTGGCTGGCCCGTTGGTCGTCTTCTTGGGGTCGTGGACGGCAGTTCGTAACACCAGTCTCCTGCACACCTCACCGCTCTTCACTAAAATGAAATACTCAGTTTATTCACAGCACACCACCTCCCGATCTATTTATTCCCTTTGACATGGGAATCAGTCCTGGATATCTTGAATCTCGAAACTGACTTTACTATTCCTGCTCCACTAATCTAGTCTCCTACATCTGACCGGAATAATACCAACTATCCTAGCTTATTGTTATTGGTACTCCTTTCGCCCGTCGCCACTCCTCACTCATCGCCTCATAATGAAAGTCTATACTTAAACACTCGCGGTCTCACTGCAAACGTCTACATATTGTCATTCACTTAAATTGCTACCGGGAATTTTACAAATCTCGAAGCTACTGAATCAAATTATCGCCACAACACTTATTAATCAGAATCTTTGTCTTAGGCCAAGGTTTCTGGCGCGAATATCAACAGAGACGCGACGCGCACGGACAGCGATCTTATCATAGACTGAATACCTCCTTCCACCTTTCTCTGCTCTTATAGAATCCAGGAACCCACGCGACGCGCTGGGAAGTCCCGGGAAACAACTTGAGATTGGCATGTGGCCTCGACATATTTTCTCACGGTAGTCGACCTCCCACGTAGTTATTTATTCGATTATATATTAATAGACTTTCATGTACCTATGACTTCGTAAAATTCTGGCACTGATTTCCATCCTTTTACTTTCCTGAGAAACCTTCAAATATAGGAATTACGACTCAATTTCCGTAATGTGGTGAGCCTGTCTGTTCCCGCTGAAAATCTCTGTTAAGATGGCAGGTCTCTCCCCCAGACAAAATCCCATCTCACTTTCTTTCTTCCTCACATATTCTTTCTTCGTCACACATGACCACGCCTTGCCTCGGGAATCCCCTTCAGTTCCCGCGCTTAGTATAGCATCACGCCTTTGCAGTTAGCGTCCTGCTGCGCATTATTTTATCAGCGTTAAATATCCATTCTTATAATTAACAGAATTTTACAATACTTGCACCCCATCGTCAGAAACCCCACAACAAAAGTTGCCTACAACCAAATTACAATCAACGCAAACCTGATGAACTAAAGATAAACCTAACAAAACCAATCAAATTGATTTTCAAACAAACATCAAAATTACCCAACCGACGACCTTAAAAACCACCCAAACTGATATTCAATCACCAGAAATTAACAAAATGTACCTGCTGCTACATCATAAACACCTCCCTCTTCTGGCACCAAAATAGCAACCACTGAGAACCAAACCTGCACCACCTCAACCAAAACTCGCCTACAACCATCTTTGACCTTCATGTGTTATAACTGTCTACAGCTCAACCATTCAGCCGCTAATTTCCCCAGTGAGACCCGCTGCAACAGATGTGGGGATCACCATCACCACTCTGTTTGCCTAGTCCCACGTGACCAATCAAAATGTGCTAATTGCTCAGGCAAACACGCAGCTTTTTACCCTGGCTGCCCTTTCTTTAAAAAGGCAGTCAAGGCTCATTACATTGGAAATAAACACCTACAACCTGAACCACACAAGTCAAACATTCCATCTCTCCCAAACTTACAACTAAATCAAAATGCCAGCTACCCAACACACTCGCAACCTCTTCACACGTCAGAGCTTATTAAATCTCTCCTTTTTCTCCTAAGAGGCCAAATCTAAGTCAAGTATCCCCTTAATCCACGCCCTGTAGTTCTCAAACCAGCTAGACAGATGGCAAGTACCTGCTAAAACGTCAGTATTCCTACAACTCCTTGTGCACCAATTATGGTCTACAACCCCTTGTCCGCCAATTATGATCTAACAAATCGCCACCACTACATTTCACAAATCGCCACCACCACATTTCATCACATATACAATTGCAATCTTCCTACCTGTCCTGAAATACTGGAACGCTTGCAAGCAAGAAACATATAGACAGCAATCAACGTTGAAACCAAGAAGGCTCAAAAAACTGATATGAGACAGAGGACCGTCAGGATCGGTGGTCTCACCTTATCATTATCCACTGTGTGCCGGCCTTCGGGGGGCGCACAGGGAGTCACATACGAGTTTGGATTTGGATATCGTCCCTGCTCGAGCAGTGCCACGTAGACTACATGGCAATGCTCTCCCTACATGTTCAGACCAAAATCTCTAAAAAAAAAGACCCACAGCTACTTACCATCGAACACTCTTCCTCACTCTTACATGCTTCAAAAGGATTAAATTTACATTCTCACAAACCAAAAAATCCCTCAGCTTTATTCTAATTTCAAGCCGTTTAAGATTTAATTTGATTTCCTATACTCTCAATCCTTTGCTGAACGCCTTTTAGCAGTATTAACTGTTCCCACAACACTCTTCCTCTATTAGAGAATTTTTCCCAAAAAAAAAATTTCTTTGCTTCACCAGTCTATTAATGCTACAATTTGATTTCTTAAACCCTTTACAGGACACCTTTTAACGAAATTAACTGAGTTCTTATAGAACTTTATAATTATGGATGTTTACTCTTACACTTTCCCTCGCTCCCGCATCGTAATTCGAGAGGAAGGCTAATTTATCTCCTCACAAAAGATTGGCTATAGACTGGTTCTAACTTTTACTTGAAATCCACTTGATACTGATGATATCGTTTCTCTTTATTTTGTTGTAAGAATTGAACTCATTTCTCGCTACCCGCCACGGCCAATAGCAGATAAACCTGGCACACCGCTTCGAGCCTCTCCTCCATTAATCTCACATCATCTGCAACTCTAGTAACTTAAATATCAGTCATTTAAACGCTACGATAGCAACTACTTAACACTATTACTATTGAAAATAAATGAAATTACTCACAATGTTTTTCTCTCCAACTCTTCTTTACATCAACCAATTTCAACATTAATAAAGAGGTAAGTGTTTTTACACACTTCGGTTCTCCTTTAAACTCTCCTTTCATTCAATTGCATTCATTAACACGTAAATTCTCCTACTGTTACAGACTTCATATTTAACACAGCTACTTACCATCAAGCACTCTTCTTCACTTGTGCTTCTAGAAGACTGCATTTTAATCTTTTCACATGAGAGTTTCAACAGTCTAACAATTTTTATGCTGACGCTTGAACTGTTTAATACCCGATAAATTATCTCTGACACCCTCAACCATCAAAAGGCCCCGCTTTACTTGTTTCAACGTATCAATTTATTTCAAACCTCACTTGAAGTGAGCAACGGAAACGTCTCTTTACAAAATGTACGTTCTTAAAAGAATTCCAATAAACAATTTGTTACCAATTTTTAAACAAGGAGATTCACAAATTTACGACTATTTGTATATTAGACTTTATTAAGGTTTCATTTTAAGAATACCAAAACTATTGTCAACCAATTCGCTCACCATTTGAAACACATTTCCAACATCATCTTCATTTACATATGTATTTTAATTACAATCAGGTACCTGATTATTTAACTTTCATATTGAGATTAGACTGAAGATGCCCTTAATTAAAAGGCGGAACATGTCCCTATAGTTTTATTTACAGATTTAATTCTTTATTAACAACTCTTTTTATGTATTGAATAGGTGGAATAATTAAACTTTATTATTTATTTGACTTCAATGCTCCCCCTATCCATTATTTCGTTAAAGAATGGTCACGCCTCCCTACCACTTATTGATATGCAGTCCATCAGGACAGTTTTTCTTTGCGTTCATTTTACTATGCCAACGTGGAAAGGAAAATGAACCTCACCTTATTGTACTGGAGTAACGTATTGCGGCGTGTTGGTGGGGTAGTAAGGTAAATTAACACTATACTGGTAGCTTCTATACTAGGATCTATTAACTAAACTACACAGGACTACACATAACTTTCCCTCATAATACACACTTACAAAGGTCGCTCGCTCTCTCTCTCTCCCTCTTTCTCTCTTAGTTTGTCACTTGTTCTAACACTACAGATTACTCTTACAAGCTAAACAGTCATGTCGCAAAGTCTCACTTCACACGCTCTTGCATCCTAGGGCAGTGTACAATGTATTTCAAAAGCGGCCGCACACTACACTGTTGGCGCGCGCCTACACAGTTTTACATTCACGCACATGGTTCCACTTTGCACGGCTACAGGTTTCCTCCTTCGCCGTAGGTCCGCACTCTAGCACTCTAGGCCGACAGTCACGGCAGTTCACTGGCAGTCACTCACTGGCTGAGCTCGCAATTGAACTACACCAACTCCAACTCAGGCAAATCACTCCTGCATTATATATCTGCGCCACCCCTTCCAGAACAGTCCGGATGCTGGATACATCCTGGAACCTCGCAAGATGGAAGACTCCAGGTTAATCCTCTCGTAATTTTCAAAGTCCTATGCCATGCTACCAGGTTCGGAAGCGAGAGAGGCCGGTGTAGCACTTAAGCTTTTTTCGTGATTGGTGCGGTCGAAGAGTAAGCGGGTGGGCCGATACCGTGACGTCACCATCCCATAGCAAGTTGGCATGGCGAACGCTATAACCATTACAGTATGTTTGTATGACTTATTTACGTACTACTGCATGAAAATGTATTTAAGGTTCATTTTACTTGAGAATTTAGCATGGGAAAATTAGTACAACGAAACTCGTTCTAATGGTCTGCTGGGAGGCTGCCCAGTCTTTTGGAAATAATGTACGCGGGCGTACTATATTGTTTTACACTTTACTTTTTGTACTTCCGAGTAAGGTTGACATTTTAACTTTTGAAGTTGGTGACGTATAACTATTGCCTTGTTCCACCGTTTGGTGTAGCACATGCACAGGCGCCAACGAATGCACTCGTCATAGACATTTCATAACAACACTGTCAGCGTAGGAGCAGACAACATGGAAAGCGACCGTCAGGAACAGCGCTATACGACTTGGTTTTTATAGAAATTAGGCGTTTGATGGCAGTCTGTGGAGAACATGAAAACAGAAAAAAGTTTACAACTGGGTGGAAAGTTGGAAAACAGGCCGCACATTGGTAGACAAGGGAACCATTTCTGGAAGGAATGTGACAGTGTCAACACCAGCCAACATTGCCAAGGTTGAAAAGGCCATCCAAGGAGACAAATGTATCACATTTACGGAAATGGAGGCAGCCACGAGAATTAGCCGAAGCACCCTGCAGCGGATCGTGCACGGCCACTTACAGTTGGGGAAGGTGTCATTCATTTGGGTGTCTAGACTCTTGTCTGCAGACGAAAAGTGGAGGCGTGTGGACGTACGCAGAGAACTTTTGCACTGCCATGATCAAGATCCAGCCGACTTCATGGTTGAGTTTGTGACTGGTGATGAGACATGACTCCATTACCAACCTTCCACCCAGTTGTAAACTATTTTTCGTGACGGCGCATGTTCTCCACAGACTGCCACCAAGCGCCGATGACTTTCTGCAGTGGTCACGCCTTCTTTCCATAGGAACCAAGTCGAATAGCGCTGTCCCTGGTGGTTGCTCTCCATGTTGTCTGCTCCTACGCTGACAGTGTTGTTATGAAGTGACTTAGACGAGTGCATTCGTTGGTCCCTGTGCGTGTGCTGCTACCAAACGGTGGAATAAGACACTAGTTACACGTCACCACCTTCGAAAGTTAAATGTGAACCGTACCCGGACATACAAAAAATAAAGTGGAAAAGAAATGTATTGTCATATACGCGGTATTGCTAGCTCACTGACGATATATACATATGTCTACAGCAAGTGAAGTGGCAGCTATTCTGATTCGTGTTTTGTGACTGCTCTGGTCATTAGTGCCAGCTACTCTGTTTTGTCGGTGGTCGCATGTGCCTTGGAAGTTTCGACTCAGCTCATGAAAGGCAATATTACTGGAAGCCCTGTCAGTCCTCTGCCAAATGAGGAAGTAATCAGTTGTATGGAAAACTGGTCTGCATTCGTTAAAGGGCAGCGAAAAGTTTGAAAAGCAAACAAAATTTCAGTATTAACCTATACTTTCCTGCATAAGGTCAGAGTGGCTGTGTAACTGGGCTGAGTTTACTGATGGTTCAATCAGTGAGGTGAGGTTACCTTTTCCATCGTCAAAATGCACAGAGGGAAGGTTCCAATACAGAAGGGAAACTTCGAATTTTTTTACGCTCTTAACAAATACAAAGGATTCTGCCAGCTGATCTTATTACAGCTCGGTGTTTTCATTCCTCCTGCGAAGCGGGAGGTGAGCCTTCTAGACGGTGTCGCCGTCCCTTAGGCCAGGAGGATTGTATCGAGGAAGGGGATTTGTGATGAAGGTGAGAAGGTTGGCGACCGTGGTCTACACTAGGAACTGTCCCGGCATTCGCCTCAGTGCAAGATAATAGAAAACCACGGAAAACCATTTTCAGGACAGTCGACGGTGGGGAGCAGCCCGAATGCAGCGGTGCAGGGCCACCGTAGATCAGTGGCCACCCCTCCTCTGCTCGGTTGGTCGGTTGGTGTGCAGAACTGTCTGACCACGGATCAGCCTAAGTCTACTCTGCAACCGTAGAAAACTAATTTTCTTGTGGAAAACTTGTAATGGAGATGAGGACAGCGATTAATGTTTCAACTTTTTAAATCATAGACTTGGGATATACATACATCGTCATTATAGACGTTTATGCCTTTCAGCGTTCAGTTTGCAAGCCTGGGTGAATTTACTAAACGTCGCCACAATCCTCTACTTGCAACTAGTGCTGTGGCGTCATTTAGTTCTATGTCTCATAGTTTTAAAATCGTTAGAAACTGAGTCTAACCATCGTCGTGTTGGTCTACCTCTACTTCTCTTATCCTCCATAACAGGGTCCATTATTATCCTAGGTAACCTATCCTCCTCCATTCGCCTCACATGACCCCACCACCGAAGTCGGTTTATGCGTACAGCTTTATCAGTTTGACTGCGCATTGATTTAATGTCACTTAGCCATGATTTTTTAAACTTTAAACTTAGTGTAGTCGTGTGATTTATGATGCATGATGAAAATGGTCTTTGTTTAAAGGGGCCTAAACTACAGGTCTTCGGTCCCTCGTGTGATTTAATCTGAAGACAATAAATATATTTATTTTCATTTTAAACCTTGTAAATTTTGTAATATATCTGTTCAGTATTGATTTGGGACTTTTTAACTCTTAATTTCAATAGAATTATATAATGGATAAATCCAAAATATTTTCCTCCTTTTAACATGAGACGAGTATGTAAAGACAAAACAGGTAGCTTAATTGCTAGAGTTCTTTAGAACTTATGTAATTTACGCTTAGTTTTAAAAAATTAACACTTTGTTTGGTTTTGCGAAAGTAATGTTCCATGGAAGCTTTTCCCTTTTAATCTCACACTTTCAATTGGAGAACTACTATAATTCGTAGTTCATCGGGCTATCTCTGCATATAGAGTTACATACGTATCTAATGACCAATGTTTATCGAAGTCCCTTAATAAATGTATTCCGTCCTATGTTGCACTGTTAATATTGTGCTGCTGTGGAAATCAGTGTCACTGGTCACAAGTTACGTCTGATAAATATCTGCAGTTCCACTCGTCGATAACCACTGTCCTGCCAAATAACTTTGTGTGGTGATGTCAGTGACACACAGTAGTGTATGTGCTGTGGTTGAATGATCTAAAACGAAAACCAGATGCAAAAAGCCCTGCAGCGAAACAGACTATCTAGTTACTCTGTGCCACTATTCAAACTGATATGTGTACTGTACTGAGTGGTCTATAAAAAAGTATGCGAGCCTGTGTCTCGGTAATAATACAGGCTGTTTAGCTTAAAATTAACTCTACAATTATTTTGATGTCAGCTTTCGCTTTACTTACTATATTTAATATGTAAATCGAACATGGATTAACCACAATGAAAGAAAATATAACTGGAATTAAAATTAATGGATACAGGTCCACAGCATTAAGATTGCCTATGGTATTTATTTGATACCGATGACCTAGATCTTAAGCCCCTTTAAACCACATGCATCATCATCATCATCATCATCATATTTATATGATTTAGCTTATGATACAAGTTAATCCGCACGCAAATTGAGTAAGAATTACATGATTAAAAACAACGAATAATTGAAGACTTCGGGTGTAAATAATAACAACCCACATTTTGTTTTCTGATATAAAGGAATTAATTTACACGAAATATTTACTGCTAAAATGATTAATCTTTGAAATATTTTACTTAATACACTGGTGCATATAACTCTTCTTTATAACATCCTGGAAAACTTGCATACAGAACAATTATTATAGGTAATTAGAGTATACTAAACACTGAATGTGTCCATCAATTTGAGTGTTATAATTGTTTACATGCAATATTGGTAAAAGTAGTGAACATACGATAGAAGAAAACATCTCAGTTTCTGAAGTTCTGGCTAAAGTACTTTGTTTACCGCCATAGGAAAGGGAGAAAAATTTTGAATGTAGACTATTATGCATAATACAATTAACTAAGAGAATAAATAATAATAATAATGATGCTTATACATCCCACTAACTACTTTTACGGCTTTCGAGATGCCAAAATTTTGTCCATCAGGTGTGTTTTAAGTGCCGGTAAATCTACCGACATGATTCTGACATATTTGAGCACCTTCAATTACCACCGGACTGAGCCGAGATCGAACGCACCAATTTCAGCTCAGGAGGCACCGCCTAAGCCCGGCTTGTTAATTAAAATACAGTACGGCATTTTTAAATTTCATATGATG
This sequence comes from Anabrus simplex, assembly GCF_040414725.1. NCBI lineage: Eukaryota > Metazoa > Arthropoda > Insecta > Orthoptera > Tettigoniidae > Anabrus > Anabrus simplex. Next base: position 414,573,859 of record NC_090269.1, read on the forward strand.
CAGTTACCCAGTTCTTTTTAATAAAATGACAGGTAGACAATTTTTTAATGTACATATGAAGTACCGCTACATCAACAAATGTAAAAAGTTATAATCCAAATAATCGCGCAAAGCACGTGCAAACAGAGGATATGTTAATAATATTTGAGTATAATGAGAACAGTTAGTAGTATATGTTATTATAATTTTATCCTACCGAGCTCCATAGCTGCAGTCGCTTAAGTGTGGCCAGTATCCAGTATTCGGGAGATAGTAGGTTCGAACCCCACTGTCGGCAGCGCTGAAGATGGTTTTCTGTGGTTTCCCATTTTCACACCAGGCAAATGCTGGGGCTGTACATTAATTACGGCCACGGCCGTTCCCTTCCCACTCCCAGCCCTTTCCTGTCCCATCGTCGCCATAAGACATATCTGTGTCGATGCGACGTAAAGCCAAAAGCAAAAAAAAAAAAGATTTTATACTAATGATACCAACACTTTTGTTAAAGTTATTTTATATCACAGCATACAAATGATTACAACCAACATTCAAAATCACACGGTAAAAACAGCTGCTAGTCATCTGAAAAACGTATGTTTTCACTATTTTCTGGTGAACTTCCATCATCTTCCAGGATTTCAGTATAATCAGGATCATTTAAACTATAATCTCTTTCAATAATATCCTTATCTTCATTTTTTAAAGTTACCATCAGTGATATTTTCTTTAGAACAAAGCACGTCGTCAAGAACACGATCCGCCATCTTGGAAATGTAGGTTGTGATAGTTTACTGCAGAGCAACGAGCTAACACACCACGCCATGATTTCACATCTTCATTTGTCAACATGACTAGCCAGGGACATTCATTCAAGACCAAAGAGGACTTCAAGACAGTTGAAGAAACTTATCCGACGATCGAGCAAAAAGCTGGCGGTAATGGTTCGATTTGAAGTTGAATCAAGGCATCTCATTATTTCTTAACAGTTAAAAAAGAAAAAATAATCATCAACGTGAAGATACTGTTTTTAGCTCGTTGCTGCAGAGATATGTTGTGCTACCATCTCTCGTTAAATCTACTAACTTCTTGAATAAAAAGCACGGCCGACTTGATACGTTGAAGATTCTAGTCGGCCGTGATAAAAATAAACTTCATGTTGGATAATACTGTTTACAATAAAGAACTGAAACATTCAAAAATATGAGTGTTATGGCTTTTTTACCCCCGAGGTCCTCAATTTACAAAACAGAATCATTATAAAAAAAGGTCAAGATATAACACAAAGCAGAAATCGGGAGAGATATGTGCAGTCCAGTAAAAGATAAAAAATACAAAAACAATGAAACGATGAAAAATATAAGTAAATACGCATGTTAACAACTGAAAAATGTGAACTAAACGAGGACGTGTAGTTGTTGCAGCCACTGAATAGCCGTTGTTGAAGCTGCCAGAAGGTCGTCGATAGTTCCGGAAAAGGCTCTGTGTGGACTTGAGAAGGTGATGTGTCTCAATGTCTGGAATCTTTCACCACAGTGGTAGCTTTGTTGAAGGCCACAATAATTCATCGCAGAACCGATGATATTGCAATAATGGCAGACTCGGAGAAGGAGCTAAATAAAATGCTTCGTGTCTTAAACGAAAAGATTACGAATCTCAACTAAAAATGATTACCAAGAAGACCAAAGTCATGGTTATAGAGAACAAGGATGTTAGAGGAAGAATTGGCATAAGAACAGGCAGAGAGTGATCCGAGAAAGTAGCCAGGTTTTGCCATCTCGGAAGCAATGTTGCGGAAAACAATTGATCATCATCATAGCACCACTCTAGCGTGCCGGGTAGGGTGGTTTTGAACGAGCCTTTGTCATCATTGTCCGTCCAGAAATACCTTCTCTCTCCCCACTGACTCCCAGTTCCCTCCACATCCTCTCTCAGCGGCTGTATCCATCTCTTCCTATTCCACTGGCCTCCTTCCTTCAACCGTTCTTTCTAGGCGTGCACGTGGTGTTCTTGTGCCAAGCATTCGCTTTACAAGTCCATACCATGTTAGTCTGGAAGTCTTTAGCTCCTCTTCTATTGACTCCACTTCCAGTTCCATTCTGATGTCATCATTCCTTGCATGGTTCGAGCGTGTGTATTGGAGGGTAGTTCATAGGAACTTAATTTCACTTGCTTGCAATTCACTAACTTTTCTCTCTTTCAGCGTACATATTTTTCGACGATATATGACAATGGACACAAATTATAACTTATACAGAGTTAAGTAAGTTCTCGTGTACCGCAAAACGCGTCATGTTGTGTCTCAATGCATAATTGGCTTTTATTCATTCTCTATTGATCATTGCATCTGTAGCATAAAATTCAGAAAATATTTCCCCTCCTTTTTCTTGCATTTCACGGAGTAGACTCTGCCATGCTTCTGTTGATGGCAGGAATAGCTCTTATCTCAAATCCTCAATGTAAAATTATTCTATGGCGGGTAAATAAGCCAGGCGTTAAAGAGTATACTTTGAAATACATAAGGACGTTTTCAGGAGTCTTGATTTTAATTTTAAATTTGGTATAAAGTTCATAGTTGTTAAACCAGCTATAACACTCTCCCGAACACCGTATCTGCACGAGAGACATCTACTTTCAACCGGACGAACTATGAGTATGCAATCACGGCCGATTTGATGCGTCGCTCCAGCTAGCTCCACAAGGAGCGCAGGGAGGGATCCAGTCGGCCGTGATGCAATTTTTATGGTAACCTACGTGACAGATATCGCGTAATGATGTAAGCGCAGAGGAATATCTGCGACAAAATTCTGTGAAAGTGCTTAAGTTTTAATATGTCCTATATTTATGCACATTGTGCGAAATTAAATTAAACAAGAGGAGCCGTGCTGCTCTTCAGCATTCGTTATAAATAGGCCAGGTAATTCGTTTTGATATGCCTGTTCTTAGTCATATTGTTTTGCCTGCCTTTTTATAAACATTTAATAAGAAGTGCGTAATAGTATGCCACAGTTCGTAGTCAGAATTCATCCATTTTGACGTCAGCCTGCCGTCTGTTTGCTAAAAATGTATCCATATATTCGCTTTTTTATCCTGCAGTTCTTGATGTAAAGCTTAGTGTTGTGTCGTAGAAGGCAATGGTGTCTTTAATCGCAGTTGTTCTATAGAGAATGGTTGTCTTGTAAGCCCATAGGTTAGTCTTGAAGGAGTGTTTTTTTTATTTTTTGTCAGGCAGAGATCATGTTTAAGAAATATTGCCTTCACTGTTTCTAGTGTAGCTAGGTTATCCTTCGATAAGTGTTCCCAGATAATGGCTAAGGCGTATGTCATGACGGGGTTTGTCCGTACGTAGACTTTCTTCTCTGTTGAATATAGGCTATTTGGAAGCTGGAAAAGGTTAGAAAATCAAAGAGCATCTAGTAGGAATAGTGTTCTTCCGTGATCAGAGGAAGTGTATACTCTCTGGCTTGATAGGTAGTAATCAAACATAGCTGTATGCAATTCTTATATCAAAATATTAATGAAAGTGTTAGTCGTTTAGTAACCTGCTAAGTACAGAATGTATTACGGATTTAGGTAAGCCGTCGCCTGCATTTATTGGAGTGAACATTTCATGATTTGAATCGGCTTTATGTATCTACTGAAATTGGTTTTATTAATAATTCCTAGTTTCAGCGGACTAAAATGGCAGAAAAAGTAATGTTTTCTCCACAAAGTTGGGGAAGGGGCCGCGACTGTTTCCCCTCGACCCGCCCAATCGCCGATACTGCCCTAATCAGCGAACATAATTCAGAATTCAGTGAAGAAGAAACGGAATTTCGTAATGTTATCATGTTTGATTGTATTCGTAAAATTTGGGGCCAATATGTACTTTCCTTTCAATTTAAATGGAACTTCACCTATATAAAGATACTTTATAGATGTATAGAAATTATAAATACAGTGTGACACTTAGCTAGTAATTACAACAGTGTGGATCTGAAAAGATACTTTAGAAAATTAACTGTATACGGTTGTTGGATCAATGGGAGGGATGGAGCTCTTTTACAAATACCAAGCGTTTTACAAGCGTAGCTCCGAAACTAAGATCGACCTCTATATTAGTTCCGTTTCTGTAGGTTTTCATTTGTGTCAGAGCAGAAAAGGTACACTCACACAGGTATGCTGTCATGAAAGGCAAAACTCAGTATTTCCCTTCTCAGAATTGTAGGGTATGGGAGAAGTCCTGGACCCAAAATTCGATCAGATACCTGGACTGTCTTCACAAGACACTGCCAAATTGTACCATTTAACGACCAAGAATTCCGTACACTGTATATAAGTAATACAACAATGAGGACTTAATTTCAAAATTTATAATTAAGCCACCCGCGCAGTACGTCACTACACTAGCGGTTAGCAAACATGCACCGGTCGGTACTACCTATAAACCGGTGTTAAATAAACAATGTTTATTAAACAAATTAAGGCAATCAGTCACAAGGATAGGAAAATTACATCCAACAGTTACTTACCCAGCAAGGCCCAAATAAAACTCCCAGAGGAAATGGATAAAAATTCCTTGTTCCGGCGCTGAACCACACAGATAATAAGAGGAGACACTGGTTTCAGTCAAATAAACTTTTAATTAAAGAATGAAAACTTAACATGAAACCAAAAGAACATCGTCCTATCTGAGGGAATAAAAGTATTTTAAGTAGTTCAAAAAACAATTAGAGAATAATAGAAAATACACGGATGAAACGGAAAAACGTAGTCCTTTTCAGAAAATGATACTGATGGAAATCATTAGCTTAAAAACAGAAAGTTGTACTAATTAAAGACACTAAATCCATTACTAGAAATAGTACACTTTGATAACATTACCATAATAACAGAAAATAATTCGAATTAAAACTTAAATTGTTCACAGAAGGTTTAAACGGGCCCGGTTGTTAGACTTACTAAAATGAAATTAAAACTAACGTATTAAACCTAGGGAAAGCCACTCAATTAACGAGTTTCATTACACTTTCTTAATAAGAGGAGGCTTCGCAGGAGCATAGAACTCTAGCCCAATTAATAAACTACGAGGGGTCAAATAAGATTAGCGAACGGAAAACACACACAGTAAACAGGGGGAAAAGGAAGAAAACCGTAAGAGATCAAGTGAGGAGCAAAGAAATCTTCCACATAAATCGAAAATTCTTAAGTAAACTCAGGCTCCACAATAAACACGCAAAACCCACAGGCAACAATCACCATCATCTCCCGAAAACAAATCGTTACCATAGCAACGAAAACATACGCCCGCCAAACCAAACATGGTACAAGGGCACAACAAAGGCAAGAAACAAAATAAAATCAGGAAACACAAAGGTTTAAAATACGAGAAAAATAGAAGCAAGGTTTTCTTTTTAAACCAAGGAAACCAGAATTATATGCTTCTGCGGAACCTCACGCAGTATAAAGGGCATTAAGTGCCTGACACATATTGAATTTACATGATCAATGAAAATCATTAACGGGAGAAAATGATAGTTAATTTAAAAGGATTTCCTTATTTACGTAGTCACTACATACCAATAATTTTGAAATATTATTAGAATAAAGCACACGTGCGTCCTTTTAGTAATTTCCAAAAAAAATTATTTTCACGAAATTCCACCTTGAAGGAGTTAATTTTCAATACACGAATCACACGAATTTCCTTGCCGTTTCATATTCACAGGATATAACTTGCCAAATGATGAACCCACTTACTTGGGTGAAGCTGACGCTCAGCCATGATGAGCTAGTTCCTCACATACTTACAGATGCTTCCTGATGAGTTTGCTTTTCCCTGGTCAGAATTAGTTGAAAAGTATCATAATAGGACGATGCAGGAAACAAAGTAATTTGGGTTTAAAACCCACATCTCAAGACTCTCAGCCGGGGTCTTCACACCAACACGACGCCAACATCTTAAGGATCCAATAAACACAACCGCACGCCATGACTTCTCAATGCGTACTGTCGGGGACAAAATGGCGAGGTTTGCTCCATGAGGAAGTAGCCGCGCTCTGATAGGAGAAGAGCGCTAGGGGAGGGGAAACTCATTGTGGGTGTCTGGCAGAAGATTGCAGCACTTATTGTAAGAGAAATGAAACAGTCCGTACAATTCAGAAATGCGATAATCCAAAGACGTTGCCATCAGTCCACAATAAGAATTATAAGTAAGTTCGATGAGTATCACCAAAGCACGTAGTAGTACGAGGGAATCCGTCCGCTTAGACATATAGAAAGATTAAGATTTTCTACGGCGATATTGCCAGTTCAAAATAGGTTCACAGGGTGGGGTAAATTGCGTAACACCGTAACAGCCCTCTCCCCCCGAAGCTTAGTGTATTCACTGATATAGCTTCCAGTTCAGTTTAGTGGTCAAGAAGTAAGCTAAATTTCAAATCAAGTCCACATTAGATAGAGACCACAAATGACGACTTCATGTATGCATAATAATAACACGCCAACCTTGAGTCATATTAATATCACAATCCTCACTTCAGTTCAAGTTTGTGGTGGCAAGAGTTTAGTAAAGAGATCACGCTTCCCTCAAACAGGGTTCCACTTACTTAACGTCTAAAACAGCTAGGTTTAGCTGAATTTACACTCTTTAGGCAATGCGCTTCTAGTAAAGCCTGTTACATATTACAATTCACCCGTTTAAAGAAAATTAAAATTAAGTACTTTATTACAGGTTAGGAAATAAATATTCTCTAGATTATCAAGAAATGCAGCCTCTTGTTTCATAAACAAAATTAAATTTACCATAACCGCAAAATCCAGTCCGCGAAAGAGCAAGGAAAGGAAACAGAGGAAAGATGGCTAAATTGGTGACTACATTCCGACGGATACTAAGATCCAACTGTCAACTACATTTAAAATCTCAACTACAATCGACTGAGTCAGGGCCAGAGCATACCACATAAGAGCATAGGTTTGCCTACGGAGTAGTACAAGAGTAAACCGCACAAACATGAGCAATTCGACAAATACCACCCATACAGAATGAACAACACTTTAAGTGCACACGTCCGAATTTTAGAAAATAGAAATTTCGACACCAATTTCAATAAGCAGCGCAATAGTCAATTTCCGCTTCACCACACGGCGGAAGTCCGTTACCAGTTAACATCATCACAATATCAAAAATTCAATACGCCAAGTTAAATAACAGTACCACCTCTGAACACTTAACTAGATAACACACAAATTTAAGGCATACATCGCATGTACTTACCAAACCAGGTCACGACCAACCACATCACAGTGGACATTAAATAACCCCCGGTATTTTCAGAGGTACAAATTCCTAACCATAACACATTACAGGAGCGGACATTCCGAAGGTACACTTAATTTCAAATTATTAGAACAAAAACCACCTCAATACTACCGCTCGATGAGCAATTAATGCATTTTAAAATTTCTCAAGACATTATCACAGACATCAAGTAAAATTTGCACCTATAACTGGTTCAACATTCCCAATCACAACACATTACCAGATTGAACAAGAGAACTGAGAGGAAACAGAACTTCAACTCAACAATATCAGACACCTACTGCAAGATTAGGAAAATGAAAATATCCTAGGGTTAGAGGAAACATCTTCGAGACAAGATAACGTCGGCAGTACGGAAGGAGACTTCTGATTCAATAAGATGGTGAGGTGCGCAAAAGTTTGTCATCAACAACCGAACAAGCAACAACAATACCAAGCCAAGATTAATTTTGGGATGGATAATATTAAATACACAATGGTTCCTTCGATAACACCATAGGAATAACGGAATAGAAAATGGATGAAAGAAATTCAGGAGGGAAAACCAATCCGAAGTCACAAAACCTCAAACTTCATTGAATTCACAACAACATGCTTTCACGCAGGACACCTGATTAAGTAAGAAAAGGTGATGAAATCCACCTCAAACCAAGTGACCATCAGGAAATTAGAGCAATGACCTACGCAACCTAATCTACCGGTTGTCTTTACAAGACCTCGGAGCTAGCCGGACTAATAATATATGACATCCGCAGATTCATACTGCCGCATCACCGCTAAGCAGGTACCCTTCCATACAACCAGGAAACAAGGTAAAATAAAATATACATGGCAGAAAAGATGGCAGGACGTTAGCAAATGCTCAATGATAATGAAGAATAAAGGAACTCAACACGTAGACCCCATAATCTAACAGTTGGGCGACTTCGGTACCGCCCAGGAACTAACAATCCGTCCCATACCAGATTAATAATTCCATAGAACGGCAAGATGACCAAACAACATTGTCAAAAGACAAATTAGATCCACTGAAGAGAAAAAATGTCAAAGAGTGACAGGTGAACATTAACTGAGCTTTAACAAGAAGTACCAAAAGAACACAAGATAACGTCAGATCAATAGGTAATGCACTGAGACCAAAAGCGAAGAAACCAGGACGCACAAAACCAACAAGTTACATAACACAAGTTAAAATCATTCCATCAGAGCAATAGATCCACACCGAAGGGTATTTCCAAATCTACGAAGACACAAGGTACAATAATAAGACCACGAACCAGTCCATACCTGACATGTCATAATGAGCCAACAACACCACACAGAAACCGTAAAACAACCATGACTAGCTCCAACATGCATGCGCCAGACCCCGATAGGGAAAAAGGGACACTTAGAACCCTCAACGACATGCTGCGAAACTATCATGCCCACCCCGAAATATAAACCCCAAACAACAAATACTTGGTACCAAAATCATCACCCAACACCGATCTGCACCCAATCCTATTAGGTTAAGAGGCTTTTCCATCCTCAGGCTACAGATCACATTAGCTCAACAGCAATCCAACACCGTAGAAATGGTAGGGAGGCCGATGGAATCCACAACTCAAAATGGAATACAATTAAATACAAATAGGTTATAAATTTTCAGAACATAGGAATTCCATTAACACAATGACCATGGCAGAGTACCACAAGCCATACAGGAAACTACTAGCCACCTAAGAATATCCACACATGAACCAGACCTAACCGCAAGTAGGTTAACACGACAACCTTTTTCAGAAATCAGAAGTTAACTAAAGCAAGACCAAAATGTATGAGCCAGAAACTTGAGGAAAGCCACACACTAAGTGACCACACTACAACAAGGGAACAGGTTAAATTAATAGGAGAGCACGGTATCCGTTAGAAATAGAAGACTACCAGCCACCAATAACCAGCACGGATGAACTAGTAAAGACCCGAATAGGTCCAGACACATGGTCCACAAGGCATCCACACAGTTACGACCTGACAGAATTCAACAACAACGAACGCCTACACTATAACCCCATACAAACAGAATCCTTGGTGAAATGAATCGAGTGACCCCTGACCAACTCACCAGCCCACACCAACAGCGAGACAGGGTAAGAATAATACATATTCACGCCATAGGCGAACACCAGTCCCACAATCAGCCTAGGCCAGGAATCGCCCAGCAGGTACACGAACACATCACCAACGACAGCCCCAGATTACCAAAATAAATCATACAGGAGATATAATTTCAAAATCAAGTTAAGATGACACTACTAGAAAGCATGACCGGTCCCCAAGTAGCCCAGAAAGGTTACCAATTTTAAACTTTTCAGAAATAATTATAAGTCAAAAGTCACTAATACATAGCAGCTCATACCAAATATAAGGTTAATTCAACAATTTTCAACCGTAGATCACAATAAATTTTCAAAGGAAGCAAGGCGAGCATAAGAATGATATCAATTCGGCCAAAGGTAGTTTCCAACAGTACATTATCACATACATCGCAGGTAAAAGGTTCACAAGTTAACCGTATACAACCGTAACCAATGCCTTCCCCATAACACATAATATTAAGGACGAGGTGGGTGAATGACTCAAACCTCTGCCCAGCAGTTCGCCAATCCATACCAACCGTGAAACAGGGTAAAAATGAAATACTTCATTCATGCAATTTTGCAAACACCAACCTCACAGCTACCACAGATCAGCAAACACGCAACAAAAGCAGAGCAATCACATCAACAGGCCATAAATAATCAAAACAGATGCTACACAGGTTAATATAGTCATAACAGGCTTGCCAAGCTATCACACCAGTAAATAACGTAACTGGCCACAAGACACTGCATGTAATAATAATGGTTAAATAAGGTTGCCAGGCCAAGGTTACTGATACACAATAGAGCGTGTTAAATTCAAAACCAGCATAAATAATTCACCACCGGTTAGGTTTCACTTAAATTAGAAAAATCAGAGCTAGCATGAAAACCGTACGAGCAAGCCCAAGATCGATTTAATACATAAATATGCACAAAGGGCACGGAAAACACGACCGCCAGGGAAATCACACTACACCAGAAATAATTAAAATACGTGGCACCAGGTAATAACGATGCTAGGAGAAGATAATTTCCAATATATGATGGTACAATACCAGTAGCACAAACGAATAACACACGATGCTTAGGCCTAAATTTAGGTTAAGTAAAATTTCCGTTCACACGCCAGTACTAGCACAGCAGAACACACCAAGGAACAGTAGTTTCTCATATTAAATGTAGGTACACACCTTGACAAATACACAGGCTAGGAAACAATAATAATAATAATAATAATAATCACCATATTAAATCTGGGAATCAAAACAAGACCAGGACCAATAATTCAATAAAGTGTTCCCAGATCACGAACAATCACATTATACTTTAAACCAAAAACCAACTGCACTTCACACGGAAAATAAAATCCCACGAGCTTACCAAGTAGAAATTACAATTAATGCACGCCGAAGTAGTATTGAGAACACACACGTAGTTTTTAAAATATCAAAACAGATATGTCACACAAATCACGGAGAGCACACTGCAAACCGTAGCATGCTCAAAGCCCAAGCTCAATCGATTTGTATCCAAATATAAACACTAGCAACAGTTTCAAGGTTTACAATAATACACCAAGTTCCAAATTAAATCAATAATGCCGTACTCACCAATTTATGAAGAAACAAGAGAGGAAAAGATACAGGTCACCTGAGAAGCAGGAAACGAGGAAGCAGCAACACCAGAACCAAACAGCTGGTAGAGGAGAGCTACCAACTGTACACATGACCCGAAACACACCAAAACACCACGAAGGCGAAAGACACAGAACTCCATGAAGATAATCACATGAAACAAAAGGTAATACGTTTAAACAAGATGAATGCATTTCTTTTCACAATTATGCATATAGTTATCATACATAGTCATCCTTCATAATCCAGCGCTTCAACGCCATCACAAGTACAATTAACCAGGGGAAAAAAAAAAAAAAAAAGGGGAAAGAAGGACAATGGTTAGCAGCGCCCTCAAGAAAAAAAAGACAACCAGAGCTTTCTGCTACCACTTTACTAAGCCACCCGCGCAGTACGTCACTACACTAGCGGTTAGCAAACATGCACCGGTCGGTACTACCTATAAACCGGTGTTAAATAAACAATGTTTATTAAACAAATTAAGGCAATCAGTCACAAGGATAGGAAAATTACATCCAACAGTTACTTACCCAGCAAGGCCCAAATAAAACTCCCAGAGGAAATGGATAAAAATTCCTTGTTCCGGCGCTGAACCACACAGATAATAAGAGGAGACACTGGTTTCAGTCAAATAAACTTTTAATTAAAGAATGAAAACTTAACATGAAACCAAAAGAACACCGTCCTATCTGAGGGAATAAAAGTATTTTAAGTAGTTCAAAAAACAATTAGAGAATAATAGAAAATACACGGATGAAACGGAAAAACGTAGTCCTTTTCAGAAAATGATACTGATGGAAATCATTAGCTTAAAAACAGAAAGTTGTACTAATTAAAGACACTAAATCCATTACTAGAAATAGTACACTTTGATAACATTACCATAATAACAGAAAATAATTCGAATTAAAACTTAAATTGTTCACAGAAGGTTTAAACGGGCCCGGTTGTTAGACTTACTAAAATGAAATTAAAACTAACGTATTAAACCTAGGGAAAGCCACTCAATTAACGAGTTTCATTACACTTTCTTAATAAGAGGAGGCTTCGCAGGAGCATAGAACTCTAGCCCAATTAATAAACTACGAGGGGTCAAATAAGATTAGCGAACGGAAAACACACACAGTAAACAGGGGGAAAAGGAAGAAAACCGTAAGAGATCAAGTGAGGAGCAAAGAAATCTTCCACATAAATCGAAAATTCTTAAGTAAACTCAGGCTCCACAATAAACACGCAAAACCCACAGGCAACAATCACCATCATCTCCCGAAAACAAATCGTTACCATAGCAACGAAAACATACGCCCGCCAAACCAAACATGGTACAAGGGCACAACAAAGGCAAGAAACAAAATAAAATCAGGAAACACAAAGGTTTAAAATACGAGAAAAATAGAAGCAAGGTTTTCTTTTTAAACCAAGGAAACCAGAATTATATGCTTCTGCGGAACCTCACGCAGTATAAAGGGCATTAAGTGCCTGACACATATTGAATTTACATGATCAATGAAAATCATTAACGGGAGAAAATGATAGTTAATTTAAAAGGATTTCCTTATTTACGTAGTCACTACATACCAATAATTTTGAAATATTATTAGAATAAAGCACACGTGCGTCCTTTTAGTAATTTCCAAAAAAAATTATTTTCACGAAATTCCACCTTGAAGGAGTTAATTTTCAATACACGAATCACACGAATTTCCTTGCCGTTTCATATTCACAGGATATAACTTGCCAAATGATGAACCCACTTACTTGGGTGAAGCTGACGCTCAGCCATGATGAGCTAGTTCCTCACATACTTACAGATGCTTCCTGATGAGTTTGCTTTTCCCTGGTCAGAATTAGTTGAAAAGTATCATAATAGGACGATGCAGGAAACAAAGTAATTTGGGTTTAAAACCCACATCTCAAGACTCTCAGCCGGGGTCTTCACACCAACACGACGCCAACATCTTAAGGATCCAATAAACACAACCGCACGCCATGACTTCTCAATGCGTACTGTCGGGGACAAAATGGCGAGGTTTGCTCCATGAGGAAGTAGCCGCGCTCTGATAGGAGAAGAGCGCTAGGGGAGGGGAAACTCATTGTGGGTGTCTGGCAGAAGATTGCAGCACTTATTGTAAGAGAAATGAAACAGTCCGTACAATTCAGAAATGCGATAATCCAAAGACGTTGCCATCAGTCCACAATAAGAATTATAAGTAAGTTCGATGAGTATCACCAAAGCACGTAGTAGTACGAGGGAATCCGTCCGCTTAGACATATAGAAAGATTAAGATTTTCTACGGCGATATTGCCAGTTCAAAATAGGTTCACAGGGTGGGGTAAATTGCGTAACACCGTAACAATAATAATGATCTATGAATTTTTCCTGTACAATCAAATTTTTCTCTTTATAACTTACATTATTATTGCGGACCACTTGTGTTATCGTCCCCCACCCCCCAGGGATCTGCGGACCTCAGTGTGGGAATAGCTGGCTTATACGGTTGATATGCTGGTCTTCTGAACCCAACTTGGCATGTTCGAACATATTTGAGTCCGGTGGAATTTAATGGGGCTAAAATACGTCAGCCTCGTGTCGGTAGATTTACCGGCAGATAAAAGAAATTCTGCAGGATAAAATTTTGGATACTCGGCGTCTCCAAAAAATAAAAAATATAGTCACTGAGACGTAAAAACTATAATATTATTATTAACTTTATAGTCTCTCGCAGTCCTAACACCTGTATTGGGGACGGTAGAAAACACGCACGGTATCCCCTGCCTATCTTACAAGAGACTGAAATGGGCCCAGGGACTCTTAATATGGGAGTGTGTATTGGCAACCATGGGGACCTTAGCTGAGTCCTGGCATTGCTTGTACTTACTCTCGCCAGGCTCCTCACTTGCATCCATCCTATCCGACCTCCTTTGGTCAACTCTTATTCTTTTCCGACCCCGACGCTATTAGGTTTGCGAGGGCTATGGAGTCTTTCATTTTCACGCCCTTTCTGGGCATCGCTTTTCAATGTCCGATATTTTTATTTTTCTAAACGTCGAATCCCTTCCATATTTCCCTCTGATTAGTGTTAATGGTTGCCGCCGTCGCGTTCCCTCTTAAAACAATAATCACTACAACCACTCTCAGTACATTTTGCATTATATTAAATAAAAGCTTGTTTGGACATCACAAGTTCTCAAGCAGTTCACCTTTGAACGTAGGTATTAAAAGTATTTTACACATCTAATATACCAGGACCAGTAGTTTGTAAACCTGTACTAAGCGACGGCGTTAACTCATTTCGGAAATGATTGACAAGCCGTCTTTACAGCAGAGTGAATCAAAGAGGAAAGTATAACAAACTTCCTTGAATTCTCTGCCAAATACACTTGTGATACTGTTTCAACGCAAGGCAACACAACAGAACGTTACTCCTTTTACCGTAAACACAAAGCTATTAGTAGAATTTCCACATGTTAAGAGCAGAGAAATCAGTTCCATTAGAGCCGTACTGTTTCTTTCGTCTTCGTCCTAAAAGGAAGGGCTCCACTTCCACACTTCAATCTGTCTTCCCCGTGCTAAGCCATTCCAAAACAACTCTCCTGTTTCACTCTAAATTTCTCCAGGAGCAATTTCTCTCAGGTTCTGATTGTGTCAAGACGAGTTCATGTGGCCCGTCACGACCAAAGATACAAATTAGATTTCAGCAGAACACACTCGTAATTCAAACTTCACAAGTGAAAAACCTTTATAAAATCTATATTACTTTTGTGGATTAAATGAAATACCGTATTTAATCCCCGCGCGGAATAATCCCCGCACCCTAATTTTAGGAAGGCTCATTTTGAAAAAAATTAAATGCCAACATTGTCGCGAATAAAACCCGCACCCCAGTTTCGTGTGTCACTTTTTTAAAATATGCGGGGATTATTCGAGTAAATACTGTACTTTTAATCGATCGATAAGATCAGGAACTATATCACTGTCACTTTTCACGGAAAGTTAAAAGGTTATTTCCATGGAAGTAGTTCCTTTGTGCCTTTTCAATTCTCTAACATTAAATGTTTAATGAAAGAAATAAAAAGAAATAGAGCACCCGTACCGCTCCGCAGCATTAGATAGATCAGATAATGTGTGAAAACCTACAACCAGTTATCCAGTCTGTGAATGAAGCCCCCATCTAGGGGCGAGGATAGGAATTGTGCCGGCTGTCGAAGCCTGACGCATTCCTCTGGGGCAATGATTAATGAATGGTTAATGAAATGAAATGATATTGGAGAGTGTTGCTGGAATGAAAGATGACAGGGAAAACAGAAGTACCCAGAGAAAACCCTGTCCCGCCTCCGCTTTGTCCAGCACAAATTTGAGATGGAGTGACCGGCATTTGAAGCACGGAACCCAGCTGTGAAAGGTCTACGCGCTGCGGCCTGAGCCACGGAGGCTTTCAAATTATGTGTGTTAATATAAAATTCCCCCATGCCTTGCTCGGGTGTTTTGTGAATATCTAATTTGAGGATTTGTATTACCAATTTTTGTGACAAGTGACCTTTTGTTGATATCTTTGTTATGATGTCGACTAATCATTTACAAACTATTTCGTAGTTTTAGAGTTATTGTCGTGTTTTAAATTAAAAGTTTTACTTATAGATAATAGTGTATCGCCCTGTTATACCCCATTTCGTCTGCGAAGTAGTTGATTCTTTCAAATAAATAGTAAAACTTAGTGAAAACTGTATGTATTTACGCATTGCTCTATGGATGTGATGTACACGACTCAAACTGACATTCAGACCGTCACCAATCAACCAACTGAACGCGAAAACCACGGAGTGAACACTAATCTGGACGATTCTGTTCATTATTTCACCCCTTCCGCCCACCCCATGTGGATGTAGGCTGAACTTGGACTTCAATGGCATCAGGATGTCACAATTCATTCCAGCGACCACCAAAAGTATGGATTTGACACTAACATTCCCATTATTTTTAAATGTCACTCCTTCCCAAACCCAGCCTTAAGGGTGCCACACTTTCATCTCTCCAGAAAGTTTTAAGTCATGAACGTACCAAGTTGTATGAAACTGCTGGTTTGCGTTTAACGCCTGCCCTTTTTAAACGTTTAGCTTCGCCGATAACGTGCGTAAAAATATCGCTTCTTAACTCTGTGCAACCCGTTAAGTACTTTAATTTAGTGATTCGTTTTTAGGATAACTCGAAGTTGACTCATCAGTGCCTGATGATTCATTGGTAGTTAATTCCGGAGAGCACAAAACAGAATGAAGAAAATCGCTCCAGAGGAATGGCCGGACGGATTTGACAAATTTGACTTTTGTTAGCATTTTAATGTATAAATTAATTCGTACTTTACACTGATGGAGGATGGCCTACTCATGTAACTCACAGATCCTAAACACACGAAACTTAAGAACAATACCTCTATTTTCCGGGCTTGTTGCCCGTTTTCTAGGAGTATATGATGGTCCGGGCGTTTCTCCGAAAACTGCGTTTGACATCCTCACGGGCTCTGAATGACTTTGATGGCTACTAAGCTCTCCGTAGAGTGGTGCTGCAGTCCCATATCAATATCTGTAACAAGCGTGAAAAACCGAGCATCTGAAAATGCTGTTCCTAACCATAATTTTCCTCAAAACTGACCACACTCTATGTAATGTACGGATATGCAGTCCTTCAGAAAAGTTTTACTGTGGTTGTGTTCATTTCATGTACCTAAGTGTGCACGAAAATGAACTATACACACATTGTACTGTAGGAGTGCGACATACATACATTCCTGCAGCAGGTCTATGGTACAACGTGTGTAAGTGTATTTGTCCAAAACTTCTCTCTGTCTCTCGTTACTTTTTTTTTTATTTTTTTTAGAATTAGCTTTACATCATACCGACACAGATAGGTCTTATGGCTACAATGGGAGAGAAAAGGCCTAGGAGAGGGAAGGAAGTAGCCGTGTCCTTAATTATGGTACAGCCTCAGTATTTGTCTGGTGTGAAAATGGGAAACAATGGAAAACAATCTTCAGGGCTGCCGTCTGTGGGGTTCGAACCCACGATCTTCCGGATGCAAGCTCACAACTGTGGGCCCCTAATCCCACGGCCAACTCTCCCGGTACAATCTTTCTAAGTCTTTCTTCGGTCTTCTGATGACCCCCTCTAGGTGATAACACGTCCCGGCAATTGCTCCGCTCCTGCACATAAGATATGCCCAACACAGCGGAGACGACTCTCACGCAGCTTGTCTTGCAATGTCAAATCGTCTCCTGACGGTATCCTTGGTCTAATTCATTATTCATTAATGTCCCCTGTCCATTTTAGCATCTTTAGCTCCATTACGCTAAGGCGGTGTTCTGCCTCAGTCGTAGTCGGCCAACATTCACAATCATACATGCGACAATAGGGTAGATTGTAAACTTAGGTAATGTTTCACCCTGTGGTCACAAGTGACTCCGGTTGTTTTTCATCCCGGCTGCATTAAATCACATGGTTATCACTTCGAAAATTCGGCTACCGTCAGCTATCATAGAAACAAGGAATTTAAATTTCCACTCCCAACGGGATGTCACCTTAACTAATAACAAAAGTAAAATGATAGACAGCATTAAATCAAAGCGGCTATGAGAAAGTGAGATTTAAAATACATAAGTTGCTCGGTATCGAGTGACGTGGCGATCCTTACAACTGCGGAAGCGTCTGTGAAATAATAATAATAATAATAATAATAATAATAATAATAATAATAATAATAATAATAATAATAATAATAATAATAATAATAATAATAATAATAATACGACATGCTTACTATGTTTGGTTACACTGCCTGACATAAAACTTGAAGCACCGAGAATAAATGGTCGTATGTCTATGTAACTTCGTACACGCACACACTATCGGCGGATGTGTAAGTGAATCGGTTATTTGTAAACCCCCGTAAGTCAAAAATTAAAATTTTGTGGTAAAATAGGAAAACTGAATAATTATTTATGTAGAGAACTTTTAAATTTTTTTATTCCTTCTAAAATTTAATTCCCGATTCAGCATGCCATAGAGATATGTAACTTGCTTGTATAAATATCACAATTCTTACAAGACTGGTTTAAATGTTCAAGACTTACGGTATTTTAAACACGAATGAAGAATTTTTTAATCATAACATGGCATGCGTTTCTTACAATAATATGTTGAATTACAATATTAATTTAGAAGATAATTTATATGTAAATTTGTAATTATCATCGCTAGAAACTTAGGAAATTTGTCTTTTGATGAATGTGCACGCCGTAGAAATGATTTCGAATTTAATAACCCTTTCTATTCTATCTCTCTGTCAGTGATATATCGGTCATACATGGTTATCCCGAATTTTTGAATTTCCCCTTCATTCGGTATATATCCTTCCATTTTTTCAAATCCTCCATTTTCTGTATATTAATTTGAAGATTCTGTTTGCACGCTCTATTTTTCTGGCATCACAATAGAGCTTGGAGTTCTGTTAAAAAGCCTGAGATTTTAGGTTATAAGACCACCAACGTACTTGGTAGTAATAACTATACAAAGCGGTCCCTAGAATACATGAAATAGTTATACTACGACACCTGAAACTTTACTTTCATATCCCGAGACACTCCTTTGTCATGAAATTCAATGAATAGAACAGAATTCTTGAACAGTAGAGGTTCACAGGTGTTGCAGTCAACAATACTAACGTTCAGGAACACCAAGAATCAATTATTTACAGAGTTTCGAAACCATACCTAAAGTTCCCTCACATTCATTGTATCCATCAGACTTGCGTGATTTTTGCGTAGAATGATGCATCTACCTTGCGGCTTTCATTATCTCACATAACATGACAATTATGAAATGAGAGACTTAAGGAGTTTTAACAATAACCGATTCAAATAATAAGAGTTGCAATTATCTCTGATAAGTAGAACGGCCAGCAGAGTGCATTTGTGTCGTGCGTGATTACTGCTGTCACCAGACCTGCTAAAGTGTAAAAGGAGCGTTAACACCGTCAGATGTCGAGTGATCACAATGAAGGACACGGAGTTGCCGCGTATTCGTGTGACACAGCTTTATCTGCACCTGACAGAGTATGGAAGCAGCCTGATTGCTGGTCTCCATTTGGCCGTCAGGTCGAATCGTGCAATATCCAGATTTTCCGGGCATTCGGATGTGACAGTGGCCCGATTTCGGACTGCATGGGAACGTGAGGGCAGGCATACTGATTGCCAAGGTTCCGATCGACCACGTCTGCCCACCGTAAGGGTGGATCGCCGTATTGTGCACCAAGCACACCCTAACCCCTTCGCATCTGCGCCTGCCATCCAAGAATAAGTAATGGACTCCCTGTAACATTCTGTATCACCCCACACCATTGGTCGGAGACCAGCAGCAGCCGGACTAGTGAATTACCGTCCCATACCTAGGCTGCTGTTAACACTACAACACAAACGGCTGCGTCTGGAGTGGTGCCGAGACTGGGAAATATGGTCTGCTGATGAATGGCGTCGCATTGTGTTCAGCGATGAATTGCGGTTGTGCACTACTCCAGATGAACACCGTCTGCGAGTATGGCTGAGAACTGGGTAGAGGTCACATTCTTCCAACGTTTTGGAGAGGCACGGCGTTGTTCGTCCTGGAGAAATGGTGTGGGGAGTGTGTAACTTCTGGTCACGGCTGGCAGTGATTGAGGGAACTCGTACGGGACAACGGTACGCCATGTACAAACTGCGTCCTCATGTGTTTCCTTTCATGCGTCGGTATCTACAGGAAAACGCTCATTCATGCACTGCCAAGGCCAGCAAGACCTCGAAATCTGTCCCCGATAGAACATGTGTGGGACAAACTCAGACGTCAACTCTATTCTGTAGCCAGTATTCAGGACATCAAGGACCAGTTACAACATTTGTGGACCAATTTGCCTCCTGAGGGGATATAACGGGTTTTTGACAACCTTTCCAACCGAATCAGTGAAAATCTACGCCAGAGTGGGTGCAATGTCATACTGATAAGGGAACTCGTACTGCCAAGATCTTTGTAAATATGACTCCATTTTCATTCCGTTTCCTCCTCCCCATCCGGGTTTTCCAATCTTTCGGTCAGGCGTGCACTTTCATTTGATGCCATTTCGCTGTGAGTCAATTTCAACTTTCCTTTTTACTGTAACAGATCTAAAAAGAACCAGAGAAATTCTGGGGCGACCTTTCCCTGTATAGTAATTCATCTATTCGCCGGCCCCGTGGTGTTCGGGTAGCGTGACAGCCTCTTAGCCGGAGGCCCCGGGTTCGATTCCCGGCCAGGTAAGAGAATTTACCTGGACATGAGGGCTGACACGAGGTCCACTCAGCCTGCGTGATTAGAATACCGAAACTATCTGACGGTGAGATAGCGGCCCTGGTCCAGAAAGCCAAGAATAACGGCTGAGAGGATTCGTCGCTTCGACCACACGACACCTCGTAATCTGCAGGCCTCCGGGCAGAGCAGCGGTCGCTTGGTAGACCAAGGCCCTTCAAGGGCTGTAGTGCCATGGATTATTTTTATTCATTTAGTCGGGTAAGTACCGAATGCGATTTTTATTATGTCGACCTAGTATGAGCTAGTGTGGAATATGTACTTTCTTTTATCCTTCAAATTTCGTTTTACCACTGTCGAATTTCAATTTTACTATCTGCTATTTATTTTCTATTTATTTCAATTTATTTCTTCTACCACATTCATCCGTGATTCGTCCGATGACCACTCTGTTACCTCTTACGCACATAGGATTTGACAGGAACATCTTAATTGGAGCTTAATGATGTCGTGATCTTCCGCTTGTAGTGCTGGCGTTGTGCCAGCATACAGTGAGCCATCTGGAGACGTATGAGCGTACCACTTGCAGCGACCAACGGTAAAGCATTCTTATATTGAAAACCCTCATCGCTGCAGAAGTCTTCCTTGTGATCGGTAGAGATTTTCTTCTGAAGACGCAGAACAAAGTTATCCGCGAAATGCAAAGAGACTCACCTTGTTTTCTTGACACGACATAAGCACGAAAGCCTATATCATGTCTACAATCCACACTTTTGGGATAAGAATGGTGGCATTATAACTCTGATCCTCAGAGAAAGATATCCTCCTTTTTTAAATGGATGCTCTCAATATGACCTCAGTTCATTAAACACAATGTGTATTATATATCTACTTAACCGGATATGAGTAACCAATATGAGGAGGAAAACTATGTGATAGATTCTTACTGTTTATCGAGGAAATAGTCCACGAAAGAAATGCGATGCGTTGACTCCAGGGCGTACTTTCAAGTGGAATCAAATTATTCGTTCAAGTATTGCTTCATGGAAGAGTTTAGGTCGAGTACCTGCTTCACTACGCACCCACAAGACGTACAGACAACGGACAAAATATATTGAGGTATATTTCAATAAACTATTTTGTTAAATTCTCCTTTACTAAGTGAAACTGAAAGTTGACGTTTTGTTATTTCATGTGTGTAATTATTTTTGTGATGCCTTTGGGTGTTGCCGTTTGTTGATGTCAAATGCACCTGTCCGTATTCTGATTATTTAATTTTAAAATAATTGATAGCAGATATATGTTTACGTTAAACAGTATATGAGTTTCGCACACTGATACAATATGCAACATACATAAATATTTTATGAATGTGTTAATACATAACTTCAATTTATGGATCCCCAAAATGTCACTACAAGAATCATCAAACATTTTCGGCAGTTAATGTTGATCTTCACTTTATGCAGTTTCTTAACTCCTGACCGACACTTTAGAAGCTCATTAATATTGTTTCACACTCCCTATTTGAATTTGTATTATCCTGTTCCCTGTCTGGCTCCATGGCTACGTGGTTAGCGTGATGGCCTTTGGTCTGGAAGGTCCCAGGTTCGATTCTCCGCAGGGTTGGAGATTTTAAACTTAAATAGTTAACACGCTGTTACCTACACATGCAATCGCCGCCCACCCTCATCGAAGAATCTGTCTTAATGGGCTGCATCTGTCTAGAAATAGCCACATAAAAAGTATCCTACTTCGTTTAGTCAAGTCCTCTCCTTGCAACTCACACGAATTTAGAATAGGAGAACTAGGAAACACAATTATATCTTCTTCCATTCAGTGTTACCAAGCCATTGTCCCTATAGACAACTGAAAGTGTCCCCATATTCACACCCAAACTCCGTATTTTAGAGAGAATTATTGTCGGAGAAAGCCAATACAACATAAATGCTTATATATTTTTATCCTGCGTTTAGGTTTGGTTCGCACGCTAACAAGCCCGGTGAAGTACACGAGGAAATTACGAGAATTTATGAACGAACTATCCCCTTCTACCGCCATGAACACGAACTAGAGGACACCGATTTGATAGGACCCATGATTCTTGCAAGAGGAGCAATTCCTAAGTTTGAAGGATTCCGCGCAATATTAAAGCTACAAGTATCGTCGATGAAGGACGCTGTACTCAAACCCATGAAAGGTTCACTGTCAATACTGAGAAATCTTTTATATAGTCATTAATGTATTTAGTATACTTTGTCTTCATGGGCAACCTCCACACGGGGGGAAGTGTTTGTTTAGTGATTAAATTTATATATATATATACCGTGTCGTTCACCAGCCCCTTCCTGTTTTCGGAGGTAGATAACCTAACTAATGCGTATATCGTAGTCATGCGAAAAACATTAATACCTGCAACTGTATGACCTTAGTACAACTATATCTTTTGTATAATGCTCGCGAATATGGTAGAGATCACTAACGGCAGTGTTATCTCTACTACTTAAACTATAATGAACGTGTAAAACGATCATAGCTGCGAATAACACTGTCTTACGTTTGGACAGGAAGTGTCTATAAGGACTACAACGTGCTATCTGTGTACTACTAAGGTGGCTAAATCACGCATTGCTGTAGTTGCATCAACCAAGCCATCTACTTGAAGGTTCGATTCACAGGTTGGTACACTTTTTGTTTGTCTGTTTAACGCCTTTTACAGTCACTGTATTATGTCCGCATATCATTCTGTTCCAAAGAGTGAATTTTAATTTGATCCTGAAAAGGACAGTTTTTATACGACGTTACGTAGCCAGGTTGGAATACGACAGGTTGGTCTGTAGGTAGGAAGAAGGGTACCCTGCATATTCAGTGTAACAAGTGTTCAAAAGTTTGACCACCTTGGTGTATACAGATTTATGCAGGACATTGTAAAGACATTCTTGCACGTTGTAACATATCAGATGTAACAGATTGGCACGCCTCAGTGATCAGTTGCTGTAGGTGACCAGGATTTTCAGTCTGTTATGAATGCACTACCTGCTTTAAGTGACCCCACAGGAAGAAGTGAAGTGGCGTTAGATCGGGTGATCTGGCGGGGCAGCCCTTAACGGCTTCAGCCACGAAGTCAAAATAAATGATACTTGCTAGAGGTTTAGTACTTAAGTTTGGCCGTTTGACCTCGAAAGTTAATATCAATGTCAAAGTCTTCAATTATGGTTTACAGTGTTCATTTAACTTCCTTACATTACAGAGCACGTGGCATAACCTATTAATTCTCATATTACGGGTACCTGTGTTATTTCAAGGCGCAATAAGTCACGTGTTTTTCAGAATGCTCCTTAGTATTTGACGCGGAACCGTCCATAGTAGTTTTTGCTTTCCTAGGTCGACGGATCAATTTACAGTGATGACACACAGTAAGGGAGAGACTTATAGACCATAAGGAGAAATTTCACGTTATTTTTTGTTCATAGAATTAAAAGGATATTTAGGTTACACGCGTTATTTGCGTTACCTATCTCCGATAAAATAAGGGGATGGTGAACCAACCGGTGTATATAAGTTATACCTAATATAACGTCATTATTCGAACAGGTCTTAGGGCAAGTGGCCTATTACGTCCTCGATCCATCGCTTATCTGAGCGTCCAATAGTTCCACTTCCTCTGGACTGGTATCGTACCTCCCAGAGACTCCAAGGTCCCTCATGTCTAAAATTGTTGTCTCCCAATTTGTTTATTCAGATATGTCATGTTTGTTCCCAAAAACCCCATTAAACATATGTTTTTAATCACTTTATTAGACCTCGTGTCTTTAGATGTTACGGAAAATGTGAATAACCAAACAAACCATGCTGTTTGCAGGAAATCGTCGTCATTTTTCATCATTTACATTTCCCCTCATCTAGCTTCTGCCAGGTCGGGGTGTTGATGGCAGTTTTCCACCGTTGCCTCTCCTTCCACAACTCCTCTTCACTAATTGTATTCTTCTTTTGCTTATACTGTACTTGAAATAGTCTATTCATTTTGCTCTGGGCCTCCCTCTTGCCCTCTTTCCTTCTATCTCAGTCTCCAACACTTGTGTTGGTATACATCACTCCTCCATCCTCATAAAATATCAAAACCATCTCAATTTATTGTTCTCTATCTCATCAATAAATTTTCGTACCCCTAATTCTTTTCTGGCCTCAACATTTCTTACTCTGTCTCTCCTTGTCTTCCCTACCATACTCATTAGGGACTTCATCTCGCTGGCCTGAATTTTACTCTCATTTCTTGCTGTCAAAGTTCAAGTCTGTAATTCATACGTTAATGTACATCTTGTGCATTAAACGAAACTTCTCTGTTTCTCATCAAGTTACTTACATTCTGGTAGAACTTATTTCCCACTTGCACCCTTCTGCTTATCTCCTTATCCAACCTCGCATCTTGAATTATTTCACTTCCCCAACGTTTGAAGCATTCAGCAGGCTCAAGATTTTGTCCCCTGGTACTAACGATTCAGGTAGCAGGCAGGGACCCTCTTGGTAGGCAGCTCAGCACAGGAAGTAGCGCCCCTGCCTATGAGAGTCCAAACGCACACTGACCCCGTGTGTAACATCTGACAAGCGTCTCAGCTCATGGTTACGAGTAAATACCTCAACGGAATCTACAGCGGTGAAGATGAACTTCAGAACGGTGGAGATTGCGGAAGAGTAGGGCCTAATCAAGGAATAGTATGTGTACACTGTTCCTGACCAGCGTTTGTTTCCCACGTTACGGGCGGCTGTAAGGTCGTCTGTTCCCCGTGTAAGGGGCAGCCTGAATAATTGCTGACAGGAGCTCTAAAATGTCTTTGGGAGTGGCGACCCCATAGAAACACTAGCCCAAAAATGAGTAATGAGTATTATATACAGGAAATACCACACGAAATATTGTCTTATAGTTATATGTTTGTGGCAATACACGTATCACACATGTGCGTTTGTGACATTTGGCATACCTCTCTGAAACTGACCCAACCGCACTTTTGAGTGCATTCACCTGACACCTACGTCACTTACCCTCACAATTATTTAGTAACAATGTTCACTTGACTGCTATATTATGTCTAAAGCAACATCGTAATGGAGGGTGAGCTTCTGACACCTGATCTCGCCTATTGTAGAGATAAGGGATCATCAATCAAGACCGCAAACATCCGCTTGCATTATACTCACCATCATTAAAATAGATGGATATTTGATTTAAGTGCATTTATTCCAATCAAAATCCGTCACATGTTATAACATAATGATCATGCTACGCTATTTTGAATGAGATGCATAGTTAATTAATCAGAATTTCAGATCATTTTGAACATAAATTTCAATAGTGCACTTCAGTGAAATGATCTCACCTGAGTCTGCACTGGAAATATGAATTTTTCTCTCGAAATACCATTAAGATCATTAGTCTCCAGTGCATGACGTTGTATGTAAAATAAATGATTTTCAATGTGTCGATAACACTCGTTATAACACATGTAACATATCTGTAAAAATACACACTATCAAACAAAAAATGACATGTTTCGTTCTACAAGAACATCCTCAGATTCTTCCTCATATGGTTATGATGATGAGTATAATATGAAGTGGCATCAAAAAGTAGTTATAAAGTAAGTTTGATCACTCTGTTTTCATTAACGAACACCAAAGCAAAATTTGCGGTGAACGTATTCCACGACCGAGGTGCATAATATCATCCACAAACTTCGTAGAAATAATAGAGAATGGTTTGAATGACTTCAGTTCTCGCTCCTGAGACCTGCATTAGCCCAAGGAAGGTGAAAATTATACTCAGTACCTGTACGCCCCCTGCCCCCAAGATTTTTAAAAACAGAACTACGATTTACTGTCAGAGAAATGTATTATATATTACAGCACGAATTGAATTCTCAGTTTTCAGGTTTACATGCTGACATATTTCGTGTGCTTGATACGCAGGTAATTCAGCAAGGAAAGCGAAGGTGTTGACATTCTGATGGTTTCCAATGCCATACTACAGTTCTATACCCGATCTGCAACATTCAAGAGTTTACGTGGATTTTGATGATGATATTTGCTGTTTAAAGGGTTCGACCAGCTAGGTCATCGGCCCCTAATTGTACGAGATGCAGCAAAATGAAACTTTAATTAAAACTTCAAAATGTATCCACTGACTAAAATATAAACCGAATGATGATGAAAACTGACCAGGAATCCAAAATAATCAGTGGAACCAACTCCCAATACCTTATTTTCTGAGCTGATGCTTGTTATAGAAATAGTTATAATAATAGTATGAATCACTAGTAAAGCAGAACTATGGTGTTCCTCCTACAGTGGTACTAATCACAGGTAATGCAGACTCGTGGTTTTGTTTCGCATCGTGGTGAACGTGGTCCACGACCGAGGTGCATAATATCATCCAGAAATTTCGTAGAAATAACAGATAATGGTTTGAATGACTTCAGCCACACATAATGGCATCACTCGCAGGCAACACAGACCCATGGTGTTCCTCACATAAGGGCACCATTCGGAAGCAACGCAGACACATGGTGTTCCTCAGATAGTGGGACTAATCACTAGAGCAGGTATTCCCGTGGTGTTCCTCACATAGTGGAACTAATCACAGACCACGTATACTCATGGTGCCGCTCACCTGGTGGTACTAATCATGGGCAATGTAAACCCACGACGTATCATATATTATGGTACCACCCACAGGAAACACAGACCTATGGTGTTCCTCACACAGTGGAACTAATCACAGGCCACGTATACTCATGGTGCCGCTCACCTGGTGGTACTAATCATGGCCAATGTAAACCCACGACGTATCATATATTATGGTACCACCCACAGGAGACACAGACATATGGTGTTCCTCACATAGTGGAACTAATCACTAGAGCAGGTATTCCCGTGGTGTTCCTCACACAGTGGAACTAATCACAGGCCACGTATACTCATGGTGCCGCTCACCTGGTGGTACTAATCATGGCCAATGTAAACCCACGACGTATCATATATTATGGTACCACCCATGGTCAACACATACCCATGGCATTCCTCACACAGTGGGACTAGTCACGGGCAACAGCCACCGTGGTGTTTCTCACGCAGTTGTACTAATCATAGGCAACGTAGACCCGTGGTTTTCATCGTGTACTGGTACTACTCATTGATAACGCAGACCCATTCCGAACACATAAACTGACACATTCCAGCGCAGCATAAGACAATTTTCTCGCATGGACGTAAGTCCGCGCACCCGAGTACCCGTCTCCCGCCTCCGTGTGATGCACACGATGGTGGTAAACACAGGCAGCGCCAGATCCGTGGTAATCCTCACGTAAGGGTACTACTTCTAGGTAACGTACATCCATGGTGTTCCACACTTGGTGGTACTAATAGCATGTAGCGTCGACCCGTGGCATTCCTCACCTTATGGCAGGCCTACTAATCACAAATAGTTTCATTGGTATAATACTATCATCCCTTGTTATCCCCTTTTAGTCGCCTCTTACGACAGGTAGGGGATGACGTGGGTGTATTCTTTGTCTGCGTCACCCACCCACAGGGGGTACGTGAACTTTAAATAAATCTATTGTAAGTTAAATTAGTGCAATCATTGCTCAAAATTAGTAAAGTAAGTAGTTATTTTATGTAAATGAGCAAAATGAGGGAAGTTAATCAAGCAGAAATTATAAAATCTACTTGTGATCCTGTGAAACACAAAAGTAGTACCGAAAACGCATGTCTTGAAGAGGGTTATAAGACCAAGGCAGAAGATTCACGGGGCTAAAAAGAACCTGAGTCTGATAATGACTAATCACACCGTAGGACACTTTCGGAAAATAGTACCTGTAATAGCACCTACATCGTGAGTACCAGCACCTCTTCTCCATATAAAAGAGTACTGATTATACTTTTACAGTATATGTTTTATTACTCTAATTTATTTCAGGACGACCCAATAAATGCACACACACATACTGTACCAGGCAGCCCGCGAGCGCCGTACTTTCTATTTACAAATGTCCTGCATGCAATAGTGATGGATGGGATGCCTAATCATGTGTACTCGAAGGAGCGCTACAACGTGTTGTATTTTGGATGTTGTGAAACAAAGAGCAGTTAATTTATAGCATGCGTTCCATAACAGGGTGCATTTCTAACTACCCCCAAGATGCAAAAAAGAATACTTAATAATTTATTTAGACATCTTCAGTCATTCTACTCTATAAAAGAGTTGTTTTTATGAAATATAAAACAATACTGTTCGGCGAAATACGTGTGCAAACGGCAGAGGTCTGTTCCGAGCTTCGGCTGCATTCCGATCAGATTCTCCATAGATTAAGAATGATATTTGTGTATTCATCCTTGCTGAACGAACTAGCCATTGACGATGTACTCTGCGGTGCAAAATGAGGCTTACTGATGCAAGGGGTGGCATTAGACGTGTAGCGCTGAGGAACACTCTGCGAGCGACCGTCCGGTTGTTATCTTTTCCTACCAGGGGCAGTTATTCCATTGAATGAAAGGAATGAGTCATTCCTTAAAATTTATTACACAAAGATAACTGTATATTTAAGTACGTTACTGCCGCCAGTATTTATGTGAAATTTTGGGTCGCTTTATATAATTTATAACTTTATTTTAACGTGACAGTGATGCATGGGCAGTTGAGAGTTGCGAACATACGTCTGTCTCCAAGAGCTACGCAAGGATGTGCTATCAAAGACGTTCGTCAGGCAAGTGGCTTGCCAGACTCGACCATGGCTTCACTCTGGTCCCTTCATAATTATTCGCTTGGTTTCGGAAAGCTCCGCCCTAAGAGATTTCATCTGAGTACTGATTTCGGTCGAGAGTATTTGTATGTGATAGAACCTGTGAGAAAAAGGTTTAATTGTGCTTGCGTTTTCAATCGAAGTGAAATATCGTACAGTGAGTTGTACCATTTAATTTACATTGTGTTATTTTTGAAAATTACACAAAATTTACGTGCACACACATAAATTAAACGAACTGCTGCGATTCTGCCGGCTTAGGAGGGAATGCGATGACTGTGCTCATTCCCCGATTTGAGTCTATAAATCATGATACTGTCGGCGCGAGTGAGGAGAGCGGAGGGGAGTGTGGATGCATATTAGAATCTCTCTTAATCCAGGGCATGAGTTCGAGGGCTGTTCAAGAGAAGAGTGATATAATTTCCCGTGGAAGACCAATGCCTGATTCACCGGGTGTAAAAACTAAAACGAAACGTTTTGTTAGACACTTTTGTACAGAGTAGTATGGAAAACTAGGCTGGTTATGTGGTTGTCAAAATACATCTAAACTCTGCTATGTTGGCCTTGCGTTCTATTTTCAAATGAAGAGGGGGTGGAACAATGCAGACATCGATGACGTGAATTACTTGCTTAAAGCATCCCTGAGTCATCATCAATTACAAACACATATCCGAGCTGAAATTCTGTTAACAGCTTTCCGAACGACCAGAATAGATTTGCAACTCGATCAGCAGCGTAAACTGGAGACAATAAAACATAACGATTTGGTAAAACAGAATGGAAAGGTGATCCAACGACTGATTGATATTTTAATGTATCTTGCAAGACAAGAACTTCCTTTCAGAGCTCATGCAGAAGATAAAAGTTCCTTAAATCGTGGAAATTACATGGAATGCATAACACTGAAGTATGAAGACACACTGTCAAATCATTTACAGAAAGCAACGGTGTTCACAGGTCTTTCACATCAAATACAAAATGATTTAATTGACTCAGTAGCCAGTGTGTTATTGACCAAATAAAGGAGGAAATATCACAGTCACCA
Organism: Anabrus simplex; assembly: GCF_040414725.1. Lineage (NCBI taxonomy): Eukaryota > Metazoa > Arthropoda > Insecta > Orthoptera > Tettigoniidae > Anabrus > Anabrus simplex. The sequence continues at coordinate 414,604,038 of NC_090269.1, forward strand.
TTCGTGCGATTATTATTGATGGAACTACTGATATTTCTGCCCATTCCCAAATTTCAATTGTTGTTGGGTACACGTCTTCTGATGGAGAAGTACAGGAGCGATTTCTTGGATTTACCGACTTAAGCGCTGATCGCTGTGCTCCTGCTCTTGCAGATCACGTGTTCCACATAATGGACGAGTTCAACTGTGGTTCTAAACTAGTCGCTCAATGTTACGAAGGAGCCGCAGTGATGTCAGGATACCTCAGTGGTTTACAGAAAAGAGTGAAAGCCAAATATCTCGACGCTATATTTATAAATTGTTTTGCTTACAGGCTGAACCCTGTCCTTACACAGACAACTTCTAGTACAAAAGAATGTAAAATATTCTTCATGACTCTGAGTGGCTTGCCTCTTTATTTTCTGATTAGACGAAGAGAACTGCTGCATTAGATAAAGAGGACAGGAGACTATTTCTTAAAGTGTGTCCAACACGATGAAATTACAATGGAAGACTTGTTGAAACAGTTCATGAACAAAAAAGAAGAATTAGTTCAGTTGTTCGAGAATATCCTTTATAATCCAGAGCAATGGGATAGTCAAACGTATCACCCAGCTCGATGTTTTAACAGTGTTCTCTCAGAATTACAGAACAATTTATATTAGTTTTCAGAGAGATATTTTGCTTAACCGATTATCTCTTTAAAATTCTTCAAACGAAAGCTCTAGATGTAAATTTCAGTATTGCCAAAGTAGAGGAAACAAGAAGTATCATTATACGAAAAAGAAATTAATTTGAATGAGTATGGAACAAATGTCAAGAAAGCTCCGAGCTGCCAAAGAAGAGGCTACGTCAAAATGAAATCTGCGATATAAATTCACACTACCGTCGCATATATTGAGAGATATATGACGATATACATACCCAACTAGAAGTTCGGTTCCAAGCACACGAGGAATTAACATTTTTACAGTTAGCTGATCAAAAGAACACGAAGAAAAGTTTTCCTGAAGCAGCATTCTGTCCTTTGAAACAAAGTTACGGTCAGCATTTTGACTTCGCCCGTCGCAGCGTAGCTTATTCCGCCAATGAGTATCTTGCGATGGGAGTTCAAAACATTTGTTTTGTTTAAAATATAGTGGATTGTCATCTTCTACCTCTTCTGAACTGTTTAAGTTATGTGCGTTGATTCCAGCTGTCCCAGTGTCCAGTGCTAGTGCCGTACTTTCATTTTCGGCACTTCGGAGAATCCACACCTACTGCAGAAACACACAGGGACAACAGAGACTCTCGAACTTGTCTCTACTGTCAATTGAGAAGACGTTACCAAAAATGAAGTAATCAAAGAATGAAGAAGAATTCTACAACCTTCTCACAGAAGAATTTGTCAAGAAGGAGAGGTGAATGGAATTAACATTCAAATAGCACAATAAAATATGAGTTGTTATATTTATTTTACTCTATATATATCTTCTTAGCTTATGATGTGTGCTCCACTTACTGTAAAATTCACGATCCGCCACTGCTTCCTGTTCTGACATAACCTGTCTGCTGACACTAGTGCCCCTGTGAAAGTCAGTTAGTACATATGACATTCATCATTTGCGCATGCGGGCATTTATAAGTACAAAGTAAGGCGCTCGCGAGCCGCCTGATACACACACACATACACACTACACTCACTAATTGCTGTCTATATAAAAGTCTCTGTTCTGTACACACACCAGAGAGTCCCTGCTCGTTGGTATCACCTGACAGGCCTAAAATCTTATTGACAGGCTCACCTAACACTCATTTCTCCAAGTCCAGTCACCCTACACAGCAACTGCGTGCAGACAGCTAGATTTGAACACAGGGCTACTCACCACGCAACTCACGATCTTTTCTGACCGCCGACTCTATGATGATCCTCAGCCCACGAAAACCCAGTACTCTCAGTCAGTAGACAGCCTTCTGTCCCGTTCGCCGCTTTCAGTCAAGCTGCTTACTCGTCTCTCCGACGCAACAACAACAACCGCAACTCCTCATTCTGACCTCAGTGGTTCACTAGCTACAGCCAACACCTCCGTCGACCTCAGCTCAGCCACCGAAACCCAACGCACCGTGTCTCACACTGAGTCCAACACTAACGGACTGCCCGCGGCTTAGCCTCCCTTTCTATAGCTCGAATGATATTTACCAGAATATTCTCGAGGTGGCTAGAGGCGGGATATTCACTTCGTATCTCCCAGAAACTCGCAGATAAACCAGCCGACGAGAACAATACATGGAAAGGCCGGCTGTGTGGTCCCCGGTCGTAATAGTGACAAACCTTTTCCAGGAAGTACTGGCAGGGGCTACCACAGGTCAGAGATGTTATGAAGAACTGTTATTCAAATGAAAATATTGACCAAGATTCAAACATTATCCTACACCTGAGTGCCAGTTCAATCAGTTTGTCACTGCTCGGGAGAGATTTTATACGTGACTTATATTGAAGCTGAAATATGATTTTCAAATGTACGATGTGCCATTGGTTTTCAAAGGGATCATGCGGTTTTTATTTCTAAGCATATCACTTTTTTAACGTTGCTGAGTTGTATTGTTCGTAATGACAAATTATGCAATAAGCAAAGCTAAAATGTGTAGGGCGCTGCAAAGACGGGTAAAACGCATGACCAGTGAAGAGTTCAATATAAGAGTTGTTTCAATGAACCAAATTTACTCCTACGCCAAAACTGACCATATACCAAAAAACAAAACAAAAATGTATGTTAGTCCTACTGCATTGTCCTACACTGGAGGCTTGCTCTGGACCGTCGGCTGTTGTCTTCGTGCTACACCTGGCCACGGCTGTACCCAGGCTCTACACCTCTGCATTCGACAGACGAAAAGGGTCTGGTCCACACCGTCGGCTGTCCTGAGAATGTTCTTCTTTGTACCGGGACAGTTTCCAGTATAAGCCATGGCCGCCAACCCTTTCACTTTCTCCACACATCTCCAGAACTGAGAGACGGCTCACCGACTAAGAGGCCCGCCTCCCGTCCTTCCGTGGAACAATGAAAACATGGAGTAGTAATAGTGGTACTGGTGTCTCAACGGCATACTAGCCCCCAGCTTCTTGAGGATGTGTGGCAATCCAACTGACGGCCCACTGCCACACTGGGGTGGAACGCTGGTAATTTCACGATTGAATTTGCCTAAGGAGTTTTAATGATTTTTAACAGTTTTCTTTTCCTTCTGGGAACTTAACTACCACTGACGTTTCTTTCGTATTCTACAGTGTTAATGAAAATGAGTTTAAATTTAACAATTTGTGGATTATTTTTATGAACCTACGATTCATTATAGTTTTCTTTTCTTTACACGGTAACTTTGCTCTTATTAATAATAAAATTATCATAAAAATTACTCAAAACTGAATAAAATAATTGACATAAATTAAATTAATAAAAAATTAATCGAAATGTCCGTAGAATGGGCGCTAGAGTTCACCAGAATGGATCCCTAGAATTTTGAAAGAGCATGATAATAATTCTTTCCCTCCCAGGGCGTGTACATAAAAGCTGCGTACTGGTACATCTGCTACAGGCCTTACATAACCTTCTGAAAGCGACTGAATGGGTAGGAACTGCACCTAGGTTCATCAATAACTCCATTAATTCTAAAATAACTAATTCTCAATAAAACCCGTGCATGAGCACCTCATCATCAAACAAAAATATGCATACAACATACACAGAAAATATTACTGGAAGACTCTATTTTTACAAAAACAATGCAAACAGTGGGTGAACAAAAGCGAGAACTAAGCCACCATTTGTAGTTAGTCCGTTGAACAATGTAAATATATGTAGATAAGTACCCTTCACTGTCTCTGTATCAACACGAATTGTATATTCTCATAATTAGCACGTATTATGTCACACAGATACTGTACCTCATAATACTGTGTTCACAGACTCTCACACTTGAGCAACACACGCTTGTCGCTCTAAAACGGCATTCTGGAAAGTCTGAGATACAGCACCTCACAGCTTTCACCAACATATTATACCCTACAGGGCACATTAATACTGCAGGATGATACCTACCTGCTCTTCTGTTCTTGCATACGGGCACCAGCTCAGCTACCGTCGGCAGAAATGGTCGATAATTTGGGTTCTTATGACGAGAGGATCATGGGGAACTCATATACTACATTAAACTACGAAATGAGGAACACTTTCGCTGTGATCAGAATTTTGAGCATAAGTTTGTATTCACAACACAAGTTAATTACAAGGATTGCACCTGTAGTGCCAAAATAAGTGCGCCAAAGGCTCACCTCTGCAAATTAAAAAGAGAACAAAGCAAATACAATCTGGATAATGACGTTATGCTGAAATTTGTCGATCTGTGAACCAAGAAAAAAAACCCGGATGTGTTCTCCCACATGGAAACTACATCCCTATGTCTGCGACATGAAATGGTATAATGGTAGAATTAAGGATACCTGCAGAGATTACCGCTATGATGAAAGTTTCCTCTGAGACAATATTAAAAAAAAGTGAGCCTCCCCTTTATAAACATTTTGAACTGGCCTTTGCGCCCTAGAATATCTGTGCCAAGTGACTACTTGACTAACAGTTTAAGCTAATGTAAGCCGCGCGCCGTTCTCCTAGCTCTGTTTGGTTGCGCATGCGCAGTCCTACTACCAGGCAAAACTGGCCTCCTCCTCGCTTGCTTGCCGACGCGAGGCTCAGTTCGCTTTGATCAGCCATGTTGTCGAGCTCGTGTGGTTTTGTGTCCGGCGTCATGGAGTCGTGGAGTACCTGGAAACCACCGTAATCTCCACGATAACAGGGATTTGCCCCAGATGAACTAATTGGAGACCTCCTGCCATTCCTTCTGATCATGTTTTGGATTTATTTTTTCGTCTGGATACTTCACAACGGGGTCTGGATGCCAGTGGTGTGACTGTATTTCTTCGTCAACAATGTCAGGTTAAAATTCTTCTCATTTCTTCATCACCAAAGGTATGTACCAGTGTTTGAAACATTTTAAACGTCGTCCTGCAGAGGATTTTGATACTTTCGAAGATTTCTGGAAAAATAATAATAATAATAAATATTTGGACTTCGCCGTTAAATTAATACCTATTTGCGTGTGTGGTATCGAAAATCTGATAAACAGTTTCGGCAACTAATCACAGTAATGTGGAAGGTTCACCGTGAACTAAATTGGAATTAGTAATTTAAAATTTAACTGATCTCCTTTTGGCACTTATATTGTAACCTTCTTTGTAAACCAAGGTACAGTCTCCAAGGTACCGAGCTTTACCTTCTTCGGCTTTCTGTTTGCTTTCCTGTGTTTTGTTTTCTAATTCGTTTGGTATGTTTTCTTCTCCCCTCCCCCTTCTGGGGTTTTTGGGTGAATTAATATTTTTCTCTTGCCTGTTTTCCTCCGTGTTTTTGGAGGCGTTGCTTTTGTTTTGGTGGTTACCTTGGCAACGTTTTTGGTGTGTATTGTTGTCGGGTTAAGTGTTGTCTGGCGTGTTGAGCCTGTGTGGATCTTGAATTATATATTTCGGGGTTGAGTGCATCGTTTACTGTTTAAATTAATTAATTTATTTTCCCCTCCTTTAATGTTTGTGTTACCATTTCCTTGCCCCGCGTGAGGAGGTATTTTTACGTAATATTCTGCTTGTCTTGGAAACTGTCCTTGGTGGAAACTAAACTTTTTCAAATTTGGTAATTACGAGAAGCGGCTTCGTTGAAGATCCATTATATTGAATAATTGTTAACTGAGGTTTTTATTATTAACTAACTATCCGTGATCGATCACATTTAATTTCAAGGTAGTTTTAATGTAAGAAAGTCTATTGGTTTTCCGTTGTTTTCTGATCACATTTTATTAGGTACGGAGGTCATCCTTTCTTTCTTGTTGTTTTCATTAAATTTTCAAATTATCATCTGTTGAAGAGTATTTATTTTCAATTAATTGTCAATTAGTAATGAATTAATTTTCTTTTAAACCCTACCTGGGTATATTCTAATTTATTTTATTTATTGTTAATTTCCCTTTCCATTTTTCAACCTTACGTTTATTTCATTTACATTTTGGCCTTACGTTTTAAAATAAACTTAAGTTTTATCAACTTAATGACTTGGTTTGTTACTTACTATTTGCCCTTCCATTAATTTTTTTAACTTCATGTAAATGCTGGTTTTCATTCGCCACGTTCGGTGGAGCACTGCCACCGTTTTTCTTGTGCATTTAGTTCTACGGCCTTAAGTTGTCTTCCTCCGCTGTTTCCGGTAAGTTTTTCTATGGTTTCTTGTTTTTATTGTGATTGTACTTTGTTGTCCTTCTTCTTGTGCCCTTCATTCTCCCGCGTGTTCGCTATTACTCCCATTTTGGGGCGGACACGCTAGCAACCTTCTCACCAGGGTCTCTATCTATCTCTCTCTCTCTCTCTCTTCCTCTCTCTTCTACTCTCACCCTGGTGGGTAAGGTTATTCACCTCATCATCCCTAGGTGGTACCGGGGTCCTAGAGGGTGGTGAACGGTGAGAGTGGTATCAGAGCGGTGGTTGTTTGTTGTTCCACTGTTGTTGCTCTGCTGCCTAATCTCTGTTGTTTCTGCCTTGTGCAGCCTAATTTTCCTCCCCTCCTACCCTTGCTTGGTGCAGTGCTGTGGCGAATGTTGGTGGATGGAAACCAAAAATTAAAAAACTAAAAGTGTTATTGTCAATAACTATTGTAAAAGGGAGTGCAAGGATCTTGTGTAATATTTTGATTATTTTGTTCCATGTTTGCTACCATGGCGCGTGCCGTTACGAACCCCTCCTTCCTGCGTCGTGCCGAATTGGAGTACGAGTTATCCATTCGTGGCCTTGAACCTGCCCGTACTGTTGCTGAGTGCGCTGCCTTGCTATCAGCCAACTCCCAGGTCCCCATTAATGTATTTTCTATTGACAGGAGTCGAGTGGGTGAGTACCTTAACCTGATCTGTGACAATCTTAACGAAATTAATATTATTCGTGAAGAGTTTATTGAATTGCCTCCGTCCAAAGCCCAAGTAAACCGGCTGAGGGCCAGAGCTGACCACTACTCGGGCCGAATTCAGGATATATTATCCATTAAGCCTGATTCTGTTTTTGTGTCAGAATGTGCTAGATTGTTAACGGTGGTTTCTGGGATCACCTCTGATTTAGATTTGCTGTTGATTAACAGAGATATGGAGAATTGTTCTATTTCTACTGCACTTAACCCTACTGTTCCTACCCTGAGCGTCACTTCCCACCAAATTGCGTCCTCGACCCATGCCCAAGGTCAGTGTTGTGTGACTGCTCCTTTACTGGAAACCTTAGTCTCTAAGCTAAATTCGGCGTCATCGCCTAACTGTTTAAAGGAAGTTTTTCGGGGAGTGAAGTCCTTTTCTGTAAATTCTATCGATGAGTGTATTCGATTCCTACGGTTTCTGGTGGAGTTAACCGAGACTGGTAATGTGTACTCAGTCGATGATTTGGGGATTTTCCGCGCCCTCTTCCCTCATTGTGAAGGGATTCTAAAGAGAGAAATTTCTGAAGCTATCTCTAAAAATTTATCGATTAGCACCTTTCATGAACTTGTCCTTTCCAAATTCATTCCCTCTCTTGCTCTCCAAAGTCTTGTGCCCCAACACTGTTTCCGGACCCAGTTCCTGCATGAGAACTTGCTAACTTATGTGCTGGATCTGCGATTCTTTTGCAAGGTTTTTAGAATTTCTGTGCCAGAATGTGAAATGGTCTCTAGAATTTTAAAAGGAATATCTCCTGCGTACCGCTCCTATCTTTCCTTAACCCGTTGCCCTACTACCTTTCAAGAATTAGAAGAGGCCTGTTCCTTTGCTGAAGATGTCAAACATGGGGATGCCTCCAGACCTGTGAATTTCCCCCCCCCCCTACTACTACCAATTGTCCCGTCCTTCCGTCAACACCTAAAGTAGTGAATGCCCGTAAATGTTACAACTGTGGGTCCCGAAATCATCTAAGAAATTCCTGCCCTGACGTTAGACGTGGTCCAGGCGCTTGCTATTCCTGTGGCTCTAGACAGCATGTTAAAAGAAATTGCCCCTTGGTAGACAGAAATGGTACTCAATGACTAGAAAGGGAAAGGGCAAAGTCTGCCAATTCTAAGTTTGTAAACCCTGAAACTCGTAAGAAACCGGTGTGTCCCCCTAGGTGCAATAGTATTTCTGCTCATGCCCCCTCCTCTGGCACGTGCACATTTGTCGAAGTCAACAATGAACCCGTAGATGCTCTTCTTGATACTGGAAGCGTAGTATGCTTGATGAATTATGCCTGGTATTGTCAAAAGAAATCCTCGTGTAAACTTCCGGAAATAAAACCCACTAATCTAAGATGCGTTTCGGCTAATTGTCAGTTTTTAAATATTTTGGGGACTGTGAAGGTCAAGTTGAGGATTGGGAATTTCACTTGGAAGATCAAGTGCTTGGTGACATCCAATTTATCATGTAACATTATTCTGGGTACCAATTTTCTATCTTGGGCTGGTGTCGTTTTGGATCCTCAGTGTCGAAATTTCTTTTTTAAATTTTCTCCTGACCTGAAATTTGAATTGATTAACGTTCCCTTGAAAATGCCTCAAGTTTTGTGTGCGGGTTACCCTGAGTCAGATGAGTCTAGTGACATCGATCGGCTTGACCTGAATCATTTAGGAGATGCCGAAGCACGGCAAGTTCGTGATCTTTGCAGGGAATTTCCCGATGTGTTCACTAGCAAGTTAGGCTTGACCAACGTACTCGAGTATGACATTGAGTTGTCTGACCTGCAGCCTGTTCGATCCCCTCCTTATCGCCTTTCCCCACCCGTATGTTGGAATTAAAGAAAATCATTGAGCAAATGGAAAGAGACGGAGTGATCAGACCTTCGACTTCCCCGTATGCGTCCCCTGTGTTCTTGGTACCCAAACCTTCTGGTGGTTATCGTGCTGTGATTGACTATAGGGCCCTAAATAGTAAGATTGTACTCCAATCTATTCCTCTACCCGACCTTCATACCTGTTTTGGATGGTTCTCAGGTGCGAAATTTTTCACTGTCCTGGATTTGAACCAGGCTTATTACCAAGTGCCTTTATCAAAGAGATCAATTCCCCTCACTGCTTTCATCACCGACTGGAACTTGTATGAGTTCCTCAGACTTCCGTTCGGGCTAAGCTGTGGAGCAGCTGTGTTGTCAAGGTTGTTAAATTCCATTCTCTCTGACATTAAATTCAGCTATGTCTTTAATTACCTGGACGATTTATTAATTTATTCGAATAGCTTCGAGGAACATATGGTGCACGTTAGGGAAGTATTGCTACGGTTAAGGAAAGCCGGCCTTACAGTGAAGTTATCAAAGGTAGCTTTCGCCAGACCCAGCATGTCTTTCTTGGGACATGTAGTTTCTTCTGAAGGCGTTTCCATAGATCATTCCAGAACTCAAGCCATTAGGGATTTTCCACCCCCCAAAGATGTCAAGGGCGTTGCTCGATTCATTGGTATGGTCAATTTCTTTAGAAAATTCATCCCTAACTTTGCTGAAGTGGCTGCCCCGTTGAACAACCTTAGGAGAAAGAATGTAAAATTCACTTGGGGTAAAGCCCAGGAGGAAGCTTTCAATTCATTGAAGGTCGCATTGACTAATGCACCTTTGTTAGCTATTCCCGATTTTGAGAAACGTTTCATTGTCCAAACTGATGCCTCCGGGCGTGCTATTGCTGGCGTTCTGTTACAAGAACATGAAGATGGGCGTAGGCCCGTGGCCTACGTATCCAGGGTCCTCAATGATCTGGAGTCTAAGTACTCCATTTATGAATTAGAGTGTCTAGCTGTGCTGTTTGCTCTGGAGAAATTTCGATCTTTCATTGAACACGTCAACTTTGATCTGGAAACTGACAATCAGGCTCTTTCTTGGGTGTTGAACCGACCAAAAAGGACCGGTAGGATAACTAGATGGGCATTACGGATCTCATCCTTGAATTTCAATGTTCGCCATATTCGTGGGTCTGAGAACGTCATTGCCGATGGTTTGAGCAGGATGTTTGAAGGTAATCCTTGTGCGGAAGCCAACCCGGGTGTCGATGAGCTTGCTGTCAATATGGTTGGAGTTAGTGCCATCCTCACCGATTCCTCATTGCTGTATCAAGAAATTGGAGATCATCAAAAAACTGATCCGGATCTGAAAAGGATCATTGATACAATCAGTAGCGGGATCGAAGTAAAACCTTACTCCTTATCTAAGGGTGTTCTCTGTTGTAAGGGTCGCAAGGACCATAATTCCAAAATTGTCGTTCCTAAGGTTCTGGTACCTGTCATTTTCAAGTATTACCACTGTTCACCCCTTGGCGGTCATCTAGGAAATTTCAAAACTCGTTTGAAAATCAGGCAATTCTTTGTTTGGAAGAAAATGGATAGTGATATCAGGAACATGGTCAAATCTTGTAAATCTTGCGCCATCAGCAAACCTAATTTGAATAACCGGGTAGGATTATTGTCTTCATCACAAGCTTCGCGCCCCATGGAACGACTGTTCATAGATTTCGTAGGACCCCTCCCCCGATCTTCCTTGGGAAACACCCACATTTTTGTCTGTATAGATGCCTTCTCCCGGTTCTGTTGGATCTTTCCCACCAGGTCCACTAATTCATGCACTTCTATCTCCTGTCTAAATTCCATCTTTGCATCATTTGGCCCACCTAAGTTCTTAGTGTCTGACAACGCTAGTTCTTTCACCAGTAACTCCTTCAAAAGGTATCTGTTCGAGTTGGGCATTTCACATGTCACCACTATTCCATACTATCCAAATCCTTCTTATGCAGAGAGGTTGAATCGGAACTTAAAATCTGCGTTGATAGCGTATCATCATGGCAACCAGTCCAAATGGGACTCCTGTCTGCATTGGTTGACCCATGCTTTCAATTCCGCTACTCATGAGTCCCATGGTAAGACGCCTATGTCTTTAATGTTTGGCTATACTCCGTACTCCCCTATGTCTAACCTGCTATGTATTGAGGATCTTCTCCCAGACCTATCTAGGCCTAATGATGTTCAAAAGATCTGGAACGAAGCAAAAAGGAATCTAGCTGTGTCATACGAAAAGGTCAAAAGGCAGTACGATAAAGGTAGGAAACCGTCAAAATTCAATGTTGGTGATCTCGTGTATGTTAAGTGTTACCCAATGAGTAAAGCCGTGAATAAGTTTTCGGCAAAACTTGCCCCTAGGTACCAAGGCCCGTGCACTGTGTTGGAGTTCTTGTCTCCCGTTTCTATTTTAGTAAGCGACCCTGTGGCAAAGCGTATTAGGCGCGTTCATGTTTCTCAAATTAAACCTGGTTGATCTGGCAAATTGTACCGCATCTTCCGCTGGATGGATGCACCTTTGGTAACTGACCTGTATTGTTAGTGAATTTAGCACACATACTGTGGGATGGCGAGCGAGTCAATCTGGTCCTTCTGTGCCTCGTGTTGGTGACTCTAATTTAGTACTTCTTGTATGTTACTGTTTCTAGGTGTGGATCCTTGTAGTTAGAAATTGTCTTTCCTTAATTGTCTTGCGATGGTGGTATTAATACCTTGCAATAGATATCCTCGTTATATAGCCTTATGCTTATGGGGTGCGCTACCGAAGTTCCATTGGGGAAATCTGATGACATCTAACTTAAATTGTGCTTTGTTGTCCCTCTGTTTTCTCTAGGCTTTTAGTATGTAATTTCAAAGACTTGTTTCTTCTGTGGCTCCGCATCGGATTCCTTCCGCTGAACCCTTCGATCATCTCGGGACCTAATCATTGCTGAGCTATGGTGTGCTTGGGATGGAATGTGAGGGAGTGTGTCTGGTGCCTGAGTGTTTACCATTTTGTCATCCTTTCATTGTGTGCGTGTGTCTGAAGATGTGTGGTGCTTAGTCATGATTGGGTTGCTATTTGTGCCATTTTAGTATTGTACGATTTCTGATTGTGGTATGTTTCGATCTATTGGTGTCGGATAAGTTCCCTGCTTGCCTTCTGCATGGACTGCGTGTCTTAAAGGTGTTTCTTTTCCGTTTTCTGATGTTTGTATTCATCCATGATTGAGTGATCTGACACTCCTCCTTTTGAGCACTCTTCGCGGCTGTTCTAAAAGTGGTTTTCTATGCGTGAACCCTCTATATTATTTTTCCTATAATGGGTTTTTGGGCTGAATTTATCTTCCTAACCTTTTGATTTTGGGGGTCGTTTTGGGGTTGTGTAGAAAATCTGTCTCCGATTTTTCTGTGGGCGTTCGGTTGGTGCACTCCTGCCTGCATTATGGTGGTATCTCCTGTGTTGTAACTTGGTAATGTTGTTGTGAGTTGTTTGGATCCTTTTGAATGGTGGACCGTTAGTAACATAGTGTAATTTTCCTTATCTACCGGTTAGCGTGTGGAGTTTTCGGTGGTACTGTCGGACTTCCTTCCTGAGGATATTTCTCCTTTTGTGCTTCTGGTAGTTGGACTAGTCCTTAATCGGTACCTGGTTTGCTGTTGTAATTTCTGCTCTGTATTGTGCTGTTTTGTGTGGTCTGTGAGCACGCGTTGAGGATAGCTATCCTTTATCTCTCTATGAATAACCCGTGCTGCTACCTTGTCATTATTTAGGTAATCGTGTTTTGGATTACGTTGTTTGGCTGTCAAGACACCTTGGTTGGGATGTGATTTGTCCTTTAATTTACCTCTGTGTCGCGGTAGATTTGGCTGTTGGTTTGGTATCCCTTACTCGGTGGAAGCACACCTTCGGGTGGGCAATTCTTAGTTATCTGTTGGCTCTGGGATTTTCGACTTGCTCTTCCTCACGCAGAATTAGGTTTGTGGTTACTATTCTGTACCACGTTGCCCCGTGCATTTATTTTTGGTAGCTGTACCTTGATGTGGCCGTTATGGATGACTGACTGATCGCGATTTTTCCATCTGGTAACCTATAGGAGTCTCCTGATTGCCCATCGATGCTACTGTTGCCTGTCTTACCTATCTGCAACTCGTGTGGTTTCTGCGTCCCTTCTCTCTGATGGTTTTCCGTTGGTTTGTTCAAAATTAGGTTTCTATGCTTGAGTCCTTACCTGTGTTTGTTGGACCGATTGACGAGTTCGCCACTCTGTGGTTGTGTGTGTGTCACTCCAATATCTAAAAGTGTAATTTGATAGGTCATTCATGTGTCCTCTTAGATTAACGTCTGGTATTCTAAACCATATGTTCCAAGGACGTCTATTCTTTGGAGTGGTCCTGTACCTTTACTTATATATTTGTCTTGTGGATGATTTGTGCTTGAGTAATATTTTTTTCCTTTCACTTCGGTTATGATCATCATCCTTCGGGATATCTGTCTTTGTCCTAGTTGGTATTATGTGCTGGATTGTACCCTATGTTTCTATGTGTTCTTGTTAATTGTTTCTCCACGTGTCATGGCTAAGTGTCCTTCGTGGCAGAGTAACATGGTATATTTTTATGTAGTTTCCCTTTGATTTCTTATGTGTCGTTGAATGGACCCTCCTTTCCTTCGGTTCTATATTTGACCAAGTGGAAAGCTCTGGGCTTCAGCTAGTTTGTTGGTAACTAGCCTATGTAAAGTTAATTGGCGGATCTGTGGATCCTGTAACTGAATACTCACCTACTTTATTTTCCTGATTTGTTTTTTGTTCCTCCCTCTTCTTGTGGTTTTGCCCCCATTCGGGTTTTCCGGTGCGTTTCATTTCCCCTGTTGTCTCCCTTTGCAACACAAGATCATACATTTCCTTAATATCAAAGGAGACTTGTAAAGGTATTCATGCATTAAAAATTAATTTACCACCGTGCTTGAGAAAATAACCTGGATGCGTGGACTTATAATCGTGTGGTTTTGTTTAATTTTGGTCAGTATATCTGTGATTAGTGTGAGAGTTGCCAAACCTCAAGGTGAACTGCGTCATGTGTCATAAACTATATCATTGTGTGAGGCATTGAAACAATGTGTATTGGGTGAAACTGAATATTTGGCGAACTCTGGTCATTGTGCTCTCTATTTGATGACAAACATTACCCTGGTGATTTTCCGAGTGCTCGGTTAACGTTTCTGGACACTGATGTTAATCGCACCCCGCCAATTATTTCTAAAAACTATGTGATGTGGAACTGTGTCTTGGACTATTTACCTGGTCATGTGAACTCCTAACTAAAACTAGTTAATCTTGGTGGTCGTTTTCTGTTGGACTACTTCGCCCAAATTTAGTATATGTGTGACCACCACATCATTGATGGCATATGCATGAGATTTTGTCGTCGTTTCGGGGCGGGAGGGCTGAGACAATATTAAAAAAAAGTGAGCCTCCCCTTTATAAACATTTTGAACTGGCCTTTGCGCCCTAGAATATCTGTGCCAAGTGACTACTTGACTAACAGTTTAAGCTAATGTAAGCCGCGCGCCGTTCTCCTAGCTCTGTTTGGTTGCGCATGCGCAGTCCTACTACCAGGCAAAACTGGCCTCCTCCTCGCTTGCTTGCCGACGCGAGGCTCAGTTCGCTTTGATCAGCCATGTTGTCGAGCTCGTGTGGTTTTGTGTCCGGCGTCATGGAGTCGTGGAGTACCTGGAAACCACCGTAATCTCCACGATAACAGGGATTTGCCCCAGATGAACTAATTGGAGACCTCCTGCCATTCCTTCTGATCATGTTTTGGATTTATTTTTTCGTCTGGATACTTCACAACGGGGTCTGGATGCCAGTGGTGTGACTGTATTTCTTCGTCAACAATGTCAGGTTAAAATTCTTCTCATTTCTTCATCACCAAAGGTATGTACCAGTGTTTGAAACATTTTAAACGTCGTCCTGCAGAGGATTTTGATACTTTCGAAGATTTCTGGAAAAATAATAATAATAATAAATATTTGGACTTCGCCGTTAAATTAATACCTATTTGCGTGTGTGGTATCGAAAATCTGATAAACAGTTTCGGCAACTAATCACAGTAATGTGGAAGGTTCACCGTGAACTAAATTGGAATTATTAATTTAAAATTTAAGTGATCTCCTTTTGGCACTTATATTGTAACCTTCTTTGTAAACCAAGGTACAGTCTCCAAGGTACCGAGCTTTACCTTCTTCGGCTTTCTGTTTGCTTTCCTGTGTTTTGTTTTCTAATTCGTTTGTTATGTTTTCTTCTCCCCTCCCCCTTCTGGGGTTTTTGGGTGAATTAATATTTTTCTCTTGCCTGTTTTCCTCCGTGTTTTTGGAGGCGTTGCTTTTGTTTTGGTGGTTACCTTGGCAACGTTTTTGGTGTGTATTGTTGTCGGGTTAAGTGTTGTCTGGCGTGTTGAGCCTGTGTGGATCTTGAATTATATATTTCGGGGTTGAGTGCATCGTTTACTGTTTAAATTAATTAATTTATTTTCCCCTCCTTTAATGTTTGTGTTACCATTTCCTTGCCCCGCGTGAGGAGGTATTTTTACGTAATATTCTGCTTGTCTTGGAAACTGTCCTTGGTGGAAACTAAACTTTTTCAAATTTGGTAATTACGAGAAGCGGCTTCGTTGAAGATCCATTATATTGAATAATTGTTAACTGAGGTTTTTATTATTAACTAACTATCCGTGATCGATCACATTTAATTTCAAGGTAGTTTTAATGTAAGAAAGTCTATTGGTTTTCCGTTGTTTTCTGATCACATTTTATTAGGTACGGAGGTCATCCTTTCTTTCTTGTTGTTTTCATTAAATTTTCAAATTATCATCTGTTGAAGAGTATTTATTTTCAATTAATTGTCAATTAGTAATGAATTAATTTTCTTTTAAACCCTACCTGGGTATATTCTAATTTATTTTATTTATTGTTAATTTCCCTTTCCATTTTTCAACCTTACGTTTATTTCATTTACATTTTGGCCTTACGTTTTAAAATAAACTTAGGTTTTATCAACTTAATGACTTGGTTTGTTACTTACTATTTGCCCTTCCATTAATTTTTTTAACTTCATGTAAATGCTGGTTTTCATTCGCCACGTTCGGTGGAGCACTGCCACCGTTTTTCTTGTGCATTTAGTTCTACGGCCTTAAGTTGTCTTCCTCCGCTGTTTCCGGTAAGTTTTTCTATGGTTTCTTGTTTTTATTGTGATTGTACTTTGTTGTCCTTCTTCTTGTGCCCTTCATTCTCCCGCGTGTTCGCTATTACTCCCATTTTGGGGCGGACACGCTAGCAACCTTCTCACCAGGGTCTCTATCTATCTCTCTCTCTCTCTCTCTCTCTTCCTCTCTCTTCTACTCTCACCCTGGTGGGTAAGGTTATTCACCTCATCATCCCTAGGTGGTACCGGGGTCCTAGAGGGTGGTGAACGGTGAGACCTCCCATACCGGGATATTTATATATACAAAAATTAGCAGCACAATAGGTAAATAAAACTAACTAGGATAGCCTACTCTAGCGCCCTCAATTACATATTTACACGGACGTGACCCCACGTCCCCCAGGCAGAAACATGTGCCAACAGGGCAATCATACCAGTAGCATAGTGCCAAGATCACCTTAGTAGAATACATAACCCTAAGAACGCGAATCCAACAAGAAAGGAAATACAAGGTAAAATGGATAAAAATAAATGACGCACAGGTTTGCAAAAAAAAAACTCCCTGCCGAAGGAGAATGACCGACCTCCAGAGCAATTTAAAAATGGCCGAGCTCACCCCAATACAGAGCAGGCGAACATTGACCTGAAGTCGGGTCTGGAGCCCCCTTCCACAACAAAAAAAACTTGTAAACAAACACCCGCTAGACGTCTTACCCTACATTCTTTCACAAAGGGACTTTCAAGCTTCTACACATAGCAGCCAATTGCATAAAATAAGTGAGGATAAACGCATCTCACATCACGCTCCTGACTTCAATTAACCACCCACTCGGGTCGCAGTTGAATCACATAAAGTGTTCTACTATTCAATCATATCAAACCATCACCGCCAATATGCGGCACGACAACATTAACCTTGGGAGTCAGAGGTTCAAACCCAACGTTTGGCAGAGTAGCACAGAGTCGAATAGCGTTAAAACCTGCGCCTCCGCTATAGTTTACGCCCGTCTAAGGCACGTAAATAGAGCCCCTTAACTAAATAAATACCATCAGCCTGCATACCTTACATTACGCAGGTATATCTGCCCTTCCCCTGGAATATAGTGGGAATTATACATAGTGCCTAATCCTACAAGTAAAATGCATTTCGCGACCGACCCAAAGGAAAATATCCGGTCTATCATACACAAACAAATATGTATCACTAGGCACACTACCTCTTGCCTCGATAACCCATATTACCTCATTGTCCGCTTTACATAAAGATACAAGAAAACAAATCTAACTACTCTTACCCTTAGATATATCAAACAATCTTAATATGAAGCCTGATGGGCCACCATCAAATCCTATATGAATATTTACACGTTTAATTCTGCTATCTCTGCGTGATACCTTAACTCTACCATATGTCTAATAATTCATTGGTCCACTTATCTTAATTAATCTACTCGTCTCTCCCTCCGGGTAGGCTAGCATGATTTAGCCCATCATGATAGATGTCTCAGCCAGGTTCGATCCATGGAGTCCAGTCTTCCAGCCCCGCTGGTTCATGGTGCCGCCTTCTTCTTGAGGGATGTCTCGTTCAAGGTAGCGTCTTCGAAGCCACGTTCTGAAGTTCTAGCCGCTCACTCTCCTCGGAATACCTCGACTTCTTACTACAATGAAATATTCACTTTAAACACAACGCCACATTCTGGACATTTAGTTAGGTTGAGCTAGCACACAGCGCTAACACTTTGCAATACACACTCCTCGTCCTCCATTCTCGTATAACTGCATACTCGCTAACTTGTGCATTGTGTCACAAACTATTTTCTGCTCTAGAGACTATCCACTCGGTTACTGTGTTTTTATGCCCGCTTAACTTGGATTCAACAGTCTATCAGAGGATGAATATAGACCTCCTTAACCTATTGTCCACACTTCCTCGGCACCTCGGGAGCTTCGCCCCCACCGCTATTTATCCGAGTCTACAAGTACGGCTTTCTATTGTTACTGATACCATTAATCACACGCGATCTCATTGATAGGTATCTGAACATCGCGCCACTTACAAATCCACCACCTGTAACTCTGTAAGTCACCTATCCACTGGATCAAAGTTATCACACTGTAATAATTACACACTGTCTTTGTTCTGAACAAAAGGTTTCTGGCGCAATCTAAGCATACGTGCGACGCGTGCCGGCAGCAATATGATAGTCAACTGGCTGATCTCCCCCCATATCACTTAGCTTTTATACGGGGCAGCACCCCAAAGGACGCCAAGGGAAGTCCCGAGAAACAACTTGAGTCTGGAATGTGGCCACTACAGAGCTTCCCACGGTGTTTCTGCTTGGTACATATTTATTGATCTAAACATATGTTAATAAACTTAGAGGTATCTATAGCTTAGTAAAATTCTGGCCATCATTTCCATCTTTTTATTTTCCTGAAAAGCCTTCAATTACGGGAATTATGACTCAATTTCCGTAATGTGGTGGGCCTGTCTGCTCCCGCTAAAAATCTCTGTTAAGATGGCAGGTCTCTCCCCCAGACAACATCCCATCTCTCTTTCTCTTTTCCTCACATATTCTTTCTTCGTCACACATGACCACGCCTTGCCTCGGGAAATCACCTCCTCGATTCCCGCGCTCTGTATAGCATCACGCCCTCACAAGCGGCACCCTACTGCAAAATTATTACTGCGTTAAATATCCATACTTGCAGTCAAATACAATGGTACAATATAATGCCAAGGCGCCACAAGTGCTACAATACTTAGTGCCTAAGCACTCCACAATTGTAGGTCAGCCACGTTCCACAAACATAAAAATCCTATTTTCCACAAACGTTCGAATTCCAGTCCAGTAGAGTGCAGCAGTGTCACTCCAGTACCGTATATCCAGTTTACTTCCGCTGTGATCATACAAGCTTATATAGACCTCCGCTCCCCTCTTCCTCTCAGATGATACATCTAGATTGATCCTGGCCAGTCAATCATGAATAGATCCTCTAGTCAAGACCACGCCCTGGACTTCTTCCAGTTTCACAAGGCAATCAAAAGATCAACAAACTTTGGGGTGTTTCACATGAGTCGTCGAAAGTTTTCTCCTAAAATAACAATTCCACCTCAGCAGACTTTGGGATATACACATTAGTCATACGAATTTCCTGAGTTATGATAGCAATAGCTGGCCCCGTGGTGTAGGGGTAGCGTGCCTGCCTCTTACCCGGAGGCCCCGGGTTCGGTTCCCGGCCAGGTCAGGGATTTTTACCTGGACCTGAGGACTGGTTCGAGGTCCGCTCAGCCTACGTGATTAGAATTGAGGAGCTATCTGACGGTGAGATAGCGGCCCCGGTCTAGAAAGCCAAGAATAACGGCCGAGAGAATTCGTCGTGCTGACCACACGACACCTCGTAATCTGCAGGCCTTTGGGCTGAGTAGCGGTCGCTTGGTAGGCCAAGGCCCTTCAAGGGCTGTAGTGCCATGGGGTTTGTTTGGTTTGGTTTGGTTTTATGATAGCAATGATTTTCCCATCAGTTTGTAAAAAAACAAATTACTCATACCAGATATGGAGACCTTCCAGCTTACACTATTAAGAAAAAATATACAATTGGAATAAGAATAATAATAAACCGAATACTGACAATAACATTATCTCTCAATTCTAAATACAGTGCGAGGGTGTGATTATGTACAATAACAACACATTGAGTTACTGCACACTTTTGTTAACTTGCACATTGAATTTGTGAGACTCTTCAATTTTATATCCGGGATTTGATAAAGTTTTTCGTACGTAACATTTTCTGGTCTGCCAGTTCTTTTTACGCTTTGAAATGAAACGTTTCCTTGAAATGTATCTATCAAATCACGTACAGTATGGCTATTTGGACACCCAGAATTAGTAAAACATGTAAGAAATTGTATTTTCACATTTTCGTAAACATATCTCTCCCCCCTCCCCACTATGTGGAGATTTTCTCACATTTTAGCAAAGCAAAAAGCACAGTCATCTCCATACAGTCCATGAAGGCCCTGGGAGTGGTGGAAGGTAAAGGCTTCCACTATTCGTAACCTCGGCACTTGATGGGGTAGAGTGGTTAGCTCTACGCCCGGCCGCCTCTGCCCCTAGGAATTAATCTGGTACTCATTTTTGGTGTAGGCTGAGTGAACCTCGGGGCCATGTGAACCTCCGGAAGTGAAAATCTAATTTCTTAAATTTTGCGACTTCCTGACGGGGATTCGAACCCACGTCCTTCCGGGCGAACCGAGTACGCCTTTACCACCTCGGCCAGGCAGCCCCAGTTCTCACAGTCTAGCCACGGTGGTACTAAGACTTATTTAAAAGACCTGTTGTCTATTACCTAATTCATGCTTTAATTTCCTTAAATAAGTTATTAAAAACTATCCGAAATACGCACAAAATGTAATCCGACTCAGCTAACCGATTTTTCAGTGCCACAGCAAATAGTGGAGACTCACACAGCAGTGTGTAGAAACGCGATTAGTATCTGATATCACATGTTTAATTATTCCTTTGATGAAAGATTTTTGTATAGTAATGAATTAAAAGTCCGCCTCTGTGGTGTAGTGGTTAGCGTGATTAGCTGCCACCCCCGGAGGTCCGGGTTCGATTCCCGGCTCGGCCACGAAATTTGAAAAGTGGTACGAGGGCTGGAACGGGGTCCACTCAGCCTCGTGAGGTCAACTGAGTAGAGGTGGGTTCGATTCCCACCTCAGTTATCCTGGAAGTGGTTTTCCGTGGTTTCCCACTTCTCCTCCAGGCGAATGCCGTGATGGTACCTAACTTAAGGCCACGGCCGCTTCCTTCCCTCCTCCTTGCCTATTCCTTCCGATCGTCCCATCCCTCCACAAGGCCTCTGCTCAGCTTAGCAGGTGAGGCCGCCTGGGCGAGGTACTGGTCATTCTCCCCTGTTGTATCCCCCGACCAAAAGTCTGAAGCTCCAGGACACTGCCCTTGAGGCGGTAGAGGTGGGATCCCTCGCCGAGGGAAAAGCCGAACCTGGAGGGTAAACAGATGATGATGATGATGATGAATGAATCAAAATCTCAACAACAAAAATATGATTACCACGGTTAAGTTGGTAAGCTGTCAACTCCTACCTCTCTGTCAAAATTTGTTCAGAGCGCATTTTTTTTCTATTGGTTTTACGTCGCAGCGACACAGATAGGTCTTATGGCGACGATGGGACAGGAAAGGGGTAGGACTGGGAAGAAAGCGGTCGTGGCCTTAATTAAGGTACATTTGCCTGGTGTGAAAATGTGAAACCACGGAAAACCACTTCTGGGCTGCCGACAGTAGGGTTCGAACCCACTATCTCCAGAATACTGGATACTGGCCGCCAATAAGCAACTGCAGCTATCGAGCTCGGTCAGAGAGCATCAAACACTTATACGTTTGTAGCGATGTTTTGTTATATGTGTTGTCTACCCCCACTATATTCCCCAGGCTCCTGGTAATTTTTTGTCTTCTATAAACTTTTGTGCCTCTCCTCCCACTTATAATTCTCAATGCCTCTACTGTGTTGCACTGCCACTAGTAGTTTTTCTAAACACACTCACACCGCACTGTTCACCGTTCATTAACCACTCCGACTTTGCCACTGCTGTTGCCAATTTTTGGCACAAATCTCTGCACATGGTTATGAGGATATTTAGAGGTTGTAGTAAGGATATACAGTAGTCCGCCTCTGTGGTGTAGTAGTTAGTGTAATTAGCTGCCACCCCCAGAGGCCCGCGTTCCATTCACGGCACTGCCACCAAATTTGAAAACTGGTACGAGGGCTGAAACGGGGTCCACTCTGATTCGGGAGGTCAGCTCAGTAGAGTTGGATTCGATTCCCTCTTCAGCAATCTTGGAAGTGGTTTTCCGTGATTTCCCACTTCTCCTCCAGGCAAATGTCCGGGGTGGTTCCTAATTAAGGCCACGGTCGCTTCCTTCGTCGTTCCTTGCATATTCCTTCCAATACTCTCATCCCCGCAAGGCTCATATTCAGCATACCAGGTTAGGCCGCCTGAATGAGGTACTGGTCCTCCTTCCCAGGTGTATCACCAGATCCAAAGTCTCACGCTCCCGGACACTGATTTTAAACCGGTAGATCCCTCGCGGGGTACGAAGGAATTGCCAACCCTGGTAGGTAAACGGATTAAGAGAGAAAGAAAGAAAGAAAGAAAGAAAGAAAGAAAGAAAGAACGAAAGTGAAGATGTAAATGAGAAGGCATTTACGTCTCTGGTAAGATCCCAACTAGAGTACGGTTCCAGTGTATAGGGCCCTCACAAAGATTGCATAATTCGAGAAATGTAAAAAGTCTAAAGAAAAGCAGCTCGATTTGTTCTGGGTGATTTCCGACAAAGGCATAGTGTTACTAAAATGTTGCAAAGTCTGGACCGGGAAGACTTGGGAGTAAGGAGACGAAATGCTCGACTAAGTGGTATGTTCCGAGCTGTCAGCGGAGAGATGGCGTGGAATAACATTAGTAGACGAAGAAATGTGAGTGGTGTTTTTAAAAGTATGAAAGATCATAATATGAAAATAAAGTAGGAATTCAAAAGGAAAAATTGGGGCAAATATTCATTTATACGAAGAAGAGTTAAGGATTGGAATAATTTGCCAAGGGAGATGTTCAATTAATTTCCAAGTTCTTTGCAATTATTTAAGAACGGACTAGATAAACAACAGATAGGGAATCTTTTAGCTGGGTGACTGCCCTAAATACAGATCAGTGGTGAGTCCTTAGTTCTCTAACATCAGATCATAATTAGGGTCATTGCGGACGAAATTCTCTAGCGCACACTATTACACTACAGTTTCATTTAGTATTCTGTTTCACTCAGATCTTCACTGCATGTCGCCTGCATATTTGAATGCCAAATAGAAGTCTAGTTCCGAGGGCTCTTACTTCTAAACGTTGAAGCCCGCACGTGATATATAAAACGTACTCTCATTAGCAGCGTACTGCGGTAGCATGTAAATAGGCGCTTTGATAACCTGAACAAAAGTTGTCAGCACGACTGTGCTAACGAATGCCCACCGGCGACAGAACTGGTTTTGAATGCAGCTGTTATGACTGGAAAAAGGATAATTTGGCGGTATTCTCTGAGCGACTGACTGTGTGAACACATAAAGGGGTGTCGTCCTGAGTACATTTTCTCCATGCGTGAGAGATGTTAAAGTGAGCTGTAGCTGAAGTGTCAATTGCTCATCACAAGCTAAATAGCCTCAGGCTTCACGTGAAGTGCCTCTGGCTTTTAGCTCTTCCTTAACGAGCGCCTGTGAGTTGACAAACATCCCAGGCGTGACCAAAGTCGAGCGGCCTCTCAGCAGCCCATATACACAGCTTCCCTGCATAGGTATAGGCCTACTCATTCATCAGGAGCTAGTTAATATATATAACTATTGACTATTTTTATGACATGCCATCTTTTAAATGGTTCACAATAGACACTGCTATTCTGTACAAAATTTCTTATCATAGTCCCTACATCATAGAACTGCTAACTTATTACGTCATTTTTGTCATTTTTTGCCTTTTTGTATTTTCTAAAATTATACGTCATTACTTGCTCATTTTATGGAATTTGTTAGACTATTGTGTACTTTTTCAGTCATTTTATTACATGTTTGAGGATTTTGAAGCATTTACGTGTGTGGTATTGGAAATTATCGCAACATTAAGTGAGAATGAAGAGCCTCCGTGGCTCAGACGGCAGCGCGTCGGCCTCTCACCTCTGGATACCGTGGTTCAAATCCCGGTCACTCCATGTGAGATTTGTGCAAGACAAAGTGGAGGCGGGACGGGTTTTTCTCCGGGTACTCCGGTTTTCCCTGTCATCTTTCATTCAAGCAACACTCTCCACTCTCATTTCATAGCATCAATCAGTCATTAACAAATCACTTTGGGAGTGGCGGCCCCATCGTACTAATAGCTTATATCTGCTTCATTCATTACATCCCTGACCAGGTCATTGACTGGAAAACAGGTTGTAGGTTTTCATTAAGTGTGAATGAATGCGGAGACTTGAGAACATTCAAAACGCTTTTTTAATTGGGGGCTAAAGAAACTTTGTTCTCCACTCAATTCTTGGGTCCACATTCCAGGAGAGACACCTGCCGTTGTAACTAATACGAGAGGGATGTTGAAAGCGAAAGTAGCAGGACAAATTACATTAGGTCAAGTTATGCCAATCTGGTTAAGTGCCTCAAGTGTGTGGAGTTAACTTTTGTTATCTACTCCGATTTTTAATGTTCAAAACATTTCTTAGCATACTAAGTAGGGGTCTCCATACTACGAAAAACGCAAAATTGAGCAATTTCCGCAATTGCGCCGCAAGTTGAAGGGCTAAAGGCCCCGGAAACATTTCAAACTGTGGGTATTGGATATTGATATCAAACTAAAAAGATAAATTTTGACAATCACTTTTGGCCTAAATGTAGTTCCGGAAAAACAGCCTAAAATTGCTTGTTTGTTTACTCGTTTTCTATCGTATTCAGATCTTAGCCATATTAACTTATTTACGTAATTGGCTCTGCAATGTGTTCCCTGGATTCAATAACCTCAGGTGCTTCTCGATTTGTAGCAAAATGTCCACAACGAATGTAGTAATAAGGCCTTAAGTGAAACAATCCATTGACGCACATTGGTGCTCGTAGTGGTGATTAAGTGAATCAATGCATTGACTCACATTAACGCTCGTAGTGGTGGTTAATTGAACCAATTCATTGACTTACATTAGCGCTCGTAGTGGTGATTAATTGAACCAATTCATTGACTCACATTAGCGCCCGTAGTGCTATTTAAGTGAAACAGTTCATTGACTCACATTGGTGCTCGTAGTGGTGGTTAAGTGAAACAATGCATTGACTCATATTGGTGCTCGTAGTGGTGTTTAAGTGAAACTCTGCATTGACACACATTAGCGCTCGTAGTGGTGGTTAAGTGAATCAATGCATTGACTCACATTAGCGCTCGTAGTGGTGGTTAATTGAACTAATTCATGGACTTATATTAGCGCTCGTAGTTGTGATTAAATGAAACAATGCATTGACTCACATTGGTGCTCGTAGTGGTGGTTATGTGAAACAATGCATTGACACACATCGGTGCTCGTAGTAGAGGTTAAGTGAACCAATGCATTGACTCAAACAAAGCAAACTGCTAATCTGATTGGTTGGATAACGATGATTAAGAAAATGACTGCAATTTTTAGGAATAAATAAAGAATATTTTTTCATACTTTATTATGTTTTATTTACCTAAAATTCATAGCTCGTACCCCTGGATAGCCCTCAGTATACGCCACTGACCCAAACTTGTTCGTCTACTAAAATAATTTCACGCCATCTCTCCACTGACAACTTGAAACATACCACTTAGTCGAGCAGCTCGCCTCCTTTCTCCCAATTCTTTCCAGCCTAAAATTTGTAATATATTCGTAACGCTACTCTTTTGCCAGAAATTACCTAGAATAAATCGAGCTCCTTTTTTAAATTTTTCTTTTAATGTGACTCTAGAACGTTCAATTCAAGTCGCCATTTCATACCCATTTCGAGCCAGATTGATTAGTCTCGAACGGGATCAGTAAGTATTATACTTTCAAAAAGAAAGACTACATTGTGACACACAACTGTCAGATTAGTGTTTTTTAAATTTTTTTTTACTTACCCGCTCCGCTTGAATTACCAACTTTACACTGTGGAAGAAATGCGAATGAAAAGGACCAAGCTTCCTTTCTTCATCCTAGCTTCTTGACTGAAACTAATTTAGAGTCCGAGCTGTTTATGTCCTTGTTGATCCTCAAACTGGTCATAATATAAAGTGGAAGTGTGTTGTCCTTCCACCACACATTGTACCAAATGGACCTATAAAGGAACTTCGCCGGATACAAGAGTTCATTTAATTTATTATTGCCTGTTCCGTCACTTCATCGCTGCTTTATGTTATTACGGCGTCTTGCTTGTCTGGCATTCGAAAACAAAGTTCTGGATTTACTTTTCTCGTAAAGTCTAAGAAGTGTCCATTGTGCTTTAGTAAATGTGGAGGTTAACATTTCACACTCCCTTGACCATCCAGTGTATTCAGGCGAAATGATACGATAGCGTGTAAATATCAGTCATTTAATTAATTTATTTTTACGACTGCATTGTACTCGAAACAAGCGTTCAAACTAGGTAGTGCGCACCGAAGATACGTATTGAATCGGTATTTCGTCAACAAATTGACAACCATAACCCTCCAACTTAATACACTTGTGGTGAGTTTCAGTGTGGAGTCCTTGTTCACTAAAGTGCCGATTTACTTGGTCATGTCCCTCATCGAACATCTGTTCCCTGCGGACATTACTAAACATTTTACCACTGCATGAATTACAGCTATTTCTTGTGGGGTGGGAATTTTTACGAACAGACGGACAGGGCGCTATGGGAAGCCCAATTTCGCCGATAGTGGCTAATTCCTTTCTGGAGCATTTTGAGGAGCAGGCTATTTTCTCAGAGCCCGTCAAACCTATGATTTGTTGAAGATATGTTGGTGATACATTTTTGGTCTGGACAGAAGGACCTGAGAAACTTCATCTATTTGCCTTCTTTTCTTGGGTTTTCTAGTAAGAAAGAAACCGGACGGCTCTTTAGGACATAATGTCTATCGTAAGCCTACCCACACAAATCGCTATCTCCATGCAGACGCTCACTATCATCCAGCACAAAAACAAGGCATTCAAACGCCACTCACCAAGAGGGCGATACGAATTTGTGAGCCATCAAATATCCAGGCGGAGGTGGACACACTCAAAGTCACGTTCAAGGGTAATGGTTACAGTGATGTGCAGTTCATAGAGCACTGCGTCCCAGAGGGGCGACCAAGCAAAGCTTGCAGAAAGAAGAAGTAAAGGGAACTGCCTACCTGCCTTAAGTTCACGACATCCCAGATTAAATTACTAAGATCCTCCGCAAGCACAATATAAAAACCCTGTTGCCAGCCATTAAGTACTTACGATGGTAGTTCTCTTCCCTGTCCTTTCACTATTGTTATTTCGTTTCGGTGTTTTTCAAATTCGTACGTTCCTCATCACCAGTTGTTTCATTCCAGGCTCGTGTCTGTGTCATACTTTCATAATGTGAGTACACCAACCAGCTGGAATAACACACAGAGGCGGAAGCGCTGCCTGGCTGAAGCTAATTGAATGAGCATCCGCCATGTTTCCAGTGGTCACATAAGCAAGGGGTCGTGGTTCTCGAATGACGAAAAATTTTTAAAGTGCGTATTATAGAATCACTGGTGCAAAATTAAAGACCGTTAGCCGAAAGCTAAGAGCATTAATAATCATAGAGCGTAAATAGAGCCACTTCATCTGTGTTGCGGCGCGAGTCCAACATCACTATCAGGTGAATAAAAAATGAAATGGCGTACCGATAGCTTTTAGTGCCGGGAGTGTCCGAAGACAAGTTCGGCTCGCCAGGTGCAGGTCTTTTGAATTGACACTCGTAGGTGACCTGCGCGTAGTGATGAGGATGAAATGATGATGATGATGAAGACAACACATAGACCCCGCCCCAGTGCCAGGGAAATTAACCATTTATGGTTCAAATTCCCGACCCTTCCGGGAATCTAACCCGGGACCCCAGTGACCAAAGGCCACCACGCTAACCGTTTAAACATCGAGTTGGACACGATCAGGTGATTGTAGGTCAGTTCGAAAAGAATATGAGGAGAAACGTCATACAGTGACATACGAACAGGCCATGAAATCGAAACCCTTTTTGACTGTTGTGGTTAAGCGTAAATTGCAATAAAATCCGTGGACATAAATGAGTATTTCTGACGGAAAACCTTAAAACGAAAGGGACCTACGATAGGTTACAACCTCATTCTGTTCATAGTTTTAAACGTACTGCATCCCATTGAGTACCACTGTAATTGGTGTAATGTAATTATTTATAGTAATGTAGGGGCACATCATTATTTCTCATTACGACATTGTATTCGCATGACCCTTTTCCTTTTTTATACTTGTTTAAAGTCACACTAACACATCGGTGACGGAGAGACGGAAAAGGGCTAGGATGAGGAAAGTGCCGGTCGTGCCTTTAGTTAAGGTACAGCATGATATGAAAATGGGAAAACACGGAAAACAATATTCCGAGCTGCCGATGATTCGAACCGACTATCTCCCGAATGTAAGCTCACAGAACCCCGTGTGAGTGTGGGTGGTATAATAACTAAGGTATCCCCTGCCTGTCGTAAGGAGAGACTGAAATGGACCCCACAGGCTCTTCACTTGGGAGCTTGGGTTGGCGACCACGGCCAAGTCCAGGCAGTGCTTACCCTTACTTGTGGCAGACAACTCACTTTCATCTATCCTATCCAACCTCCCTTGGTCAACTCTTGTTGTTTTTCTACCCCGGTGGTATCAGTCTTTCATTTTTACGCCCTTCGTAGCCCTTGCTTTCCTTTGGCCGATAATTTCATTTTTCGAATTGTCAGACTCCTTCCACGTTTTCCATCTGATTAATGTTAATAAAGGATATTTGCCCAGTTGAACTTCCTGTTAAAATAATATCAGTGACCTTCTTGTTCTATCTTTTGATGAAAAAAGCAATTCAGGTATTTCTATGTAATATTTTTGTACAGCTGGTGTTTGGAAACATTTAACAGTTTGTAATATTTTTTGATGGTAACGTATACATTCGAGGTTTTAATATCAGCATGTTTTAATCTCCCTAATTAGTGTTTTGTAAAGCATAGGGGTTAAAATGGAACAAAATTTTAGTTTGTATTGGATTAAACTGTGAATTACTGTAATATATTTTAAATGAGTATATTGAACGGAATACATGTGATATTTTAGAAACAATTTAATTAGGCCATAAAAAATCTGAACATGTTCCATGATAGCATACGTATTTCAACTGTGTGCAGAAAAACCACGTATCTGACAATGCTTTCCCTATCCAGTATTTTCCTTACGAGTGGTCACACCTCCCAGCCACAGAGTACGGAAAATGACACTTTATCGCACTGTTTTATTAAGAATGGTCTCTGATTGGTTGAACTCCATTTTAAAGTAATTTAAAGACGGATAATCAGAGAGATCACGAATCAAGGGACATCAAAGTAAGTTTGTTGAGTTGTTTCTCCGCCTGATGGCAGCACCGTGGTTCTGCAACAGATAAATATCGCACATATCACAGCATGCCATTGAATCCGCATTACCCTCATTAAT
The DNA here is from genome assembly GCF_040414725.1 of Anabrus simplex. NCBI lineage: Eukaryota > Metazoa > Arthropoda > Insecta > Orthoptera > Tettigoniidae > Anabrus > Anabrus simplex. Next base: position 414,633,292 of record NC_090269.1, read on the forward strand.
CCAGGACCTGGGGACTACATGTCTGAATTCCGACCGACCAACCGAGCAGACGCCTGGGTGGGGGGTCCATGCCTCTTCATTCGAGAGACGGAGCGAAGCTGTTCTCAGAATTGCTTTCCATTCTCCTTCACTAAGACTAATGCCGGGACAGTTCCTAGTATAGCCCAAGTCCGCACCCATCTTAACTTCTACAAACCTCACATCAATGCACAGGCCTGAGAGACGGTGTTACCGTCTAGTGGGCCCACCGTATTACGACCGCTTACGGAATGAAAACTTTTACCAAACCAACGAGCGATTCACACAAGAACATAGCTCCTCAGTGCAAATTACTATCATCAGTCAATCAGTTAATCATAACTGATCTGAATTTGGCACTGCCGCCCAGGTGGCATCTGTTGTTTACTTACTCTTTTCTTAAATAATTGCATAGAATTTGCAAATTTACTGAACATCTCCCTTGGTAAAGTATTTTAATCGCTAACACCCTTCCTATAATCAAATATTTGCCGAAATTTGTCCTCCTGAATTCCAGTTTTATCTTCATATTGTGATCTTTCCTCCTTTTCAAAAATCACACAAACTTGTTCGTCTACTAATGTCTTTCCACGGCTTCTCTCTCCACTGACAGCCCGGAACACACCACAGTCGAGCAGGTTGTCTCCTTTCTCCCAAGCCTTGCTACATTTTCGTGACGCTGCTGTTCAATCAATCAATCAATCAATCAATCAATCAATCAATCAATCAATCAAGCAATCAATCAATCAATCAATCAATCAATCAATCAATCAATCGATCTATCAATGATCTGCACTTTCGGCGGTCATTCAGGTGACAGATTCCGTATAAATTGTTTGCCTCATATTTACATTCATTCATAATTGTTTACCCAGCTCTTTTTTTTTCTGAAATCACCCGGAAAAAATCGAGCTGCTTTTCTGTGGATTGTTTCCAGTTCTCGAATCAAGAAATCCTGGCGAGGGTCCCCTACTACGGAACCATACTCTAGTTGGGGTCTTAACACAGACTTATATGCCCTCTCCTTTACATCCTTACTTCAGCCCCTAAATGCCTTCAAAATCCTGTGCAGAGATCTGTATCCTTTACCTACAATACCGTTTGTGTGATTACCTCAAAGAAGATATTTTCTTATATTAACATCTAGGTACTTGCAATGATCCCCATTAGAAACTTTCACCCCTGAAGGCAGTAATTAAAATTGGGGGGAATTGTCCTATTATTAATATTTGCTCCAATTTTTCCTCTTGATATCCAACTTTATAGTAAAATCTTCCCTACCTTTAAAGGCTCCACAAGAAGGTGTACAAAGTATGTGCCCCGCTGCTGGGAGTACTGAGAAATACGCATGTACCACAGTACAATAGAATACATCTGCGAAGACTACTGCCTCGTAACGATGTAAAGCACTGAGATCCCAAGTGAACATATTCAAAGCTGAATAAATAGCCCGCTTGATTGCCCCAGATCTCTGAAGTTGAAAGAGAAACTAAACTGTTGGAGGTCACGTTAACCTGTCTTCCAGTGCAGCTTTCTGAGAGACAGACTTCTCTTCTTCGTCACTGGTTACATTCTTTTGAGTTCTGTACATGAATGCACTCTAAACGTTACTTGATCGAATGACCTAACAAACCACCCAACCATGTTAGGGGAGCAGAAGAATATGCAAAGAAAGACGAAGGGAAGGAGACTGCATTCAAAATAGGAATACAATTTACTACTGGAGTTTCACTTACACAATATTATGTTCTGTCTAGCACCAGCTTTTCAGTTAGTTGCTCTTCATTCTTCTCGATGTCGACCTTCCCCTTCATTTGACATAAATACAATATGTTTTAAAGTTGGGGGTCATCCAAAAATGTGTCTAAGAAATAGCGTCATGTAACAAAATGTGTGACGTGTTGTTACCTGGCAACACTACCTTGAGAGCTGCACAGGACGTGTATGTCATGGTTATCTATCAGTACTTCACATCACAGCCTGCACGGTTGCTAGGTAACATAGCGTCACATATGTTATTGAAATATATATATTTATGATTTGATTTGATTTGATTTGATTTGATTTGATTTGATTTGATTTGATTTGATTTGATTTGATTTGATTTTTCCGCAAGGAATTTAATTCATAACCTCCGTCTCTCCTGCTTATATTGTCTAACTTCTGGTATCTTCTTCTTCCACTGACTCTCTTTGCTGGAACCAATCGTTCGAATACCACCACTACCAAGCATCTCCTTCTGAAATCGTGTGATATCCAGGTTATATTCTTCACTATCTGCAGCATGTTTTGTTTCTCTCAAACTCTCATTCACACATCTTCATTCCTCACTCCATCGGTCCAAATCATCTTTTCCAATTTCCGCTACGTTCGCATCTCAGACTCTTCAATTCTTGTTTTATCTCTTTCTTTTTTTTTATTTTTTTTTTATAACTTAAAGTCGTACCAGCACCGGTAGATCTTATAGCGAGGATGGAGTAGAACTGGGCTAGGATAGGGAAGGAAGTGACCTTGAGCTAAGTTAAGATACAGCCCCATCATATGCCTGATGTGAGAATGGGAAACCACGGGAAACCACGATCAGGGCAGTGGGGTTCGAACTCCCTAATGCAAGCCTCTTGTTCAGTATATCATCTCCATTCATCTATCCAGGTTACAAAGGAGGCATAAACCTAGCAATTATACATAAGAGACACCTGCTGTGGGTAAAATATTCGTGGTCTAATATTTTTGACATGACAACATGTCACTCCGCCGGCCTGCATGTTCGAGTAGTTAGCGTTAAAAACCAGCCAGTGATCAAAGCCGGCGAACTACAAGTGATGTATTGCATATCGCTGGTTTGTTCAAGATTTCGGCTAAATGTAACAATTATAAACTTAGCACAACAATGGGCTCAGTACATTTCGAAGCGCCGTAACGAGAGAATGTGTGGATTAATTTAAATTCTAGTCTCATTTTGTTCACGAATACACAGGCAAACAAATATAGGGAATACTGACTTTGAACATCGAAAATGTTGATCAGTTTTCTCCCTGTATCGATATTTATTATATTGGTCTACATCTCAGTTCCGTTTCTAGATACAGGGTTGGGGATAAGGGGAGATGAATTTATATGGCAGGTTTTGTGGTCGGATGCACTTTCTGACACCAGCCTCAGTAGAGGAGCTAATGGGGATTAAACGAACGATGGGGAATGAAAGCGAGTAAGGAGGCGGATGAAATTGACTACGGCCCACGAATTGGAACTGTGCGGTACTTGCTTGGAAGGGAAAATGAGAAACCGCAGAAAATCATTCTAAGGACAGAACTCACGTGTCTCCGGAATGCAGAGCCAATTAAATTATAAACCATCAAAAGACCTCAGGGACTGCCTCTGTGGTGTAGTGGTTAGTGTGATTTGCTGCCAATCCCAGAGGATCGTGTTCGATTCCCGGCTCTGCCACGAAATTTGAAAAGTGGAACGAGGGCTGGAACGGGGTCCACTCAGCCTCGAGAAGTAAACTGAGTAGAGGTGGGTTCGATTCCCACCTCAGCCATCCTGGAAGTTTTTTCCGTGGTTTCCCACTTCTCCTCCACGCAAATGCCGGGATGGTACCTAACTTAAGGCTACGGCCGCTTCCTTCCCGCTTCCCTGTGTATCCCTTCCAATCTTCCCATCCCCCCCGCAAGGCCCCTGTTCAGCATAGCAGTTGAGGCCGCCTGGGCGAGGTACTGGTCATCCTCCCCAGTTATATCCCCCGACCCAGAGTCTGAAACTCCAGGACACTGCCCTTGAGGCGGTAGAGGTGGATCCCTCGCTGAGTCCGAGGGAAAAACCGACCCTGGAGGGTAAAGAGATAAAGAAGAAAAATATTATCTTCATATTTTTGTTCCTAACATAGCGCAGAATCTCAGGTTTCCCTATTGTATGAAAAATGAAAAAGTGAAAAACTTATAGCTCCAATAGTTTATACCTGCCTGAAAACTCCAGAGTTATTATTAAATTGGCAATTGTTGACAATTCTGCCAAATTATAGCCCAAAAGTAGTGAAAACTCTTTTGCAAGGAACATTTTCCATGGAACATATAAAAATAAAAAAATATTTGGCAATAATTTGCGACCCATTAAATAATCAACTTCAAATTCTGTGTGGTGCTCCATCTTATTGATATCCGCTTGTATTTTAAAGTTGGTTGTGATAAGTTGTACATTGCAGTAGTTCAAACTTTTAATTATAACTCCGCTTAAGAGGAAGTACAACTTGGCGAGCTACCCTCTACCTACGCTAATGAGAGATAAATCTTATAGTTCGAAAAAATTGAAGGTATCGGCAGAAGGAAAGGAAGTGCTACGAACGGTGCGAAGAAATAAAGGCTCCCTAGAGCTAGTAAAACTAATAGCGTCGAGGTTGGAAGAGAACAAGAATTAACCGTGGGAGATCAGATAGGATTTGTATACAAATTATTTAACAAATTTATTTTTTCTTGTTTTGCTAATAGTTTTACGTCGCACCGACACAGATAGATCTTATGGCGACGATGGGATAGGAAAGGCCCAGGAGTTGGAAAGAAGCGGCCGTGGCCTTAATTGAGATACAGCTCCAGCATTTGCCTGCTGTGAAAATGGAAAACCATCTTCAGGACCGCCGACATTGGGATTCGATCCCACTGTCTCCTGGTTGCAAGTTCACAGCCGCGCGCCCCTAACCGCACGGCCAACTCTCCCGGTAACAATCTTATTGGTAGCCCTAACTTGCTCTTTCGGTTCAACTTGTCTGTCCCAAAACATGTTACTTTCTACTGCTCTAGATCAAGAAACCAGCAACATAGTGACCCATGACCTTTACCACCACGGGTTCAGTAGTAATTCACCAATGTTAAACTCAATGAAAATATTTAATTAATATAACACAGAGTATAGACTAGATATATTTGCAACTACATACCCTTTCATAGTAAAAATATAAACAAATGACTTAATTGCTTTCTGTTCTAAGTTAAAATCCCACTTTGCTGACTCATATCGTTAATCTTATAACATTAGTTCTCTTTCTAGTTTAAAGAAATACCATGTATCACATCAATATTATCATCTTCGATAACATCACTATTATGTATAATTCTATTACTAATGCAGGTTTGAAGCCGTTAGTAAATCATTTTAATTGCAATATGTAAATACCTTTTTACACTACATATGTAACTGAATATTTGTAATATTATGTTACTGAAGAAAAGTGTATTTTATTGCATTTATCTTAGAAGGTAATGAAATTTTAATTTGATATACTTTTATCTAAAGCAATAGTATATGGGTTTCACATCATTAGGTTTACACCTGTCTGAAGCACAATAGAAATAAATAAATAAATAAATAAATAAATAAATAAATAAATAAATAAATAAATAAATAAATGGAAGCGAGGAGCCTAACAATAGTACGTAGAGCAATGCCGGACTCAGCTACGGAAATCGTGGTCTCCAAGCCACGCTCTCATGTTAAGCGTCCCTGGGGATCCAATTAGCCACCTCTTACGACATGTAGGAGATACTGAGTGACAGTCAAATGAAAACCGAACACTTGTTCCAACGTGACCATGGAGCTGTTTTATTCAAAAGTAATTACCAAATGCGTTATTACGTTTATCCCACTGGAAGACGAGAAGACCAATTCCAGTTTTGTAGAAAGAGGTAGATCGCTGACGGATCCATAACCGCACTCACTCTTGCACTTCCTCGTCCGAATGAAACCGACGTCCACGAATATCTTCCTTCAGGGCTTTATGAAGGATGTTGGAGTTTTTTCCAACCAAATCTCTGAAGCGTTGCAACAGGATGACTCCGTCCGACAGCATTGCAGGGCGTTTTAACTTTGTGGTGCGTCGCAGTTTCTGCAAAGTGTCCTCATACTGTAGAGCTGCGCACTGATTGTGGTTCCACATTCGAGGAAGTCGACAAGCAGAGGGCGTCTGCAGTCAATGAAGGAGGTCATCATGATTTTACTGGAATTTGTGTAAACAGCTTTGGATTCATTTAACTGAGGAGAATTGCGATGTTACCATTCTTGGCTTTACCATTTGTTCTTGGACTCGAAATGGTGGCACCAGGTTGCGTCCCATGTGACGACACGGGACAGAAACGCATACTCCTCCTCGCAGTACCGCCACAGACGACTCAGACATGACGCCATTCTGTCCATCTTTTTTACGCCCTCCGTCAGTTTATGTCGATCCAACTGCGCGCAAATTTTGCCGAAATGCAAGTGATCTTTGATATTGGCATTAACGGAGCCATGGCCAATGCCGAACTGTACATGAATTTCTTGCTCCGTGATTAATCGGTCATCAGACTTGCCTATCACATCAGGAGTAATGGCTCGATCTTGGGCGCGCATCGTCTTGTGTTGATGTGCGCCCTTCTCGGATTCCCCCGATCCCACTCGTGTACACTCGTCATGGACATGCAGTGTTCGCCACACCCAGCAGATATGCCACGATGAGTTTCTCGTACTCCTGCACACTCAGCCACCACAAAACGAACCACACTTCTCTGCTCCATTTCTACAGCTGGACGAATACACTAGACCAGTCCGCGCACCAACAAAGACATAACCCAAAAAACTACGTGCACCTGTGAGTTGTCACTATGCAGTTTTCATACCACAGCGATGGCAGTATACATATGTAAGAACATTGTTGCCAACTTTCCCGCGGAAATAATGTTATGGCGGGTGGTCGGTTTTTATTTCAATAACCATTATACAGTACATCATTTTTGCTAGTTTCAATCAAAATTCAATTGCTTATTTCCCCGCACATATCTCGTACCCCGATTATTAACATCTAATTTTCAAGGACATAAACTCAGCTACACGCGAATAAATAACGCATCCACTGCATCGAGACAGCATCTGAAATCACCAATAAGGCAGTAAACATCCTGGAAAAGAAGAAACCATGGGAGGATCTACAAGATATAATTTTAGTGATAGTTTATAGGCTTTGTTAAAAATGAAGCCATGTTTTCCAGTGTTGACTTAGTTAAATGTAGCAAAGGCTTTTCAGTCTGTCAAACACATAGCAAATACAATGTAAATTAAAACACTAAAAGCATATCTGTAAAACACACACTAACATACAAAGAATGACATGTTTCGTTCTACAAGAACATCCTCAGATTCTATCAAATCACTTAAAATAAGCTTATATATGTACAGTATTGTTTACGTAGCGTAAACTTGTCAATGATAGAGAGATGAGTGATAACATGAAACAGTAATGACAAAAAATAAATTATATACAATTATAATATAGTGAAAAACTTACGTATTCATCTAGACTGCCGATGTTAAGTCTGTTGTCACCAAACACTATTTCAGGACTGTGGTCATGGAGAGTTTGTGGTGAGCCACGCTGTGCGTGGGGAGGGGATGGCAGGACAGGGAGGGGCCTAGTAGATCGATGTGGATCTCTCCTATTGGATGATAAAATCGGGTAGACTATAGAGTGGAGAGGGGGGGGGAGATGCAGGGCGGAGCGGCTGGAGCGCTGTGGAACTTTCCATCAACATTGGAGGGGGGGAGAGATGTTATTGACCTATTTCATGTTAATTGTACCTGTATGTAATATGGATGAATGTAATTATTATAATTTTTATTATTTATAATAGGTGAATGAAGTACGGAACGGTATTATTATTATTATTATTATTATTATTATTATTATTATTATTATGAAAAAAGCAATTCACCTTCCGTTAACATTGGAGAGGGGAGAGAGGTTATTGACCTTTTCCATGCGAATGTACCTTTATGTAATATGGATGAATGCAAATTAAAAATTTTAGTTGAATAAAGTAAGGGACGTTATTATTATTATTATTATTATTATTATTATTAATATTATTATTATTATTATTATTATTATTATTATTATTATTATTATTATTTACGATAGAAGCAATTTAAGGAGTAGGTGTTGTCAGATATTATGCGAGTAGAGCAAATAGGGGGGAAATTATTTAAATGTGTATTATTATTATTATTATTATTTACGATAGAAGCAAATTAAGGAGTAGGTGTTGTTAGATATTATGTGAGTAGAGCGAATAGGGGGGAATTATTTAAATGTGTATGCTCATTCAGGTTATTGGCATTAGTATTTTTAGCGACGTAAATTTCTATTGCTTCTTTTATATTCAAAGATTTACTTTTATTTTCGAAGTGTAAAATTTTTAGATCAGTGTTGATGTCTGTGAAATGGTGTGAACAGTCGTAGATGTGCTCCCCGAAGGCTGAATGCCGATTATATCTGATCGCGTTTTTGTGTTCTTTGTATCTTGTATGGAAATTACGTTTTGTTTGACCTATGTATGTGGCGTTGCAGTTAGGTTCTTGGCATTTGAGTTCATACACTCCTGACTTTGAGAAAGGGTCCTTTTTGTTTAAGTTGCACCTGCTGAAGTGTCTCTGTAGTGTGTTATTCGTTCGAAAAGCTACTTTTAAACCTTGTTTCTTGAAAATGTTAGCTACTTTGTATGTGTTATTGTTAACATAGTTGAGAACCACGTAGTTTTCTTTGTCGTGTGTGGTGCTTTCCCGGCGACTTTTCTTATATTTATTTAAAAGTTTATCCACTGTGCCTGGAGGATGGTTGTTTTCTTTCGCGATTTGTTTAATTATTTGCATTTCTTCATTGAAATCTGTTGTGCTCATTGGTATGGAAATAGCTCTATGTATCATTGTATTCAGTCCTGCTATTTTGTGTGTGTATGGGTGGTTCGAGTTGTTGTCAATAGTGTGTGACGTCTGAGTGGGCTTTCTGTATACCTTGTAAGATAGGTTGTCATTATTCCTGTTGATTGTGATGTCCAAATAGTTTATTTTCTTGTTATTTTCTGGTTCCATTGTGAAGCTGATGGATTTGTGTAAAGAATTTAGAGTGTTTAATAACTGGTCTGCATTAGTGACGTCATTATCATATATGCATATGACGTCATCCACAAATCTGCTCCAATGTAAGATTCCTTTTGAAAGCTGGCCCATTAAGAACATGTTTTCGAAGTTATTGAGAAAAATGTTTGCTATTATACCTGATAACGGTGAGCCCATGGCTAACCCTTCTGTTTGGCAATAGATTTTGTCGTTAAATGCAAAGCAATTTTGGTGTAGTGTTGTTCTAAGAAGGTTAATAATTTCTTTGGTTTCTTGTAGAGAGGTGTTTTCCTTAAGAAGGTTTTCGATAATTTTAATGGATTCATCTATTGGTATGTTGGTGTACATGTTAGTGATGTCAAAGGATATCATACGTGTGCTCTCTGTTATTTTAAGTTTATTTAATTCTTTAATTAGTTCTAGGCTGTTTTTAATTGATCTGTCTCCTTTAAGTGAAATTTTCTCTTTTAGAATGATGTTCAGTTGTTTGCTTACATTGTAAATTGGCGCACCTTTAAAATTTACTATTGGTCTAATGGGACAAAGCTCTTTGTGTATTTTGGGCAGGGCTCTTAGTGTGGGGAGTTTAGGATTTTTGATTATGAGGCTTTCTTTTTCTTGTTTCGTGAAAATTAAGTCTGTTTCCTTGATAGCTTGCTTTATTTGGTTTTGAAATTTATTTGTAGGGTCGCGTTGCAATTCTTGAATACCGTTGTTGTTGATAAATTCTATTGTTTTTTCTATGTATTCGTCTTTCTTCATTATGACTGTTGTGTTACCTTTATCCGCTTTCGTGATGATAAGGTTGTCGTTTTTAATTTTGTTCTTAACTGTTTTCATTGCCGAGTATTGAGTGGCGTAATTCGGTTGCTTAGTGGAATTTTCATGTGCGATTATTTTTAGGGCTTCGTTGGTGGCTACGTTTTTTATTATTTCTCTTTGTGGAGAGGGTATTTTGTCGCAGGCAATTTCTACGTCAGTGATGAGCTGTTTTATGTTGTTTTCGTTATGACGTTCCTGGCAGTTGAATTTGAGACCTTTCTCTAGCAGATCTATTTCATTCTTTGAAAAGGTAGTGTCTGATCTGTTAATTAATCTAGGGTGAAAATTCGCGAGTTTGTTGTGCTTAGCGTTATCTGGACTTTTCTGTTTAATCATTAGGTTACGTATTTTATTGTCAATAACCTTCTGTTTCCGGATTGCTTCCTTTTTAATGTAATCGTGTAAAAGGTTGGAATAGGATGTCCATTGTGTGCGGTGCCAGAAGTTGCTTAGGTTTAAATGGATGCGTAGAATTTGTTTATTGATTTGCTGTTTCTTTATGTACGCGAATTTGATTTCGTTTCTGATCCATAGTAACTGTGATTGAGATGTTGATATTTTAGCAGAAGTTGTTGTGGGTTTAGCTTTTATGGGTATGTACTTAGGAACGAGCTCTAATTCTAGATATTTCTTATTAAATGTGATTGACTTGTCAATGTTCATGATTTTAATTTTAAGTGATTTGAGCTTTTTGGCTTCGTAATTTGCCTGACTGGCCGAATAATTTGTTAAAAATGAAGCCATGTTTTCCAGTGTTGACTTAGTTAAATGTAGCAAAGGCTTTTCAGTCTGTCAAACACATAGCAAATACAATGTAAATTAAAACACTAAAAGCATATCTGTAAAACACACACTAACATACAAAGAATGACATGTTTCGTTCTACAAGAACATCCTCAGATTCTATCAAATCACTTAAAATAAGCTTATATATGTACAGTATTGTTTACGCAGCGTAAACTTGTCAATGATAGAGAGATGAGTGATAACATGAAACAGTAATGACAAAAAAAAATTATATACAATTATAATATAGTGAAAAACTTACGTATTTATCTAGACTGCCGATGTTAAGTCTGTTGTCACCAAACACTATTTCAGGACTGTGGTCATGGAGAGTTTGTGGTGAGCCACGCTGTGCGTGGGGAGGGGAGGGCAGGACAGGGATGGGCCTAGTAGATCGATGTGGATCTCTCCTATTGGATGATAAAATCGGGTAGACTATAGAGTGGAGAGGGGGGGGGAGAGATGCAGGGCGGAGCGGCTGGAGCGCTGTGGAACTTTCCATCAACATTGGAGGGGGGTAGAGATGTTATTGACCTATTTCATGTTAATTGTACCTGTATGTAATATGGATGAATGTAATTATTATAATTTTTATTATTTATAATAGGTGAATGAAGTACGGAACGGTATTATTATTATTATTATTATTATTATTATTATTATTATTATTATTATTATTATTATTATTATTATTATTATTATTATTATTATGAAAAAAGCAATTCACCTTCCGTTAAGATTGGAGAGGGGAGAGAGGTTATTGACCTTTTCCATGCGAATGTACCTTTATGTAATATGGATGAATGCAAATTAAAAATTTTAGTTGAATAAAGTAAGGGACGTTATTATTATTATTATTATTATTATTATTATTATTATTATTATTATTATTATTTACGATAGAAGCAATTTAAGGAGTAGGTGTTGTCAGATATTATGCGAGTAGAGCAAATAGGGGGGAAATTATTTAAATGTGTATTATTATTATTATTATTATTTACGATAGAAGCAAATTAAGGAGTAGGTGTTGTTAGATATTATGTGAGTAGAGCGAATAGGGGGGAATTATTTAAATGTGTATGCTCATTCAGGTTATTGGCATTAGTATTTTTAGCGACGTAAATTTCTATTGCTTCTTTTATATTCAAAGATTTACTTTTATTTTCGAAGTGTAAAATTTTTAGATCAGTGTTGATGTCTGTGAAATGGTGTGAACAGTCGTAGATGTGCTCCCCGAAGGCTGAATGCCGATTATATCTGATCGCGTTTTTGTGTTCTTTGTATCTTGTATGGAAATTACGTTTTGTTTGACCTATGTATGTGGCGTTGCAGTTAGGTTCTTGGCATTTGAGTTCATACACTCCTGACTTTGAGAAAGGGTCCTTTTTGTTTAAGTTGCACCTGCTGAAGTGTCTCTGTAGTGTGTTATTCGTTCGAAAAGCTACTTTTAAACCTTGTTTCTTGAAAATGTTAGCTACTTTGTATGTGTTATTGTTAACATAGTTGAGAACCACGTAGTTTTCTTTGTCGTGTGTGGTGCTTTCCCGGCGACTTTTCTTATGTTTATTTAAAAGTTTATCCACTGTGCCTGGAGGATGGTTGTTTTCTTTCGCGATTTGTTTAATTATTTGCATTTCTTCATTGAAATCTGTTGTGCTCATTGGTATGGAAATAGCTCTATGTATCATTGTATTCAGTCCTACTATTTTGTGTGTGTATGGGTGGTTCGAGTTGTTGTCAATAGTGTGTGACGTCTGAGTGGGCTTTCTGTATACCTTGTAAGATAGGTTGTCATTATTCCTGTTGATTGTGATGTCCAAATAGTTTATTTTCTTGTTATTTTCTGGTTCCATTGTGAAGCTGATGGATTTGTGTAAAGAATTTAGAGTGTTTAATAACTGGTCTGCATTAGTGACGTCATTATCATATATGCATATGACGTCATCCACAAATCTGCTCCAATGTAAGATTCCTTTTGAAAGCTGGCCCATTAAGAACATGTTTTCGAAGTTATTGAGAAAAATGTTTGCTATTATACCTGATAACGGTGAGCCCATGGCTAACCCTTCTGTTTGGCAATAGATTTTGTCGTTAAATGCAAAGCAATTTTGGTGTAGTGTTGTTCTAAGAAGGTTAATAATTTCTTTGGTTTCTTGTAGAGAGGTGTTTTCCTTAAGAAGGTTTTCGATAATTTTAATGGATTCATCTATTGGTATGTTGGTGTACATGTTAGTGATGTCAAAGGATATCATACGTGTGCTCTCTGTTATTTTAAGTTTATTTAATTCTTTAATTAGTTCTAGGCTGTTTTTAATTGATCTGTCTCCTTTAAGTGAAATTTTCTCTTTTAGAATGATGTTCAGTTGTTTGCTTACATTGTAAATTGGCGCACCTTTAAAATTTACTATTGGTCTAATGGGACAAAGCTCTTTGTGTATTTTGGGCAGGGCTCTTAGTGTGGGGAGTTTAGGATTTTTGATTATGAGGCTTTCTTTTTCTTGTTTCGTGAAAATTAAGTCTGTTTCCTTGATAGCTTGCTTTATTTGGTTTTGAAATTTATTTGTAGGGTCGCGTTGCAATTCTTGAATACCGTTGTTGTTGATAAATTCTATTGTTTTTTCTATGTATTCGTCTTTCTTCATTATGACTGTTGTGTTACCTTTATCCGCTTTCGTGATGATAAGGTTGTCGTTTTTAATTTTGTTCTTAACTGTTTTCATTGCCGAGTATTGAGTGGCGTAATTCGGTTGCTTAGTGGAATTTTCATGTGCGATTATTTTTAGGGCTTCGTTGGTGGCTACGTTTTTTATTATTTCTCTTTGTGGAGAGGGTATTTTGTCGCAGGCAATTTCTACGTCAGTGATGAGCTGTTTTATGTTGTTTTCGTTATGACGTTCCTGGCAGTTGAATTTGAGACCTTTCTCTAGCAGATCTATTTCATTCTTTGAAAAGGTAGTGTCTGATCTGTTAATTAATCTAGGGTGAAAATTCGCGAGTTTGTTGTGCTTAGCGTTATCTGGACTTTTCTGTTTAATCATTAGGTTACGTATTTTATTGTCAATAACCTTCTGTTTCCGGATTGCTTCCTTTTTAATGTAATCGTGTAAAAGGTTGGAATAGGATGTCCATTGTGTGCGGTGCCAGAAGTTGCTTAGGTTTAAATGGATGCGTAGAATTTGTTTATTGATTTGCTGTTTCTTTATGTACGCGAATTTGATTTCGTTTCTGATCCATAGTAACTGTGATTGAGATGTTGATATTTTAGCAGAAGTTGTTGTGGGTTTAGCTTTTATGGGTATGTACTTAGGAACGAGCTCTAATTCTAGATATTTCTTATTAAATGTGATTGACTTGTCAATGTTCATGATTTTAATTTTAAGTGATTTGAGCTTTTTGGCTTCGTAATTTGCCTGACTGGCCGAATAATTTGTTAAAAATGAAGCCATGTTTTCCAGTGTTGACTTAGTTAAATGTAGCAAAGGCTTTTCAGTCTGTCAAACACATAGCAAATACAATGTAAATTAAAACACTAAAAGCATATCTGTAAAACACACACTAACATACAAAGAATGACATGTTTCGTTCTACAAGAACATCCTCAGATTCTATCAAATCACTTAAAATAAGCTTATATATGTACAGTATTGTTTACGCAGCGTAAACTTGTCAATGATAGAGAGATGAGTGATAACATGAAACAGTAATGACAAAAAAAAATTATATACAATTATAATATAGTGAAAAACTTACGTATTTATCTAGACTGCCGATGTTAAGTCTGTTGTCACCAAACACTATTTCAGGACTGTGGTCATGGAGAGTTTGTGGTGAGCCACGCTGTGCGTGGGGAGGGGAGGGCAGGACAGGGATGGGCCTAGTAGATCGATGTGGATCTCTCCTATTGGATGATAAAATCGGGTAGACTATAGAGTGGAGAGGGGGGGGGAGAGATGCAGGGCGGAGCGGCTGGAGCGCTGTGGAACTTTCCATCAACATTGGAGGGGGGTAGAGATGTTATTGACCTATTTCATGTTAATTGTACCTGTATGTAATATGGATGAATGTAATTATTATAATTTTTATTATTTATAATAGGTGAATGAAGTACGGAACGGTATTATTATTATTATTATTATTATTATTATTATTATTATTATTATTATTATTATTATTATTATTATTATTATTATTATTATGAAAAAAGCAATTCACCTTCCGTTAACATTGGAGAGGGGAGAGAGGTTATTGACCTTTTCCATGCGAATGTACCTTTATGTAATATGGATGAATGCAAATTAAAAATTTTAGTTGAATAAAGTAAGGGACGTTATTATTATTATTATTATTATTATTATTATTATTATTATTATTATTATTATTATTATTATTATTTACGATAGAAGCAATTTAAGGAGTAGGTGTTGTCAGATATTATGCGAGTAGAGCAAATAGGGGGGAAATTATTTAAATGTGTATTATTATTATTATTATTATTTACGATAGAAGCAAATTAAGGAGTAGGTGTTGTTAGATATTATGTGAGTAGAGCGAATAGGGGGGAATTATTTAAATGTGTATGCTCATTCAGGTTATTGGCATTAGTATTTTTAGCGACGTAAATTTCTATTGCTTCTTTTATATTCAAAGATTTACTTTTATTTTCGAAGTGTAAAATTTTTAGATCAGTGTTGATGTCTGTGAAATGGTGTGAACAGTCGTAGATGTGCTCCCCGAAGGCTGAATGCCGATTATATCTGATCGCGTTTTTGTGTTCTTTGTATCTTGTATGGAAATTACGTTTTGTTTGACCTATGTATGTGGCGTTGCAGTTAGGTTCTTGGCATTTGAGTTCATACACTCCTGACTTTGAGAAAGGGTCCTTTTTGTTTAAGTTGCACCTGCTGAAGTGTCTCTGTAGTGTGTTATTCGTTCGAAAAGCTACTTTTAAACCTTGTTTCTTGAAAATGTTAGCTACTTTGTATGTGTTATTGTTAACATAGTTGAGAACCACGTAGTTTTCTTTGTCGTGTGTGGTGCTTTCCCGGCGACTTTTCTTATATTTATTTAAAAGTTTATCCACTGTGCCTGGAGGATGGTTGTTTTCTTTCGCGATTTGTTTAATTATTTGCATTTCTTCATTGAAATCTGTTGTGCTCATTGGTATGGAAATAGCTCTATGTATCATTGTATTCAGTCCTGCTATTTTGTGTGTGTATGGGTGGTTCGAGTTGTTGTCAATAGTGTGTGACGTCTGAGTGGGCTTTCTGTATACCTTGTAAGATAGGTTGTCATTATTCCTGTTGATTGTGATGTCCAAATAGTTTATTTTCTTGTTATTTTCTGGTTCCATTGTGAAGCTGATGGATTTGTGTAAAGAATTTAGAGTGTTTAATAACTGGTCTGCATTAGTGACGTCATTATCATATATGCATATGACGTCATCCACAAATCTGCTCCAATGTAAGATTCCTTTTGAAAGCTGGCCCATTAAGAACATGTTTTCGAAGTTATTGAGAAAAATGTTTGCTATTATACCTGATAACGGTGAGCCCATGGCTAACCCTTCTGTTTGGCAATAGATTTTGTCGTTAAATGCAAAGCAATTTTGGTGTAGTGTTGTTCTAAGAAGGTTAATAATTTCTTTGGTTTCTTGTAGAGAGGTGTTTTCCTTAAGAAGGTTTTCGATAATTTTAATGGATTCATCTATTGGTATGTTGGTGTACATGTTAGTGATGTCAAAGGATATCATACGTGTGCTCTCTGTTATTTTAAGTTTATTTAATTCTTTAATTAGTTCTAGGCTGTATTTAATTGATCTGTCTCCTTTAAGTGAAATTTTCTCTTTTAGAATGATGTTCAGTTGTTTGCTTACATTGTAAATTGGCGCACCTTTAAAATTTACTATTGGTCTAATGGGACAAAGCTCTTTGTGTATTTTGGGCAGGGCTCTTAGTGTGGGGAGTTTAGGATTTTTGATTATGAGGCTTTCTTTTTCTTGTTTCGTGAAAATTAAGTCTGTTTCCTTGATAGCTTGCTTTATTTGGTTTTGAAATTTATTTGTAGGGTCGCGTTGCAATTCTTGAATACCGTTGTTGTTGATAAATTCTATTGTTTTTTCTATGTATTCGTCTTTCTTCATTATGACTGTTGTGTTACCTTTATCCGCTTTCGTGATGATAAGGTTGTCGTTTTTAATTTTGTTCTTAACTGTTTTCATTGCCGAGTATTGAGTGGCGTAATTCGGTTGCTTAGTGGAATTTTCATGTGCGATTATTTTTAGGGCTTCGTTGGTGGCTACGTTTTTTATTATTTCTCTTTGTGGAGAGGGTATTTTGTCGCAGGCAATTTCTACGTCAGTGATGAGCTGTTTTATGTTGTTTTCGTTATGACGTTCCTGGCAGTTGAATTTGAGACCTTTCTCTAGCAGATCTATTTCATTCTTTGAAAAGGTAGTGTCTGATCTGTTAATTAATCTAGGGTGAAAATTCGCGAGTTTGTTGTGCTTAGCGTTATCTGGACTTTTCTGTTTAATCATTAGGTTACGTATTTTATTGTCAATAACCTTCTGTTTCCGGATTGCTTCCTTTTTAATGTAATCGTGTAAAAGGTTGGAATAGGATGTCCATTGTGTGCGGTGCCAGAAGTTGCTTAGGTTTAAATGGATGCGTAGAATTTGTTTATTGATTTGCTGTTTCTTTATGTACGCGAATTTGATTTCGTTTCTGATCCATAGTAACTGTGATTGAGATGTTGATATTTTAGCAGAAGTTGTTGTGGGTTTAGCTTTTATGGGTATGTACTTAGGAACGAGCTCTAATTCTAGATATTTCTTATTAAATGTGATTGACTTGTCAATGTTCATGATTTTAATTTTAAGTGATTTGAGCTTTTTGGCTTCGTAATTTGCCTGACTGGCCGAATAATTTGTTAAAAATGAAGCCATGTTTTCCAGTGTTGACTTAGTTAAATGTAGCAAAGGCTTTTCAGTCTGTCAAACACATAGCAAATACAATGTAAATTAAAACACTAAAAGCATATCTGTAAAACACACACTAACATACAAAGAATGACATGTTTCGTTCTACAAGAACATCCTCAGATTCTATCAAATCACTTAAAATAAGCTTATATATGTACAGTATTGTTTACGCAGCGTAAACTTGTCAATGATAGAGAGATGAGTGATAACATGAAACAGTAATGACAAAAAAAAATTATATACAATTATAATATAGTGAAAAACTTACGTATTTATCTAGACTGCCGATGTTAAGTCTGTTGTCACCAAACACTATTTCAGGACTGTGGTCATGGAGAGTTTGTGGTGAGCCACGCTGTGCGTGGGGAGGGGAGGGCAGGACAGGGATGGGCCTAGTAGATCGATGTGGATCTCTCCTATTGGATGATAAAATCGGGTAGACTATAGAGTGGAGAGGGGGGGGGAGAGATGCAGGGCGGAGCGGCTGGAGCGCTGTGGAACTTTCCATCAACATTGGAGGGGGGTAGAGATGTTATTGACCTATTTCATGTTAATTGTACCTGTATGTAATATGGATGAATGTAATTATTATAATTTTTATTATTTATAATAGGTGAATGAAGTACGGAACGGTATTATTATTATTATTATTATTATTATTATTATTATTATTATTATTATTATTATTATTATTATTATTATTATTATTATTATTATTATTATGAAAAAAGCAATTCACCTTCCGTTAAGATTGGAGAGGGGAGAGAGGTTATTGACCTTTTCCATGCGAATGTACCTTTATGTAATATGGATGAATGCAAATTAAAAATTTTAGTTGAATAAAGTAAGGGACGTTATTATTATTATTATTATTATTATTATTATTATTATTATTATTATTATTATTTACGATAGAAGCAATTTAAGGAGTAGGTGTTGTCAGATATTATGCGAGTAGAGCAAATAGGGGGGAAATTATTTAAATGTGTATTATTATTATTATTATTATTTACGATAGAAGCAAATTAAGGAGTAGGTGTTGTTAGATATTATGTGAGTAGAGCGAATAGGGGGGAATTATTTAAATGTGTATGCTCATTCAGGTTATTGGCATTAGTATTTTTAGCGACGTAAATTTCTATTGCTTCTTTTATATTCAAAGATTTACTTTTATTTTCGAAGTGTAAAATTTTTAGATCAGTGTTGATGTCTGTGAAATGGTGTGAACAGTCGTAGATGTGCTCCCCGAAGGCTGAATGCCGATTATATCTGATCGCGTTTTTGTGTTCTTTGTATCTTGTATGGAAATTACGTTTTGTTTGACCTATGTATGTGGCGTTGCAGTTAGGTTCTTGGCATTTGAGTTCATACACTCCTGACTTTGAGAAAGGGTCCTTTTTGTTTAAGTTGCACCTGCTGAAGTGTCTCTGTAGTGTGTTATTCGTTCGAAAAGCTACTTTTAAACCTTGTTTCTTGAAAATGTTAGCTACTTTGTATGTGTTATTGTTAACATAGTTGAGAACCACGTAGTTTTCTTTGTCGTGTGTGGTGCTTTCCCGGCGACTTTTCTTATGTTTATTTAAAAGTTTATCCACTGTGCCTGGAGGATGGTTGTTTTCTTTCGCGATTTGTTTAATTATTTGCATTTCTTCATTGAAATCTGTTGTGCTCATTGGTATGGAAATAGCTCTATGTATCATTGTATTCAGTCCTACTATTTTGTGTGTGTATGGGTGGTTCGAGTTGTTGTCAATAGTGTGTGACGTCTGAGTGGGCTTTCTGTATACCTTGTAAGATAGGTTGTCATTATTCCTGTTGATTGTGATGTCCAAATAGTTTATTTTCTTGTTATTTTCTGGTTCCATTGTGAAGCTGATGGATTTGTGTAAAGAATTTAGAGTGTTTAATAACTGGTCTGCATTAGTGACGTCATTATCATATATGCATATGACGTCATCCACAAATCTGCTCCAATGTAAGATTCCTTTTGAAAGCTGGCCCATTAAGAACATGTTTTCGAAGTTATTGAGAAAAATGTTTGCTATTATACCTGATAACGGTGAGCCCATGGCTAACCCTTCTGTTTGGCAATAGATTTTGTCGTTAAATGCAAAGCAATTTTGGTGTAGTGTTGTTCTAAGAAGGTTAATAATTTCTTTGGTTTCTTGTAGAGAGGTGTTTTCCTTAAGAAGGTTTTCGATAATTTTAATGGATTCATCTATTGGTATGTTGGTGTACATGTTAGTGATGTCAAAGGATATCATACGTGTGCTCTCTGTTATTTTAAGTTTATTTAATTCTTTAATTAGTTCTAGGCTGTTTTTAATTGATCTGTCTCCTTTAAGTGAAATTTTCTCTTTTAGAATGATGTTCAGTTGTTTGCTTACATTGTAACTTGGCGCACCTTTAAAATTTACTATTGGTCTAATGGGACAAAGCTCTTTGTGTATTTTGGGCAGGGCTCTTAGTGTGGGGAGTTTAGGATTTTTGATTATGAGGCTTTCTTTTTCTTGTTTCGTGAAAATTAAGTCTGTTTCCTTGATAGCTTGCTTTATTTGGTTTTGAAATTTATTTGTAGGGTCGCGTTGCAATTCTTGAATACCGTTGTTGTTGATAAATTCTATTGTTTTTTTCTATGTATTCGTCTTTCTTCATTATGACTGTTGTGTTACCTTTATCCGCTTTCGTGATGATAAGGTTGTCGTTTTTAATTTTGTTCTTAACTGTTTTCATTGCCGAGTATTGAATGGCGTAATTCGGTTGCTTAGTGGAATTTTCATGTGCGATTATTTTTAGGGCTTCGTTGGTGGCTACGTTTTTTATTATTTCTCTTTGTGGAGAGGGTATTTTGTCGCAGGCAATTTCTACGTCAGTGATGAGCTGTTTTATGTTGTTTTCGTTATGACGTTCCTGGCAGTTGAATTTGAGACCTTTCTCTAGCAGATCTATTTCATTCTTTGAAAAGGTAGTGTCTGATCTGTTAATTAATCTAGGGTGAAAATTCGCGAGTTTGTTGTGCTTAGCGTTATCTGGACTTTTCTGTTTAATCATTAGGTTACGTATTTTATTGTCAATAACCTTCTGTTTCCGGATTGCTTCCTTTTTAATGTAATCGTGTAAAAGGTTGGAATAGGATGTCCATTGTGTGCGGTGCCAGAAGTTGCTTAGGTTTAAATGGATGCGTAGAATTTGTTTATTGATTTGCTGTTTCTTTATGTACGCGAATTTGATTTCGTTTCTGATCCATAGTAACTGTGATTGAGATGTTGATATTTTAGCAGAAGTTGTTGTGGGTTTAGCTTTTATGGGTATGTACTTAGGAACGAGCTCTAATTCTAGATATTTCTTATTAAATGTGATTGACTTGTCAATGTTCATGATTTTAATTTTAAGTGATTTGAGCTTTTTGGCTTCGTAATTTGCCTGACTGGCCGAATAATTTGTTAAAAATGAAGCCATGTTTTCCAGTGTTGACTTAGTTAAATGTAGCAAAGGCTTTTCAGTCTGTCAAACACATAGCAAATACAATGTAAATTAAAACACTAAAAGCATATCTGTAAAACACACACTAACATACAAAGAATGACATGTTTCGTTCTACAAGAACATCCTCAGATTCTATCAAATCACTTAAAATAAGCTTATATATGTACAGTATTGTTTACGCAGCGTAAACTTGTCAATGATAGAGAGATGAGTGATAACATGAAACAGTAATGACAAAAAAAAATTATATACAATTATAATATAGTGAAAAACTTACGTATTTATCTAGACTGCCGATGTTAAGTCTGTTGTCACCAAACACTATTTCAGGACTGTGGTCATGGAGAGTTTGTGGTGAGCCACGCTGTGCATGGGGAGGGGAGGGCAGGACAGGGAGGGGCCTAGTAGATCGATGTGGATCTCTCCTATTGGATGATAAAATCGGGTAGACTATAGAGTGGAGAGGGGGGGGGGGAGAGATGCAGGGCGGAGCGGCTGGAGCGCTGTGGAACTTTCCATCAACATTGGAGGGGGGGAGAGATGTTATTGACCTATTTCATGTTAATTGTACCTGTATGTAATATGGATGAATGTAATTATTATAAATTTTATTATTTATAATAGGTGAATGAAGTACGGAACGGTATTATTATTATTATTATTATTATTATTATTATTATTATTATTATGAAAAAAGCAATTCACCTTCCGTTAACATTGGAGAGGGGAGAGAGGTTATTGACCTTTTCCATGCGAATGTACCTTTATGTAATATGGATGAATGCAAATTAAAAATTTTAGTTGAATAAAGTAAGGGACGTTATTATTATTATTATTATTATTATTATTATTATTATTATTATTACTATTATTATTTACGATAGAAGCTTTGTCATATTAGACCAATAGTAAATTTTAAAGGTGCGCCAAGTTACAATGTAAGCAAACAACTGAACATCATTCTAAAAGAGAAAATTTCACTTAAAGGAGACAGATCAATTAAAAACAGCCTAGAACTAATTAAAGAATTAAATAAACTTAAAATAACAGAGAGCACACGTATGATATCCTTTGACATCACTAACATGTACACCAACATACCAATAGATGAATCCATTAAAATTATCGAAAACCTTCTTAAGGAAAACACCTCTCTACAAGAAACCAAAGAAATTATTAACCTTCTTAGAACAACACTACACCAAAATTGCTTTGCATTTAACGACAAAATCTATTGCCAAACAGAAGGGTTAGCCATGGGCTCACCGTTATCAGGTATAATAGCAAACATTTTTCTCAATAACTTCGAAAACATGTTCTTAATGGGCCAGCTTTCAAAAGGAATCTTACATTGGAGCAGATTTGTGGATGACGTCATATGCATATATGATAATGACGTCACTAATGCAGACCAGTTATTAAACACTCTAAATTCTTTACACAAATCCATCAGCTTCACAATGGAACCAGAAAATAACAAGAAAATAAACTATTTGGACATCACAATCAACAGGAATAATGACAACCTATCTTACAAGGTATACAGAAAGCCCACTCAGACGTCACACACTATTGACAACAACTCGAACCACCCATACACACACAAAATAGCAGGACTGAATACAATGATACATAGAGCTATTTCCATACCAATGAGCACAACAGATTTCAATGAAGAAATGCAAATAATTAAACAAATCGCGAAAGAAAACAACCATCCTCCAGGCACAGTGGATAAACTTTTAAATAAATATAAGAAAAGTCGCCGGGAAAGCACCACACACGACAAAGAAAACTACGTGGTTCTCAACTATGTTAACAATAACACATACAAAGTAGCTAACATTTTCAAGAAACAAGGTTTAAAAGTAGCTTTTCGAACGAATAACACACTACAGAGACACTTCAGCAGGTGCAACTTAAACAAAAAGGACCCTTTCTCAAAGTCAGGAGTGTATGAACTCAAATGCCAAGAACCTAACTGCAACGCCACATACATAGGTCAAACAAAACGTAATTTCCATACAAGATACAAAGAACACAAAAACGCGATCAGATATAATCGGCATTCAGCCTTCGGGGAGCACATCTACGACTGTTCACACCATTTCACAGACATCAACACTGATCTAAAAATTTTACACTTCGAAAATAAAAGTAAATCTTTGAATATAAAAGAAGCAATAGAAATTTACGTCGCAAAAATACTAATGCCAATAACCTGAATGAGCATACACATTTAAATAATTCCCCCCCTATTCGCTCTACTCACATAATATCTAACAACACCTACTCCTTAATTTGCTTCTATCGTAAATAATAATAATAATAATACACATTTAAATAATTTCCCCCCTATTTGCTCTACTCGCATAATATCTGACAACACCTACTCCTTAAATTGCTTCTATCGTAAATAATAATAGTAATAATAATAATAATAAGAATAATAATAATAATAATAATAATAACGTCCCTTACTTTATTCAACTAAAATTTTTAATTTGCATTCATCCATATTACATAAAGGTACATTCGCATGGAAAAGGTCAATAACCTCTCTCCCCTCTCCAATGTTAACGGAAGGTGAATTATTTTTTCATAATAATAATAATAATAATAATAATAATAATAATAATAATAATACCGTTCCGTACTTCATTCACCTATTATAAATAATAAAAATTATAATAATTACATTCATCCATATTACATACAGGTACAATTAACATGAAATAGGTCAATAACATCTCTCCCCCCCTCCAATGTTGATGGAAAGTTCCACAGCGCTCCAGCCGCTCCGCCCTGCATCTCTCCCCCCCCCCCTCTCCACTCTATAGTCTACCCGATTTTATCATCCAATAGGAGAGATCCACATCGATCTACTAGGCCCCTCCCTGTCCTGCCCTCCCCTCCCCACGCACAGCGTGGCTCACCACAAACTCTCCATGACCACAGTCCTGAAATAGTGTTTGGTGACAACAGACTTAACATCGGCAGTCTAGATAAATACGTAAGTTTTTCACTATATTATAATTGTATATAATTTATTTTTTGTCATTACTGTTTCATGTTATCACTCATCTCTCTATTATTGACAAGTTTACGCTACGTAAACAATACTGTACATATATAAGCTTATTTTAAGTGATTTGATAGAATCTGAGGATGTTCTTGTAGAACGAAACATGTCATTCTTTGTATGTTAGTGTGTGTTTTACAGATATGCTTTTAGTGTTTTAATTTACATTGTATTTGCTATGTGTTTGACAGACTGAAAAGCCTTTGCTACATTTAAGTTTATAGGCTGGTACATGTAATAATTTTTAAGGCATTACTGATTCAATTAGTTTAGTATATCATACCTGCAAAATGTTAACATGTATTATTTACAGAAGAATGGAAAGAATTAGAAACTGAGTTGGCAAAAGACTAATTTCGCTTCAGAAGAAATGTAGAAACTCGTGAAGCAATTCTGACTTTACGATTGATCTTAGAGGATCGAAATAAGAATGACAAGCCCACGTGCATAACGTTTCTTAGATCTTGAAAAAGCATTCGATATTGTTGATTGGACCAAGCTATTTCAGGTACTGAACATGATCGGGATCAGATACCGAGAACAAAGGAATAGCTTCAATGTATATAAAAATCAGTTTCATTGATAAGAATCGTGGGTTATGAAAAAGAAGCAGCAATCCAGAAAGGAATGAGGCAAAGCTGAAGTTTGCCCCCACCCCCTCCCCCCATTCCAGTGTTTACATAGAATAGGAAATTTTAAGGTGAAGGGAAGGGAAGGGAAGGGAAGGGAAGGGAAGGGAAGGGAAGGGAAGGGAAGGGAAGGGGAATCACAATCCAAGGAGAGGAATTCAAAACCGTGAGATTTGCCGATAATATGTTATTTTACCTGAGATTGCAGAAGATCTAGAGAAATTCCTAAGTGGTATGGACAGAATCTTGGATAAGGAGTACAAGATGAAAATAATTAAATCCAAAGCAAAAGTAATGGAGTGCACTCGGATGAAATTAGGCAATGCAGGAAATATTACATTAGGAAATGCAGTCTTAAAGAAAGTAGATGAATATTTTAAAAAATGTAAGCTCTTTAAGTCTTTGGGCTTTCTTAATCTGAAATTTTCAGCGTTTCACCCCATTGTCGCAGTGGGCTCATCAATTGAAATGCTACACCTTTTCAAGACACGGGTGCTAGTGAGCCATTGAGACACCACTGCAAGCCTCCTATTTAGGATAATGCAGTGACGGTGCATATTGTTACTTGGGTAATGAAATAACTAACGATGAAAAAGTAAGTAGGACATAAAATGCAGACTAGCACAAGCAAGAAAGGCCTTCTTAAGAAAAGAAATCTGCTCACTCCGAGCATTGATAGTTCTAGGAATTAGAAAGCGGTTTCTGAAGATTTTCATGTGGAGCGTGGCGATGTTTAGAAGTGAAATGTTGAAGATAACTATCTCAGAAAGACAGAGAATAGAAGCTTTTGAAATGTGGTGTTACAGAAGAATGCTGAAGGTGAGATAGATAGGTCAAATAACGAATGAAAGATACTGCATCGAATTGGTGGGAGGAGATCGATTTGGTTAAATTTGACGAGAAGGAGAAACAGAATGAGAGGACACATCTTAGGACACTCAGGATTTTACTGAACCATTCTGTTCATTACTTAATAGGTGATATTAAACGCAGTTGTAATATTGAGCAACATGACTCCAAGTATATGGGCGCGATGCAGTATAGAACGCAGGGGGTTGAAGGTGGTTCCCTAGAAAGGGTGTGACCATGCATGAGTGAAACAGAAGATATGTTGGAGAAGGAAAGAGAGATAAGAATTATGTTTTGGGAAGTACCATGCCACCTTAACAGCATTAAAAGCGGGAAGAGTCAGGTTCAGCACGTCACGGGAATCGAGGGATATCTCCTCTACCTGAGCGATTTCCAGGATAATAAAATTATAAAAATTATCTCCAGAATTTTATGAACATAATGATATGTCTAAACGCCATTAATAAATGAAAAAAATGATAACTCCGCATTAATCCAACCACCGTGGGAAGCTGTTTAGTGGCTGCATACCAAACTCAAGAATGTTTGGAGGGAGTTCACCCGGCGTGGCTTCGCTTTTTGCTCCCTATAAGAGACGAGAGATTGGCAGGGAGGCATCTCATTCGACGGTAAGATTGCTGCTGTTGCGTGACGCGGGTCTGTCCGTGTTAATGCGGCATAAACCATTGTCTAAAACAAAGACTAAGATTACTTTTGGAGTGTTCACGATAATTTCATTCGAACTGTAGACATGTGAATAATAGTTTTTCTAGTGAGATTAGATTTGATTCATCATAGTGTGGTCATGAGCGTGTAATTAATTGATTTGAAACTATGACCATAGCATAGATCTCTTCAAAGAAGTGGTACGAGTCAGCTCGTAGTATGATTTAGATCGTCAGTAGACTGTAATCTGCGAACTGAAGATATTTCTGTGTTTTAGAAGAACGCACGTGTGTAGTTGGGTTAGAATAATCAGTTCAACTCAAAAAATTGGCTATGGACTCATGTATAAATAAGCCTTGACACACCTTAGGGCGCGTTGTTTTTAACGACACATAAAACTATGTCTTAAATTCAGTACAATTGAACCTGCTTAGTATACGCCGGAAAAAACGTCAATATGACGACTGAGCTGTGCAGATAGATAATTGAATATTTCATTCTAGTAATTCGGTAACCGAGTTTCAAGACCGTGTGGAGAGGAACGTCAAGGCGGAGCCTCAATATGATGCCAGTAACGGAAGACATCAGTACGAGAGGACCAGCAACTATTACAAACATCGTCACCATGCTTGGCTGAATGACACAGCCGAGTCCTGAAGGAGGGAGGAGAAGGTCACTGAATATGAGATAAGTGAACCAAACTTGTAAGCATGTGGTAGGATTAGTGATAGTTACGCAGAAAGTTAGCAATTAATTATTTAAATAGTAGCCAGTTAAGCCTTTTGGAAATTAGATCAAGACTTAATCATGATTTAGGAGTCTATCAGGTCATTTTGTTACTATGATTTTGAATTCACTTATGTTCTTAATGTACATAACTTTTCATTGGGGAATTTGCACCGTGTGTTATATTATTTTATGGGTGACTCAGGAGCCATGAGTAATTTAAGGTTGTTTATTTTGGTGTTAGGTAAGCATTTTCTCTATAATTCGTGACTTATATTTTTGCTGTAAATAAGGGTCGTCTAAGGAAAGCTTGTCACACTCGGATTTCAGATAGGATAGTAAGATTAACGTACCGTTGCAGTTGCATGCTGCATGTGCACGATTTATCTGCATGTTTTACTATGAGTAAAGTCTGTTGAGGGTATAAAAACCACGACTGCATGCAACGTCATCAAAATGTATGACCAAGTCTCGCACTGCCTAAGATATAACTCGAACCAAGGGCTAGAGAGCATAAAGTCGCGCCATGTGTGGAGAGCGCTGTGTTGTTATGAGAAAATAGTACGGGGTAGTACTGTGAGTTAAATGAATTAGGCCGGAAACGGTTTGGTAATCGAGCCTGATCTTTAAAAAAGGAATTGGTTCCTTACTTGTTGTGAGAAATTGTGTAGACTGTAGAGGGTCATATGTTGGTCGAGAAATGATGAAAATGAAAACCCTTATGTAATGCCGAGACCAGAAATGCAGCTGGGGCGAAGTCAATGTTAGCGTTGTTTACGATATTTTGTGCGGCATGGGACCCTCACTTTTCAGACAGCCAGGTCATTGGCACAGATACTGCACCCCAGGAAATGTCAGCCATTTTTAAAAGCCGAGGGCTGTAATGAATTCTTTCTTCTTCATGCCGATATTTATTAGTGACAAGGATTTTTTTCTCTTTCCACTTGCTTGTTCATATTGGTGTCTATTTGAATATATGATACCTTTGTGTACTAGTAGACTTGAGGTTGATTGTTAGATTGTCCGGTAACTATAAAGTTTACCCATGGGATTATGAGTTCATACTCCGATATTTTAAAGTGGAATCGGACCACAGGTATCTTCAGTGTTTTGTTTTATTCTAGTTGGGTTTTATAGCATTCATTGCTTTTCGTTTATATGTAAATATCTCCCAGATGTAAGGGACCCTTAATGGTAAATTTATTTCTGCGAAACGTCCCTACCGAGCTTGATAGCTGCAGTCGCTTAAGTGCAGCCAGTATCCAGTATTCGGGAGATAGTGGGTTCGAATCACACTATCGGCAGCCCTGAAGATATTTCTCCGTGGTTTCCAATTTTCACACCAGGCTACGGCCGCTTCCTTCCCACTCATAGCACTTTCCTGTCCCATCGTCACCATAAGACCTATCAGTGTCGATGTGACGTAAAGCCCATAGCAAAAAAAAAAGGAGACGTCCCTAATCGTAGCACCATATTTTATTTGTTGTCGGTCCATTGGTGATGTTCACCGAAAGACTTTCTAAATGGTTCATTTGTTCATCCACCAGCACGTCGACATCATTTTATTTTTTATATTAAAGTATAAATGTAAGCCAACTATGGCATTTTCTTTTCGCACCATGAGTGTATATTATTGTAAACAATTACTGTCATTATTGAATTGACTCTGCTTTTGTCAATTAAACAGTTAAAAATCATGGAGTTCCTCATTCCAGTTAGTTATGAAAATATAGTAGCATACCTGTCCTATCACACTCTCGTCACAAGGATCCGTTAAGCCCACTGTCAGGCTGCTGCTAGTTCGGTGTAATTTATTTTATGGACAGGTAAGTTATGTAACCCACAATTGTTTTTGTGTTCGATCCTTTCATTTTAGCCCCGAAGGGTATATCAATTTGGCACCCAATGGCGTGTGGTGAGAGTGTCGAAGGGGACGACAATAATATCCACTGTACGATATTAATTGTGTCCAAAATGCGTGGCCTAAGTGTCAAGGTAGGACGCTAAACATATCCAGTGTAGGATATTTTTATCTTCATTGCTAATGGCTTTACGTCACACCGACACAGATAGGTCTTACGGCGACGATGGGATACAAAAGGCCTAGGATTTGGAAGGAAGTGTCCGTGGCCTTAATTCAGCTGCAGCCCCAGCATTTGCCTGGCGTGAAAGTGGGAGACCACGGAAAACCATCTTCAGGGCTGCCGACAGTGGGATTCGAACCCACAATCTCCCGGATGCAAGCTCACAACCGCGCGCCACTAACCGCACGGTCAACTCGCCCGGTTATCTTCATTGCTCCAGCCTAGTGTGTGTAGTAAATTGTGGAGCTAAGTCTCCCAGAATGTAAGTGATGGAGTAAATATGCTCTTGTAGATTATTAAAATGATGTACCTTCAGAGCTACAATGCTCATCCCTTCTACATTATCATGTTGATAATTCTATCCAGTTCTTGTACCTAATTTTTGACTTTAAGTCATTTTGGTTATCCGAGCTGACGAACTCTTCATTAAATGATAGTTGTTGTTTGCTCAGATTTCCTTATTACCAAATTTTAAAATAAAAAGGACAGAAATAACATTTCAAAATTTAGTGCTTTAAATTATGCTCTGGTCATTTCCCTGTCCACCCATTCACCCCAGCACCCTCTTACACCTCTGTGAACCACGAAATCCCCGGAACAATGCCTATCATTGAAACATACTGTAACAGTAAATGCCGTACTTGGGCTAGCAGAGCATAAGGTTCAACGCAGGGCGTGTACGGTACTGAATTATAGTGTTTACAGAATGAGAGAGGTTTATAGAAATAAAGTTCGATTCAAGAAGACCGAATTTATTAACAAATGTTCAAATTTCATATCAGAAGAAGTACTGGGAAGTGTTCCTTCCTTGTCCTAGGATTGGTGATGTCCTTGAACTCCGGCTGCACCATGGAACCACGATTGCTCCCTCCATGGAATTTGTTGAAGATCTAGAATTTCTAGAAGATCCGTACGATATCTAGAAGATCTATGCGGTGTAGCAGTAAGGGTGTCGAAACAGGTCACGTAAATGATAAACGTGAACGCACACAGTTAAGCATAGGACGTGCTAATGCGGAGAGCGACTTCTGCACAGACGAGAAAAATATATAATAATGGTTTTAACAAGGTTTATAACACATAAGAACTGTACAATTGAAGAATTATCACACGGTAGAATGTCACTGAAATCTATCTCGTGTTCTATCATTAATCACTCGAAATGAATTATATGCGCCCGAATGCCAATAAAATCGATCTCGCACACTAATTTTGACACTTGGAAATTAAACAAGCTGTTTTGAATGTTAATGAAATCAAACTTATAAAATGAATAGCCACTTGAAACTTGTGTCGTCGAATGTCAATAAAGTCGACCTAATAAATAGCCACGTAAAGTTTGTTATACTTGGCATAATCTGAAGTTATTCCACATGACATGTTTCTAAGTCTTAACACAGTTTAAATGTCATTACTTGGATTGAAATAAAATAAGAATCTTTCACTCGTGAAGTCAGTCTTGTTCACGCATGTTAATGAAAATAAAATGAAAATGACCATTTATTAACAGTCCTTAGTTCGAATGTTCGCAGAGTTGAAAATACACAGCTCCAATTCACAGTCCACAGTCTATCATCTACAAGAATATTTACACAGTTTATAGAATTATCTACACACGAAATTGTAAGTTAGTGACGTAGTCACTAAGTTCGAGTTAATTCTGTACTTAGTCACTTGTTAGTATTTGCCCCTCGATAAATTCTAAGATAAAGCCCAGTTAGGTCAATGAGTTTTTTCACAATAATACTTCAATCACTTAGTAAGGAGCAAACACTGTTCCAAATCCTATCACTGTTCACAACGTTAACTTTGAATTATGAGCACTTGGAAAGAATAATCGCGAATCATAGACATTCATTCAGAATAAACAATCACTTGAAAAATATTAGAGTTTGACGAAGCACAGTTTATTTCGCTCTTTGTTAGTGCAGAATTATATCACTCACGAGTTGAAGAAAATCCGTATTCGAGACTACGGAGTTAAAGTCCGGAAGTCGACAAAATAAGACCGACGGGGTTCGACCGTTGTGCAGAAGTCACTGTGTTCTGCCTTGAGAAATGGTCCACCTTATATACTCAAATCTTGGAGAGAACAGCAATTACATTACATTGGATATGTCCCTTGGTTTACGTTGGATTCACATCAATCTTGGTAGAATTGGAGATCAAAAATCGGGAAACACGATGATGTTATTCCCATAATCTAATTATTCTTCTGAAAAAAGTTTCAAGCGTAGAACATTTCGAATGTTCTCTGGCTGATGCAACCTCTCAGCCACTAGGAGGGGTAGCTGTGACGTCCCTCGCTCCAAGTCACGCAGGAACTGCAACCTATCGCTCGCTGTTGAGCCGGCGCACAGCGCGAAATTCAAGTTCGAAATGCGAGGACAGCTCAGACCAGCGTTCTTGGTACAATACGAAACACAGACACACAGACGTTTGCACACCACGAGCATCGAGTGAAAGCAGGTTTGGCACAGTTACATTTGTGGATGAGAATGTCACTCGAGAAGGCAACGTCGTTAACATTACTGAATATTTCACGTGTTGGCAATAAGTTCGGGACAAACTACGCATAACGGATCATTTTTTTTCAAAAAACTGGGGATTGGAATTTATTATGAATCAATGCGTGAATTTTTATCGCGTTGCGTCTAGTCGTGATATCACTTTGATGTGCAATGTGTGTAGAACAATTTATGTTTTAAAATTCATTTACCATACAGATAGTTAATAACGAAGAAGGACAACGATATTTCTAAATACATTGAACAAAACCAGTCCTGTTGTAATCATCAACGGACAAAAATACATAAATGAAATAAGAAAGAAATCTTTGCTATTTGAACGCGGGGAAAAAAATGGGAAGCTGTGCTGAAAGACACTGCGTCACTGCGTCGGTTGTTCTTGCCACGCACTAATAGTCACGTAAAGCACACCGAAAACGTCGACCGTCATTTTCTCGTAAACGGTTGAGTGTCTACAGATAAGCCGAAGCGTGTGTTCGCTTAGCAAATTTTCTGGTATTTGGCGGGATTCCCTCCTATGCTTCGCATTTAAAACACTTCCCGAGCACATGACACATCTTCTCCGTTTCTCCATACCCTGAGTGTCTGCACGATATTATGTGTTGGTTTCTTCAAGTACCACCCTCACCACTGAGATGTTACAGAACACATTTATAGAATTAGACCATTGGGAGCACGATAAGCCTTTCCTACTGTTCAGCCACGAGTTAGTCTTGAGATGTTGCCCATATACTTTAACTCCTCTCTCTTAACGACGGAGTTTGCAAAATGCTTCCTTTTCTCTCCGAAGAAATCTGTGGATGGTCAGACAGTCATCATCAATTCGGAACGGGCTTATGGAAATGTTGAAATGCTGTAGATTCACTTCCCATTCGGCCTTAAGTAAACCCAGCCGTCGAACAATCCTGGATGCATAATCATCTCATTGGAGAAGTCACGCTGTAACACAATTATATCATAGGTAATTCATTTCATTATGGTCCTTATTGACGACTGATCACTAGCAAAAGTGGATTTAGGATAATGACACAACATTATAATTATCCTTCACATCTGATCGGAAAAGTTTGCCAATATCCGCCAGAAAGCGAGATAATGTGTTGCTTACAAGAGTACGTTGAAGGAGATAAATGAAACTTGGCCGTATATATTTGTTAGTTATATATAATTGTTGGTCTGGTATTAGAAAAAAATGATTTGATTAGAAACATTATCAATGCACTTGGTGTAGAGCCTCATTGACTGAGGTGGTAGCGTGCCGGCCTCTCATCGCTGGGTTCTGTTCAAATCCCGGTCATTTCATGTGAGTATTGTGCTGGAAAAAGCGAAGGTGAGGCAGGTTCCTCTCCGGTTTTCCCTGTCATCATTTATTCCAGAAAAACACTCCAGTATCGTTTCATTTCGCCTGTCAGTCGTTAATCATTGTCCCAGCAGAGTGGCTTCGGCAGCCGGCACAATTCATATCCTCGCCGCCAGACGTGGGTTTCTTTCATTCCATTCCTGACCCAGTCGAATGAATGGAAAGATGTTGTGGAGTTTCAATGTACTTGCTGTCCCTCGCTACCTCTTCTCAGTATTCCTGCTGTATGACAAGTAACAGTTGAAAGTGAAAATCTAAAACAAGGGGCGAACAACCATCATCCTCTATAATGATTAAGATAAGGTCTAACAATGCGGAAGTGTTTCGCGAACAGCGTGAAGCCTGCTAAATCAAGCGCCCTCAGGAACAAGCGCAACAGTCGACGCCACCGGAATGGAATAAGCAACCAGAGGGAACACCAAATTATGCATCACAATCATGGTCTGTGCAGAAAACGCTTAATTGGACAAGAAAGGTATGGCAAGATCTAGTCCACCCTAATAAATAGGTCTGTACGCAAAACAATGCCTGTGACGAGTGTTATTTTTTTCAAACGTGAACCATCTGTAGCACGGCCGACTTGATGCGTTGCTCTAGCTAGCTCCCTACCGGCCTTGACAATCGGGTCCACGCACTGTAATCGGAGTAGTTACACAACTCGACACGTGGCGCTGGCGGCCTAACTTTTTGCGGTAGAAATGCATACTTCTTTATGGAAAAGATATTGAATTAGATTGCAGATTTATCGTGAATTAGAGTTATGGAGAATGTTACATAGGTTAATACTGTTCAAATGATCAATCCTAAAGGTTACTTTCGTTGATATTTGCCAAAATAATGTCGTGAAATGAAACTCCGGAGAAATGGAGTAGTCCAACTGACGTTCTTTAACTGTGAGGAATAACAGTAATCACTTTTGTTATCCATAGCATTTAGATACATAGCAGAACTCACCACAACACTGTTTTCTTCTGATGTTAATCTTGAGATTAAGAGTCATTGTTCAATTAGAGTTTAAAAATTCTTCGAGTGCTGCTCTCTGGAAGGGGGTTGGACAAAACATAAAAGTCTTACATTTTTCCTTTTCGTTGTATGGATAACATAAATAGTTTGACTCAAACATGTTTGAATTTATATTTCAATATACTTTACATATTTTCAGATTAAATTTCATTCATACCTTGCACTAGAATTTTAAATACCGGGCGAGTCGGCCGTGCGGTTAGGGGCACGCAGCTGTGAGCTTGAATCCGGGACATAGTGAGTTCGAACCCCACTGTCGGCAGCTATGAAGACGGTTTTCCGTTGTTTCCCATTTTCACCCCAGGCTGTACCTTAATTAAGGCCACGGCTGATTCCTTCCCACTCCTAGCCCTTTCCTATCCCATCGTCGCTATAAGACATATCTGTGTCAGTGCGACGAACAAATAGCAAACAGAAAAAGAAGAATTTTAAATAAAAATTCAGTGAGAGAAAAGTCTTTTGAGAAAATACATTGTAAACTGTTCATTGCTAAGGTAACAATACTTAATATACGTTGGCCTTACGGTCATAAGAGTAATGGTCCTTACTTGCCAGCGTTTAAATATTAAAGATCAGATTATCTTGGATAAAAATGTGTTGTGTTGCTGTCATATGGCAAACACGACTCTGCCTAAAGGTTTATACAATGAAAGAAAATTTTGGGGTAAAGCAGACAGATTAGCGTGATTAGCTGCCATAACCGGAGGCACGGGTTCGATTCCCGGCCCTGCCACGAAATTTCAAAAGTGGTACGAAGGCTGGAATGGGAAGTCAACTGAGTAGAGGGGGGATCGATTCCCACCTCAGCCATCCTCGAAGTGGTTTTCCATAGTTTCCCACTTCTCCTCCAGGCAAATGCGGGGATGGTACCTAACTTAAGGCCACGGTCTGTTCTTTCCCTCTCCCTTGTCTATCCCTTCCAATCTTCCCATCCCCAACACAAGGCCCCTGTTCAGAATAGCAGTTGCGGCCGCCTGGGCGAGGTACTGGTCATCCTTCCCAGTTATATCCCCCGACAGGAACTCCCACGCTCCAGGACACTACCCTTGCGGTGGTAGGGGTGGGATCCCTCTGTGAGTCCGAAGGAAAAGCCAACCCCGGAGGCGTAAACAAATTAATTGAGAAAGAAAGAAAGAAAGAAAGAAAGAAAGAAGGAAAGAGGATACATACCCGAAATAGAAACGGAAAACTAAGATGAAAGTGCTAACTGCTTTGAGCCACTCCGTAGTATTGTCCTGGTCTATAGAGAATTCGTGAAATGATAATGTCACTTTGCTCTTTATTTCCTGTTCGACATATTAAAAGGCACACAGCAATACATATTGGAATATTTCCAAACACAGTTACAGAAAAGCAAATCACTGAACCGTAAAAAAAAATAAAAATAAAAAATAAAAAATAGCGCATAAATTAAAATTCTTGTTCAGGACGATGTTACAGCGAGAAATCACTTTGAACCACTCATTACATTTGTTCTTGTTTACAGAAAATTTCTGCTCGAAGTACATAAAGGCGCACAATAATGCCACAGATTCCAAGATTTGTAAACACAGTTTAAAGGATATAATCACCACACTACACGATAAAAAAAATTAAACTCGCACATAACTATCTGCTCTCAATATCAAGCCAACAAGCACCTCTTTGCGAACACATTGCTAATATTTACGAGAGTAAAATAATACAAATAAAACTGGAAATGCGGCAATTTGCGGTACACAGCTTCCTTTCAGTAACTAGGAGGCCAGCGCTCCAGCGGCATTATGGTGAAACTTTCCAATTACAGCTTTATGCTGGACTTCACAAGCGATTGTCAAGGCCGGTATAAGGAGCGCAGCGAGGGATCCATTCGGCCGTGATCTGTAGAGTATAATTGATACAACTTCCCTGTAGATTTCGCTGCAGTCATTGACAAGATTGATTCATGCTGGAACAACTTCAGCATTTGAAAAGAATAGTATACAATATACCATTTCTCGGTAGTGCCCTTTTGCAGGGGCCTTTGTTAGTGAAAAATATTTAACAGTCGTTGTTCCTTAGAGATGTGACAAATAATTCTGTTATGTTATCGTAGATTACTGATAAAAAGAAGAAAATGAATTTCTCACAGCTTCATGCTAAATATTACAATATACTTAAGGATCTGTCTCTACGTAGAGCTCGGAGTAAACTGTACCATTCGACTTCAGTCTCCATATCATTAATGACATTGAAAGTAGGGAAACCATGTGATGATATGTAACTAGTTGAAGTAAATAAAATAAGTTCAACTAAACTTTCACTTGAAAATGAATAACCTATGAGGAGGCTGAATTGATATTTTGAAAAAATATAACTAAATATGAGAAAATATTTCAGTTACGTTTGTTCTTACCAAATGACTACCTGTTTGAAATCAACATTCCACTGTCTGTTGTCATACGGTATAAAGTTCGATCAAATAATTCCGCACGCTCGCAGAATAGCGGCAGATGGATTATATAGATAAGCTCATATAGGCACTAATGAGATTATTGAATCACCTCGTCAAACAGTGGTGAAATAGGTTATTCACTTACTGCTCTGAAACTGACCGTTCAAATCAAATTTGAGGCCTCAATTATCAGCATGGAAACAAAAGTACGACAAGAATCGAACAATTTCAAAAGTAGCTTCGGAAGAGATTTTATCACCTCCTTAAATGCATCGTACATAAGTAGATAATTTTATTGCTCTACGATATACTTCATACATTTCTGAAATAGTAAGCAAATGTAATACTCGTAAAATACTGCTAAAATAACCTCGATAAACGCGTAAATATGTCGTTAGGTGACCTTATTTTGAATTAAACACGTTACACATGTGATGAAAATTTATGAATTACATGCTTATCTTACGGCAACATCTGAATTGAGATGAAATAGTTCAACATTTAATCTTTGAATCAATGTTAATTTCTCAGAAATTTGCGTAGATGTAAATATTTGATGACGCCAATTTTTTTTATCAGGATAGACCTATTTTTGTCCTTCATCTCCAGTTTTCTGAGTTATTCCTTTCTGAAAATATTCCGGCATTCTGAGACGTGCAATACTGAAGGCACGGTATTTTAGTGTGTGATTTCGAGGTTAAGGAGGAGGGATTCAGACTCTAAGCAGCACGTAGCCCATAAGGGGGACCCCAGTCAACCTGAGCAGGGCACAAGAACGGAAACAATGTCTTACTCGCCGACATACCACATCATTTATCAGAATGAAACGTAGACATGCATCTTACCCGAGTCATCTTTTCACAATCAGTATAGTCTCTCTAATTCCAATTAGGAGCAAACCTCAACTGTATATTTGTATTGTTATTTATTTTCGTCGTGTTTTCTATGGCCTGGCTCAGTCTATAGAGCCTGCTATTATACCCAACCATAATACACTGTACAAGTTTTTTAACGCTACAACATACTAAAATTGTTTAACTTATAGACTAAATCAGGGGTTCCCAACCTGGGGGCGCGCCCCCCTAGGGGGGCGTGGGGCTTTATCAGGGGGGGAGGCGTGAAGTGATTTCCGAATTAATTTTTTTAACTCCAATATTACAATTTTGTTAATAAACATTTTTCGGATCTCTCCAAGTGATTGTCGCGCCAAGTCAATCGTTCCAAAGCACTGGTAATCGCCAACTGTCGGCATAAACCTCAGCGGAGCAGCAAGTTTGGAGGTGAAATTGGGAATTTGCTGTGTTCTGAGGAACAAAATGAAGCCTGAGAGCAGGTGCGGGACCAAGACCACTCAACGCACGTTTAATTGCACACTTTGCGGACCTACTTGCGTGACCATACGCGACATGTTTCAACTCTTCAACGATGTCGTAGTTGCTTTCATTTTCCAGTAGTACTGTTACATACTGTACAAGGTTATACTCATAAGCAAAATACATTACATGAAGGAGTTACTCGTATAAATGTCGGTATTATTTCAAACTGATCGAGTAGCGAGAACAGGAAATAAGGCAATAATAGTAGGCTAAATTATGTATTTAATATAACATGTTAGGCTTTCACGACTAGCGTGAAATTCTATGTAGGCCTATTGGCATTTTGGGCTACAACTAATTAATGTTTAACCACAGCAATTAATGAAACAGTGACATTTTCTCACCAAAGATCTTAACTGGCAATAAGTTACTACAGTCAGGAGTCGACATTAACTCTGAAGAACAAAGAATATCGGAGTTTCAGAAGCAACAAATGAAGTGGAAGTTCCTCCTTCTCTCTCACTCTGCGGCATATAGACTCGTTTTGTGGGTAGCTCGTCCTTGAATGCTCTGTTCCCACCCCTACATATTCTTATTCTTCTCTTACAGTCAAATTGGCGAGAGCTACATAGTACAACTGTCCCATCAGAGATGCGCAGTAATGGCCATGACAACGTGTCGCCGATAGACCATCAGTGGCCAGGCCCTTCGACTGTTGATTCTGTGCCTCGTATACTTTTGCAGTGGACTTGTCTGTCAAGTTGTTTATTGTGAGTGTTGTGTATGCTTCACTGTAACAGTGCGACTCTGTGAATTGTGTTATTTAATATTGTGACTTTTTAAAAATTGATAACGATATCCAAGAAGAGACTGTACTATGATGACTACATTAAACATGGCTTCACAGTCGTTGAACGGAATACAACAGCCTCAATCCGTAATCTGCCACTGTGTTCTGAGTAACGATACGATGAGGCCTGTGCATTTGGAGATATATTTAAACACGAATCATTCAGGCTTCAAAGGCAAACCCACAACATTTTTTTACAACTAAACTCACTAAAACGTATGAAATGAGATTCATCGGGTACCTTTAACCAAGAAAATGAGAACGCAGTGGAAGCATCATATGAACTAGCTCTTCTGATTACCAAAGACAAAAAATCCCACACAATTGGGGAAACATTAGTAAAGCCATGTATGTTATTAGCCGCAAATACAGTTTTGGGTGAAGGGAGTAGGTAGAAGTTGTCTAAAGTTCCTCTTTCTGATAACACAGTGAAGTGCAGACTTCGAGAACTGTCTGAAGACATTAAAATGCAAACTTTGGAGAAGGTGAAAGCATCTCCAGTGTTTTCAATTCAGTGTGATGAAACAACCGATCTGTCCCATTGTTGTCAACTAATTGTATATTGTCGATTTGTCGACAGTGGAATTGTAAGAGAAGAAATGTTGTTCTCCCAATGTTCTTTACAGACAAGATTGTTTGAAGCCCTTTGTGTTGACCTTCAAGCCGATCACAAAAAGCTCTTTTTTCCACACACAGGTTCGCTGGCTATCGAAAGGGAATATGCTGGCTCGGCTGTTTGAATTAAAGTCAGAAGTTGAATTTTTTCTTCTGTATTCAGTGTTTACTGATGCCAATCTTATCGTCTCATTGGCATATCTTTGCGATATTTTTGAAGATTTTAATAGTCTGAACTTTAGGTTCCAAGGCAAAAACTCCAATATTATGCTTACTTATGATGCCAACAGAGCTTTCCTGGAAAAAGTACAGTTATGGAAACGCGGGCTTCACTTGAACAACTTCTCATCCTTTCACCGCCTTAATGAAATTTTACCGGAAAATGAACGTGATCGTAATAAACTTAACGTGCAAATCCATTCACATTTGGATTCCCTGGAATAAGAATTCAATTTCTACTTTCCTGATATCTCGTCAGGTGAATGGTCCTGGATGTTAACAAGAAATCCGTTTGCCATTTACATTGAAGCACTGCCAGCACAACAACAAGAAGCCATAGGTTTGAAGTGTGATTCAAAGCTAAACGATGATTACAAAATATTAGGACTGGGCGGCTTTTGGGTAAACTGTCTTGCAGTGTATCCTGAAATAGCCAAAGTAGCATTGCATGTCATTGTCCCATTTTCAACGACATATTTACGCGAGTCAGGATTTTCAACGCTGAGTGTCATAAAAACAAAGCAGCGATGTCGGCTTGATGTTGCAAGTGATCTCCGCTGTGCTCTGTCAAATATCAAACCAAACATACCGAATCTTACCAAGAGAATACAGTGTCACTGACATTTGTTGACTAATTTAAGGATTTATTGTAAAAGTGTGTTCTTGGTATTGTACTAAAATTAAGTTAGTACTGCACCCATTATGCAAGTGAAAAGGGCCCAGTATGTAATAGATATAAAGCGCGTACTTCATAATATTTTTTCATAAATAACTGCATGATGGAATAATTCATTATATAGTGTCATTTGGTTAGGTCTATACCCTCCACGTCAGTTTATCGGAGAGGTTATAGAAGCGACGGGGGGGAGGGGGGGCGCGATGACCACCCGTATCCGAAAAGGGGGGCGTCAGCTGGAAAAGGTTGGGAACCACTGGACTAAATGGAAAAGCTTGTCGTCTACTTCCTACTGTTAATATTTACACGAAGAAAGTAAATTATCTTAGGATATGTGCTATAGATTATGTTCTTGCAACACATTCTTTTGAACAGCTGAGTACTAGGAATGTCTCTAATTTCAGCCTACAGGGAATTCCACAGGCGGAAAGTAGCGGGGTTGAATGAATCTCAGTAACTAGTAGTCTGACGTGTAGGGAAACTTAACAGGGAGTTAGTTAATATTTTTTTTGCTAGTTGCTTGCCCAGTTTATATATAGACTGTGTTTCATGTTGCATTAACAAGAGTGTTAGCATCGTTGAATGCACTTGTGTTGTGGCCGAACATATGATGGTCAAATCAATCAATCAATCAATCAATCAATCAATCAATCAATCAATCAATCAATCAATCAATCAATCAATCAATCAATCAATCAATCAATAAATCAATCAATCAATCAATCAATCAATCGATCAATCGATCAATCAATCAATCAATCAATCAATCTATCAATCATTAAACAAACAAATAAATAAATAATAAATAAATAAATAAATGAATAAATAAATCGATCAATGATCTGAATTTATAACTGTCATTCACTGTAAATTTTTTACCTACCTCTTTTTTATACGCTTTCAAAGTACTTGCAAATTTATCGAACATTTCCCTCGATAATTTATTCCAGTAGCTTACTCATCGTCATATATATGAATATCTGCCCCAATTCTTTCACTTGAATTGCAGTTTCGTCTTCATAGTTTGATCTTTCCTACTTTTAAAGGCTTCGCTCAATCGCATTCGTCTACTAATGTCATTACACGCCAACTCCCCAGTGACAGCTCCAAACATACCACATAGTTGGGCATCTCGTCTCCTTTCCCCAAAGTCTTCTAAGCCCAAAGTTCGATATATTTTTGTAACACTACTACTTTGTCGGAAACCACGCAGAACAAATCGCGCTGTTTTACTTTCAATGTCTTCCATTTCTCGTATCACGTAGTCCTGGTGTGTGTGTGTCTCATACACGGGGACCATACTCTAATATTGGGGTCTTGCCAGAGATTCATACGCTTCCTCCTTTATATCCTTACTACACCACCTAATTCTCATAACCATGTGAGGAGATCAATAACTTTTCTGAACAACCTCGTTAATATGATTACCCCAATGAAGATCATTCCTTACATTAACTCGTAGGTACTTACAGAGCTCATCAGGCGAGTTGGCCATGCGGTTAGGGGCGCGCAGCTGTGAGCTTGCATCCGGGAGGTGGTGGATTCGAATCCCACTGTTAGCAGCCCTGAAGGTAGTTTTTCGTGGTTTCCATTCTCACACCAGGCAAATGCTGGGGCTGTACCTTAATTAAGGCCACGGCCGCTTCCTTCCCACTCCTAGCCCTTCCCTGTCCCATTGTCGCCATAACACCTATCTGTGTTGGTACGACGTAAAGCAACTAGCAAAAAAAAAAAAAAAGTATGTGAAAGATTATATCTTTGTATGTGTGTATAATATATTTCAGTTGTTTCTATACTTAGAGCAAATCTGACAGCAAAACTGTTATAAAAATATGTGGAATACTTGTTTTCTTTATGCCTTCTATTATTTTGTAGCAGAAATATTATACATTAACCACTTGTCAGTTTTGCCATGCTGGTTAACACAATTTATCTTCCTTGTACGCTGCATACCTACTATATGAAATTTGCAGAGAATTTTAAAGCTAAGCGGCTTGTGGAGGAGTACAACATTCCGATGCATTAAAACGTGTAAATAAAACAACATGCCACTGTGTTATCTGCACAAGAGCTAATGTACAGAAGAAGTGCAGTATAAATTCTAAGCGAAATGCAAAACAGTGAAATGAATCGAGAGGAGGTACTGTGAATTGTAGTGAAAAAGCTGAATGGATGAAGTTGAAAGATCTTGCTGAAGCCTAATCAATTGTCGGCCCGCAAGACCCCCAAGACTAGCGCCTGTACAATATAATTTGTTATATGTGCATACGCTGGAGAAAAATGAAATCCCAACACCAAGAAGGATTTGTGCTACATGTACGAAATTTGGGTGGCGTGTTTGCTCATCTGAAACATGATGCTAATTCAAATATGCGCGCTTGTAGACGAAGTGTGTTGCCAGTAGCGTCACTATAATCTTGCAAATCAAGTTTGTTTTAAATACGAACTGTTCGCTTCGTGAGCGTTAGTCATTATCAGTGTTGATGTTGTAAGGTAGGTGTGAGTCAAATGTGCCTTTAGTGAAACGAAGAAAGGCATATCAATAGCTACTAAGTTTGAACGATACCGTGTAATAGCGCTACTAGAAGGCAGATGTTCTTTGCGCGATTTCAGAAAAACTTGGTATGGATTGTATCCCCAGTGCATCTGTGTAGGCAACAATTATCACGGGAAGGCAATGTCCCAAGAAGACCGGGGTCCGGCAGCACACGGGCCACTAGTAATAGATACCAGAGATAGACAGTGAACTGAAACAAATCGATTACTTGAGGGACGGCCCCGAACCGGGTATCCTAGCGTTCATGCAACTAACTCCGAATCACTGCCACCTGCAACTTCAGTAATGTCTAGTTGGAGTTCATTGGGGGGTGGAGTGAGGATCTGGTGTGTTCTCTGATGAGGGCCGTTTCTGTCTTGGAACCAGTAATGGCCATAGGTTGGTAGGAAGGTAGAAGGCCAGGTGAACGTTTGGAGCCGCCTGCGGCGCCAATACATTGGACCTAAACCAGAAGTTATGGTCACGGAAGCGATTTCTTTTGACAGCAGAGGCACTCTTGTGGTTATCCCAAGAACCTTGACACCGGATTTGAACGTCAGACCTGCAATTATACCGGTTGTCTTGTCATCTATTCGCAGTATTCAATGGGAGTATTCTCCTACAGAGTAACGCTCGTCCTCATAGCGCTGCTGTCACCCAGCGAGCTCTGCAGCGTGTCGACCAGTTGCCTTGGTCTGCGATATCACCAGACCTTTCACCCAGATGTATGGGACGACGAATTCAGCGTCATCCAGTACCAGCATTAACCGTTTCTGATTTGACTAACGAAGTGTAACAGGCGTGGAACTTCATCCCACAGAATGACATGCGGGACCTATACGACACAATGCATGCTTGTATCCAAAATCTTAGCGACTACAGTGGTTATTAACTTACAGCGCATGCTTGAACCTGTGTCCTGGAATTTTAATCAAATATAAATAATTTGCTGAGTCTAAATTGCATTCATCTAAATTATTGTCTTCTTGGTGTTTGTATTTCATTTTATGCTAGTGTAGTGTAAGTTAATTACTTTTGTTATACTTCACTTATCTACCATATAATTGGTGTTAAAAAGCATTTTATTCGGAAAAGTAATTACTAAAACGTCTAGCTATCGCTACTGAGGACGACTATAAGTACCATCTCGCAAGAAATGAAGGTTTGCGCCAAAAAGTTTTAAATTTTGTAAGGAATCCATTCATATTCAACAGACAGCATTTTTAAAATTATTGCGAACACTTTCTACTGTATTTCAGACAATCAAGCCCTCTGAAGTTGGAAAAAATCACTGAATATTTGATCTGCACTGAGTGACCGTTTTGAAGTTAGGATCAGTTCAGTTTTGGATTGATAAACGTATTCGAAATGTGAAGAGACTTGCGTCCTTCTTAATTAAATATTCTGGTCAGTATCTGTTTGTGAATTGCCCTTTTCCCGTACTAGCATTACCTCAGGATTGCTCTCAGAGCACATGAGCCTCAGTTTGCCAATTTAGTAAGAGACAAAAGCCGTCACTTCTCACGTAAAATAGTATGACGAGTGGGAATGTATAAGCATATGCTTAATTAAGCATTTTCATAATTTCTTCAAGTTAAGTACAATAAAATTTCGCATTCCATTATTAATGTTATTACCACGTCACATAAGAACGATGACTCCATATATATATATATATATATATATATGTGTGTGTGTGTGTGTGCGAATTTTTCTAAGTGGCTCGATGAGAAAAGTAATGCAATAACCCTGTCTTACTGACAAGAAAATCCCAGTGAAACCTGAATCTAATGTTACAGTTCTATAACAGACGAAGTAAAGACGTCGCCGCATATGATGGAGGGGGTAATTCGACTGAATAAACTCACAAACTAAGAGTAGAAATCATGATGCGGAGCCATAAATGAGCAGATGTTAAAAGCAAAACGGCGCTGCTATGATCATGTAAGGTGGACTCAGACTGGCAGCAACAGACTTTGAGAGTGACAGAAGCAATGTTGGAAGTCACAATCAGCCTAGATATGAAGTCAGCAAACTGGAGGTCTTTTCACATTTAAAACCGAGAGGGGACTGCAGAAAACATCCACGTTATCACCTGCCTTCGAGATAAAAGAGTAAAACGGTTAACCAGCAGGGGATCTTCATTTCCTTGGGTGGTTTGGCGACCACGGGGCCTTTTACCAAGTCTGGTATTGATCCTCACTTTCCTATCAGACCTCTGTTGATCAATCTTTGTTCACTCCAACCCCGACAATATT
Source organism: Anabrus simplex (assembly GCF_040414725.1). Classification (NCBI taxonomy): domain Eukaryota; kingdom Metazoa; phylum Arthropoda; class Insecta; order Orthoptera; family Tettigoniidae; genus Anabrus; species Anabrus simplex. Next base: position 414,678,129 of record NC_090269.1, read on the forward strand.
ACATTTTCATGTCCTAGAGCAGGGCCTCTCACGGTGCATGCTCCCGTGCACTGCACGGCGCAAGATGCAGGAGACGACTTCACTAGGTTAGCCAGAGTGCAAACCCCCACTCCACTTCCCCTATACCTGTCTCACCCGTTCGGCCTGTCCCACCTTCTCCACCTTCCCTGGTGATTCTCCCTTCACTGCGTAATATTTATGTGCGCTGAGCGGTGACACTGTTGTATAGGACAATGTTACCGGTGTTATAGTCCGACTCGTTGGCTGAACGGTCAGCGTACTGGCCATCGGTTCAGAGGGTCCCGGGTTCGATTTCCGGCCGAGTCGGGGATTTTAACCTTAATTGGTTAATTTCAATGGCACGGGGGCTGGGTGTATGTGTTGTCTTCATCATCATATCATCCTCATCATGAGGCGCAGGTCACCTACGGGAGTCAAATAGAAAGACCTGCACCTGGCGAGCCGAACCCGTCATGGGTTATCCCGGCACTAAAAGCCATACGACATTACATTACATTATCAGTGTTAAAACCAGTGTTGCCAACATATATTTTCAAGATCCGCTAAATACAACTAAAAATCCGCTAAAATTCCGCCAAGAAATCCGATCTCAAATAATAATATTAATAATAATAATAATAATAATAATAATTGTTACGGAGATATCCGTGGTAGGTAGAGGTGAAAGAAGGTGCGGGTGTGAATGGGTTTCAAGCTACGAAATTAACGTGCAATGTACAATTAATTTAAAATTTAACTAGGTTATATTTTCTTTTCAAAAACAAGAGATAACAATCATAACAGGTACAGAGTAGCAAAAATGTAGGTACAAGATTACTGGGTTCGGGCTCAGTGCCCTTACTTCATAACTCTTGGGCAATCAGCCCCGCCTTACTCCCAAAGAAAATTTTAGCCAAGGGGCAGAAAACCCCATTCATGCCCAGGAGCACTGGCTCCAAACATTACACATAAAGCCTGCACGAGGCATACAGAAACAAATTTCAAAGAGCGATCCGCTCTCAAAATTGTAAGCCTATCACAAGGCCACACCAAACTCTACCTTCAAGCTGTCCTCTAAGGACGTATTTACAGGGGTAAAATACCCAAACTACGGAGGTCTATTACATGAAAAGAAGGTTGATTACATGACCTCTAAAATAACAATTTGATAGGAGGCGAACTTGCACTCCTAATACACTTTGTTTTTTAAAACCTAATCTGGCTCTGGGCCACTAACGCAAGGGCTAATCCCATACTACAGAGGTGACTTAGAGAAGAACACTTTACATTACATAAACGAAGAATAGCTTGAGAAAATAAGTTCACCTCGAAACAAATGTGAGTGGGAGCTCGAGAGGGTTAGCACTCTCTATCCCAATATGTAGCTTTACAAGAAAAAGATGAAAAGAGTAATTACATTTTAGGAAAAGGTTACATGATGGAAATGCTTCGAACCCGCCGCGAGTGTTAAACTGCCGACCTAGCAAGAAAAGAAGTTATTAATAGGCCATTACCTGGTGTTGAACGGCTGAAGAAGAAAGAGGCGCTTCCCGCCTCCTGCTATGTGCTTAATACACTGAAAGATGGAACAGAAGTGGCCCGGAGACCCCAAAATCAGCAGTTTATATACTCTCGCGGAAGTTTCTAGGCGTTAGGGGAAAGAAAACACCCTCCCACAAAATCTTTATTGGTTCGGGAAAAGAAACCCCTACATAGAGGAAAAAGAAACACATTATTGGTGGAAAATTAATTAAGGAAATTCGGGGTTGGCTAGATCCAAAACAAGGGGAACAAGAGGGGTATACAGCCAACTTAAACAATAACAGAAAGAAATTTAACAAGAAACAAACTTTTGAAATAAAAATTTCTCCAACAAAATAGTTCTTTGACTCCGCACTAGGTCGCACTATTGTTGATCTTCAGTAGTGTCCTCTAGAAGAGAAAGTTCACACTTCTTACTTCAAGCGAAACAAAAACACATCAAAAGTGACACAGTTCAAAAACTCAAAATTTTCCACGTGGTGACATCTTCTGAGAAAGTAGAGAATTAATAGAATAGATAAAGTTCAACCTTCCTCCAGAAGAGGAGTTTCAACTGGCGCAACTTTTAAATAAACGGTGTAGAGGTGTACCGCCCGGTACAGACCTCCCCCCCCAAAATTTCCTCCAAGGGGTAACACAGAAGAACATAAACTTGTTTCCAAAATAAGGTCCAAGTTTTGATGTTGATATTAAGATTAATTGCGGAAGCATTTATAAGATTTTAGTAATTTGGTTGGTTTCAATTTCAAAATTTTGTTGTTGCAGGTGCAGTAAAGTCTTTCTGTTTGTAGAATTTGAATTTCTGAAGGTAAACTTTTAATGCTTAAAAGGTGAAGAAAAATTTTGCAATGTCCACCAAATATTGTTGTTGAATTCCCAAGTGTAATTATCTCTTATAGTAACTGTCCATGTAGTTGATGTTGATGAAGTTGGATGGCCGGACCGGCCGTTGCAGCTTGCGTCCAAAAGGAGGCCGCTCGGACCCCTTAAGTACCCTGAGATACCGCTCGCCCGCACTATGAGGGGAGCAGAGGTGTTGAAGTACGCCGCGCCCGCGGTGAACAGATACAGGCTGCGGGCATGTAGCAGGACGTGCGCCGCACATCAGCCTTGGCCGGGGGGAGAGCTCCGGCTCGCCGTGCACATGTCGTCCTCGCTGGAGAGGAGGGGGCCCATCCCCCTCCCCAGTCGCTGCACGGCGCTGCGCGGCTGCGGGGGCGCTGAAACATTAAAGCTAGGCGGCAGAATTGTGTTGGACTATCATCTTCTTTGAGGGTACAGGCTTGTGGAGAGGTTGAGGGGCCAGCGGCGTGTAGATATCCATGGCATTTACTATTATGAAGCCACAGTGTAAGGTGAAGCAGGAGACGGGAGCGTGGTAATGGCCGTGGCAAGAACAGGATGGCAGTTTAACGGGTCGGGGCAGGTTTTACACAAGGCTTACATCTAAAACCAAAATATTACAGAAGGGGCAGAATGCCTTAAAAGTGAAACTCAAAAAAAAATATAACCTTCATATCCTTTCAAAATAATATGAAGCAAGTTAACACAGAAATTACACCGGTTTCACCTGGGACAGGTGAACTCTAAATATCCTCTCGGTGGCTGGATTACTTAGCAATAAGGTAACCGGCGTAAGAAAATCGAGAATGATACAAGGCCCATGAAATCTGGGGGCAAGCTTGCCCGCGGGAACAAAATTTTTTACCATAACCTGGTCACCTACCTTCAAAGTGGTGGGTCTCCGTCCACGATCATACCTTTCCCTAACCTTTTCATGAGACACTTTAAGATTGGCTTTAGCCTTCTTCCAAAGATCTTTAATGTTATCCGGATCTATTGTCTCGGGTAGAATGTCATTCAAAGACCAGAGGTTAGAGAGCGGCGAGTTGGGAACAAACTTGAACATCAAGGAAGCTGGAGTAAACTTGTGAGATTCATGAACCGCCGAATTCAAAGCAAAAGCTATCCAATGCAGGGACGTGTCCCACCTGGAAGGATCTTCATGATGATAGGCAATGAGTGCGGACCTGAGATTACGGTTAACCCGTTCAGCCAGAGAAGGTTGAGGGTAATAAGCAGAAGTAGTTACATGAGAGATGGACAAGTCAAAACAGAATTTACGAAATAAATTTGATGTGAACGCCTTAGCATTATCAGATACAATATATTGACACGGACCAAAAGAAGCAAAAATAGAATTTAAGCAAGTAATGGTTGACTGAGCGGTAGCCAGCTTAGTCGGAAATAACCAGGAAAATCTTGTAAAACCATCTACACACACAAAGATGAACTTGTTGGCATTGCCCTTTGACTGGGGGAAGGGTCCCACATAATCAATATACAGGCGTTCCATGGGGCGCGACGCTTGATGAGAAGACAAAAGGCCTACTTTAGTGGACATGGTGGGTTTACTGATCAAACAAGATTTACAAGCTTTTACGAGTTCCCGAATTTCACCGTCCATACCTTTCCATATGAACATTTCACGAATCTTTTCACGAGTTTTAAAGATTCCAAGATGCCCCCCCAATGGGGTCTCATGATAGTATTTGAAAATCATAGGTACAAGAACCGCTGGAACAACAACTTTCATCAACTTATCATGCCTCGAAGGGCAACATAGAACACCATTCCTCAGAACATAAGGGACAGCATGTTCCCCAGAAGAAAGGGTTTCCATTATAGGAGCCAGCGTCGGATCTTCACGTTGGTATTTCTCAATATCCCTAAAAAGCATGGGAGCATCTGTTAAGATGGCATTAACATCGGATAGTATGGACTCGGAAGGTGATGAACTGTCGACCGGTTCATGGGTCTCGACCTCGTTTGAAAACATACGGCTGAGTCCATCAGCCACCACATTTTCGGTACCTCTGATATGCCTGACATCGAACTGGAAGGCGGAAATACGGATGGCCCAACGGGCTATACGACCAGTACGACGCGGTCTACCTAAGACCCAGCTTAAGGCTTGGTTATCTGTCTCCAGGTCGAATTTGACATGTTCCAGATAGAGACGGAACTTTTCTAAGGCGAATAAGACTGCCAACCCTTCGAGCTCATAGATGGAATACTTGGCTTCTTGAGCCGATAGAGTCCTAGATGCATAGGCGATGGGACGCCTCCCTAGTTCAGTCTCTTGAAGAAGGACTGCAGCTACAGCTGACGACGACGCGTCCGTTTGGACGATGAATTTCTTCGAGAAATCAGGCATAGCAAGTACAGGGGCATTACAGAGAGCTAATTTAAGATCTTCGAAAGCGGCTTGTTGAGAAGGTCCCCACTCGAATTTGATGCCTTTCCTACGAAGAAGGTTTAAGGGCGCCGCTCTATTAGCGAAGTTAGGAATAAACTTCCTGAAGAAATTCACCATACCAATGAATCTAGCGATACCTTTGATGTCCTTAGGAGGTTGAAAATCACGGATGGCCTGTGTTCTAGAATGATCGACAGCTACCCCATCGGGTGACACAATATGCCCTAGGAATGACATAGAGGGCTTAGCAAAGGCAACCTTGGACAACTTGACAGTTAACCCAGCCTTACGAAGGCGATTCAGAACTTCTCGCAGATGATCTAGATGTTCTTCAAAAGTCTCGGAAAATACGACGACATCATCCAAGTAGTGATATAAGTACTCAAATTTGATGTCGGAGAAGACCCTATCTAGTAGCCTAGTGAGCACAGCTGCCCCCGTGGGGAGCCCGAAAGGCACGCGGTTGTATTCGTATAAGTTCCAGTCCGTGGCAAACGCTGTAAGATGTTTAGACTCTTCGGCAAGGGGAATTTGATTATAGGCCTGATTCAAGTCCAAGATGGTGAAGAACTTGGCCTTACGAAACCATGAAAAGCAAGAATGAAGGTCGGGAAGGGGCACAGATTGCAACACCACCTTCCGATTGAGAGCCCTGTAATCAATGACAGGCCTGAAGCCTCCTTGGGGTTTCGGGACTAGAAAAATAGGCGAAGAATACGCTGACTTAGAGGGCCTAATAATACCATCCTTCAACATCTGATCGATGATTTCTTTCAGAGCCTTCATTTTAGGTGGAGATAGCCTATACGGTGGAAAACGGACAGGAATCGAATCCGTAACCTCAATTTTGTATTCAATAAGGTCAGTAACACCAAGAGTATCAGAGAACACCTCGGGAAACGACTGACACAGTTTGCGAATACTATCAGCCTGCTCCTCAGGTAGATGTCTAAGGTCTAACAACATCTCATCCTGGGTAGGCGAAATAGATGAACAGGATACAGAATTACACTTTAACAAGGGAATTCTACAATTGGACGCAAATTTGAATGTGCACGACCTACTCTGGAGATCGAGCACAAGACCAGTGTGAGAAATAAAGTCAGCTCCCAATATAATGGGGCAAGACAATTGCTTGGCCACAAACAATTTAACTTTCCATGTAAACTTAAAAACACGAATTTTGACCAGTAAGGAACCTAGAATTTCTAATGGAGATGAATTAGCCGAAACGTATTGAACAGGAGAAGAGACATAGTCAGGGAGTTTACAAACAGATTTCAATTTAGAATACCAATCAGCCGAAATAATGGAACAAACACTGCCTGAATCTAAGAGAGCTGTTATAGGCTCGTTATTTAACTCAATCTTAAGAAAAGGAACAGGTGCGGGGGTATCCGCCGCAATCCTAAGACACTCTTTAGGGCATTCAAAAGATGAATTTGAAGGCTGGTTGTTCTCTGCATTTACAACCTGTTTACTAGGGGCTGAGTCTCGGGAAGATGGATTAGTCGGCTCAGCCGACGCCACTAGTCACTTTTTATTATTGGCATAGCTGGAATTTGCGCCAGAAGTTGAGCAGGAGGGGGTGCTATTTGAGTTTGGGCAATTCTTGGCGATATGTGAGAAGGCCCCACACTTAAAACAGCCTTGTGATGACCCTGCTCCATTCCTTGTCCCACTTGACTTAATCAGAGGACACTTATTCCGCAGATGGTCAGGCGACCCGCAAGCATAACATTTACGGGGATTGACTGGTCGGCGAGGTGGAGGCCGAGTGTTACTAAAGGAAGGCGGGGGTTCTTTCGCCACACGCAAGGAATCGGCATACCTAACTCCTTCCGCAGAGACGGCTAATGCTTCCAGTTCAGAGAAGGTTTGCGGGCACGCCGCGAAACACAAATATGACCTGTAGGGTGGTGAAATCCCTTCGACAATAGCTTGCACGATCTGATCCTCAGGGAAGTGGAGAGCAAACACCCTAGTATAAAACTTAATATCTTGGATGAAGTCTGCCAGGTTTTCATCCAAGCGCTGTACCCGATAATAGTATTTCTGAATAAGGGAGGACCTGGCCCTAGCCGGGATGAAGTTAGCTAGCAAATGGGCATGGAAATCCTCAATAGAAGATTGCTCGGCGATGGCTCTAACTATTTTGTCAGATAGGACACCAATAGCATAAGGATAGATAATTTGCAAAATTTGACATGGGGAAAGAGAAAACACAAGGGCATGATCCTGAAATTCCACTAGAAATCTTAAAAATGAAATTACGTCACTGGTGGTGTTGACGGAAAACTTAGAGATACCTCTAAGCAACATTGCCAATGGATGAGGCAAGCTGCTGAACCCAGGTGACATAGTCGTTAAAGGTTTCAATGGCAAAGAAGTTAATTCAGAGCGGATGTTACTCAATGACGCACGGCGTTCAGATTCGTTGTTCGATGGGGCAGAGATAGTTTGAGCAGCAACGGTTATCCTATTGACTTCTCCCTGAGGAGGCTCTTCCTCGTTACCTACATTCACCGCGGCGGGTTGATCAGTTTTGGGAGGAGCTTCGCCGGTTAGCAATTGAGTGACCTTATTAGACAATTCAGAAATAGTTTCAAGGAGCGTATTAGCGTCCTTCCTCTGAACGTCATTCACCTTTAGAGACAACAGATCATTAACTCTATTTGCAAAGTGATACAGCCTGCCTTGCACACGCTTAATTTGATTAGGAGATGGATCGTTTTCATCAAAAAAGCTGACTACCGATGCTAGCCCAGTAATATTCTCGACAATCGTGGAAAGAGAGTCATCAATTTCTTTCTCTCCCAAATTGGGGATGGAAATGGGCAAATCAAGGGACTCTCTAAGCTTGTTAGTATCTATTGCAACCGTGCCTCCAGATTGAACGTTTCTGATAGTTAACTCATATATCAACTCCTCTTTGCGCAAGTAGTTAAGGAGGAGAACATCGCGAGGGCCGGGCATGATGACAGAACAATTTTGAAAAACTCAAAAAATTCCAGCAACTGAGAAAATTGTTAGAGTTCGAATTAAAGCAATGTTTAGCCGTCAAAAGGGGCTAAATTGAGACCCATTCAACCACGCTCTGCTACCACTTGTTACGGATATATCCGTGGTAGGTAGAGGTGAAAGAAGGTGCGGGTGTGAATGGGTTTCAAGCTACGAAATTAACGTGCAATGTACAATTAATTTAAAATTTAACTAGGTCATATTTTCTTTTCAAAAACAAGAGATAACAATCATAACAGGTACAGAGTAGCAAAAATGTAGGTACAAGATTACTGGGTTCGGGCTCAGTGCCCTTACTTCATAACTCTTGGGCAATCAGCCCCGCCTTACTCCCAAAGAAAATTTTAGCCAAGGGGCAGAAAACCCCATTCATGCCCAGGAGCACTGGCTCCAAACATTACACATGAAGCCTGCACGAGGCATACAGAAACAAATTTCAAAGAGCGATCCGCTCTCAAAATTGTAAGCCTATCACAAGGCCACACCAAACTCTACCTTCAAGCTGTCCTCTAAGGACGTATTTACAGGGGTAAAATACCCAAACTACGGAGGTCTATTACATGAAAAGAAGGTTGATTACATGACCTCTAAAATAACAATTTGATAGGAGGCGAACTTGCACTCCTAATACACTTTGTTTTTTAAAACCTAATCTGGCTCTGGGCCACTAACGCAAGGGCTAATCCCATACTACAGAGGTGACTTAGAGAAGAACACTTTACATTACATAAACGAAGAATAGCTTGAGAAAATAAGTTCACCTCGAAACAAATGTGAGTGGGAGCTCGAGAGGGTTAGCACTCTCTATCCCAATATGTAGCTTTACAAGAAAAAGATGAAAAGAGTAATTATATTTTAGGAAAAGGTTACATGATGGAAATGCTTCGAACCCGCCGCGAGTGTTAAACTGCCGACCTAGCAAGAAAAGAAGTTATTAATAGGCCATTACCTGGTGTTGAACGGCTGAAGAAGAAAGAGGCGCTTCCCGCCTCCTGCTATGTGCTTAATACACTGAAAGATGGAACAGAAGTGGCCCGGAGACCCCAAAATCAGCAGTTTATATACTCTCGCGGAAGTTTCTAGGCGTTAGGGGAAAGAAAACACCCTCCCACAAAATCTTTATTGGTTCGGGAAAAGAAACCCCTACATAGAGGAAAAAGAAACACATTATTGGTGGAAAATTAATTAAGGAAATTCGGGGTTGGCTAGATCCAAAACAAGGGGAACAAGAGGGGTATACAGCCAACTTAAACAATAACAGAAAGAAATTTAACAAGAAACAAACTTTTGAAATAAAAATTTCTCCAACAAAATAGTTCTTTGACTCCGCACTAGGTCGCACTATTGTTGATCTTCAGTAGTGTCCTCTAGAAGAGAAAGTTCACACTTCTTACTTCAAGCGAAACAAAAACACATCAAAAGTGACACAGTTCAAAAACTCAAAATTTTCCACGTGGTGACATCTTCTGAGAAAGTAGAGAATTAATAGAATAGATAAAGTTCAACCTTCCTCCAGAAGAGGAGTTTCAACTGGCGCAACTTTTAAATAAACGGTGTAGAGGTGTACCGCCCGGTACAATAATAATAATAATAATAATAATAATAATAATAATAATAATAATAATAATAATAATAATAATAATAATAATAAAAGTAAATGTCTGCACTCACCTGATCTGTGAGTTTCACTGGGATTAACCCCCTGCCTGCGAGCCGGCGAGCTAAAACTTGTGGGCGTTTTACTGCTGGGTGCCAACTAGGTGAATCCCCTACCTCAAGGGCCACACATAGAACAGGCCAGTTCATTAAACGGTCTCCCTTCATACATAACGATGGTCCACAAGAAAAGTGACACCAGTCAAAATACATCATTTTTCAGGAGAGCCATTCTTTTGAGAGAGAGTTTCTTTTCCTCTTTCGTAAAATTGGTTATTCCTATGAACAAGAAAGACTTAACATAATATAAGGTTTAGGAATCCATGGATAGTTGGACGTCAGTGTTATTCAACCCTTGTACATATCAATAAAATGTACCCTTCTTCGACATACGACACTTTTCTGGAAAATAATACTAGGACTATATGATAATTTTATCTTGATACTGCCCCCATTTTTCCCGAGCTAAGCCCAGCCATCGAGCGAGGAATCCCAAGGTGGACCGTTCGATCGTTGGCTATCACTTTCTAGAGGCATTTAAGGGTTGTTAAGGATTGATGACCAAGCAGGATAAAAAGAAATATTAAAACAACACTCTGACATTTATTCACATAAGCAGACAAACAAATGAAATATTCTTGCTAGTTCCTTTTTAATATAACAGAGAACTTTCATAATATTGGATTTCTTCCTCGATTTAGAGTGACACGTGTTCATATCTCCAGCCTTACTGTGCTGTAATGAAACCAAAGAAGTAATTAGGCCACTTGCCTTTTCAAACCAAACATTTGACTGAAAGAATTAAATAAATTAGCATGTGTTCAAAGCTTTACCAATTTAAAGTAGTCTCAACACGTGGTTTTAAGATGTATTCAACTGAATTTGTCATTTACAGTATTTAATATTGGTCAATGACACCAACATGAACTTCAGTAGAAAATGAAAATTGTTTCCAAAATTCTCAAAATTAATTAATTATTATTCCGATTATTATTATTATTATTATTTTCTTATCATTCAATTAACCTGTTTCATTGTCACACGATCGTGTTCTTATTAATTTTCCACAGCATCATTTACCTAATGATCATCATTAGCATTTCAGAGTAATTATTTTTAATTAATTATTAATGACTTATTTTCACAATGTTTCAAAGCAGTCATGCGGCTAACGAATTTCTACCTCTGATCTTTGCATTTCATTTCTATTCAAATTAATCTTAAAGTATTTCAGATTTTTAGAAATTTACATTACCAACGTGTGAGCTAGTTAAATAAATTGTATTTACAAATCGAGTGCCTTAATAAAGTAACGAGATGATCTTTCCTTTTAAATCTCGCTAATTAAGAAAATAAATTCCTTCCTAGTCTTCCTTGACTTAACTTAATTAAACTTTCCCTTAAGGGCATGAAATTATTTCTTAAGGCGACACGCAACGATGAGTGTGATCTGCGTCACAGCAAGTGCACGACCAAATCAAAATTAAATGAAATCAACATGACACAAGAGAAATATACACATTTACACACACACATTCACACTAGGGAAACACGTTTTTATGTACACTATTTACATCGAATCCTGATTTGGCAAATTTATTCATGATTTTTATTGGTGGTCGGGACGCGTAATGTCTAGCTGAAATAATTCGTGTACTGAAATTCTCCTTCATTTATGGTGGCTAGTGATCGAAGTCATGGGTATCACTTGGTAGAAACACATTTCACATATCAACGCAAGTTCATCTAATTCATGAAATTATAATGGAAGATTCTAGTAAAATCCATAAGCACTACCATCATTTGGGCTACAGGTTGAATTTACCGCAAGCGTGAGCCTTACTCGTATTATTTTTACTTCCTACCTGCGAAATACACTCGCAACACGTGCTCCAATAATTATAATCTATCTTGCGCTCCCAAATACACAAGAATAAATCAAATATCACCATTAATTCATCAATTGCTCAATTAAACAACAAATATCCCTCAGGATTGGCCATATTCCAGACCCTTCATGAACAGAGCACATTCCATCTCACATTTAGGAACTCTACAGTAGTTTTACGGCTCACGAGCATTTACTTCTGTTTTACCCGATCTTTAGTCAATATTATTATTATTTAAGTGATTATTACATCTACTGATCCTCATGGAATAACGTAAATTTAGATGACTTCATCATAAAAACAACAAGTGATCTTAAAAGACACTAGGTTCGACCCTATTCACTCAAAATGTACACGCAAATTCTCCGTCCGGTAACTTTCAATATTACAAGGAAAGTAGATTTATCGTGTGGTCAGTGATTATTAAACATGAAACTCCTTAAGCATGGGAAATCATTCAAAGACAACCTACATGTCTACTCTAATAGATCCAAAATTTCATTCACACGTACCTAGTCTACCACGACACCTTAAGAAGTAGAAAAATGAAATATTTCTAACTACAGCAAACTAACAGATCTACGACTTAAGAAGAAAGACCTCTAGTTGTACAAAAGGTAAGACAGATAAATTAAATTAAAAAGGTACTCAAGTTTTGGTGAAGTTCGATTCCCGTCGACGGTCAGTTATTTCAGCATACTCCGGCCAGTCTCCTTCCAATTACCAGAGACGCCTTACATTTTTACAGCTCCATGGAGGCTCTGCAACAGGTGTCCCTCGATGAAATTGTGTTGCCGGTGGTTGCGGAATTCTTCATCTTGAAGTGTTCAATTCTAAGACGTCTTCCGTAGATTGCTGGTCACAAGCTGTAACTGAGATGACAAAATTAAGTATTTTGCACAAGCACACGCAGAATATAAACAGCTCGTCTACACTGTCACACTTAACTTGGCTCCTAGGCGTTTTTATTCCACAGAATTCACTAATTATCAGACTAAATTCTGGTAGAACGGACGTCGACTTGACTTGAAAATTTTCTTTCCACGTGGTCCGGTAATGTGATGTCTCACACAGCGAAGAATATATTCAGAGAGAGCTTCAGAATAAGCGCATAAAGAGAACGATTCACTCGAAGCAAGGCCTTTTATCTAATTAGCCAGGGAGGCGTGTTCTTCAGCGAGAACGGTAATTGGCTGATGGTCTCCTTTAATTTGCGCAGACTATTCCAGAAACAAGCTGGGTTGTGCGCGTGCGAAGGCAGTCACGTGGTTTGATCCGACCTTGGCACAGTCTCGGTGACGTATCTCACCCCTCTGAACGACAAAAAAGAAACTCGTTCTCAGCTCGCCACTACTTCCCAGATGACATGCTGCGGTTCTAAGCAGACAATAAAATTTTTACTTTCCACTTGTTAAAATACTCGTAATATCGCCAATTTTAACGGGGACAATACATTAGTAATTAAATGCATAAATAATTATTTTCCTAATATTTTGGAATTTTAATGTGTAATATACATCAAAAGTTTACAGTAAAAACTAAAATAAAATGTAAATTGGTAATGTAGGACCACAACATAATACTGTAATAGGCCTAATGTTAATACAGAAAACATTTTTATAGAAAGACTGGCGTTAGCTGTCGTTTCCTACATAAATCATTATAGAGGAACTATAACAGCGTAATTGCATAGTTACATAATTGCAGTAATCACCAAATCTTTAACTACAAACTATTATAATAATACGAATAAGATTTAGGAATTATATTTTTCGACATTAATTTTAACGAGCCCTTTTTTTTTAGTTTCTTTGATCAGTTTGTTATGAAATGAAATGAAATGTCGTATGGCTTTTAGTGCCGGGATATCCCAGGACGGGTTCGGCTCGCCAGGTGCAGGTCTTTCTATTTGACTCCCGTAGGCGACCTGCGCGCCGTGATGAGGATGAAATGATGATGAAGACAACACATACACCCAGCCCCCGTGCCGTTGGATTTAACCAATTAAGGTTAAAATCCCCGACCCGGCCGGGAATCGAACCCGGGACCCTCTGATCCGAAGGCCAGTAAGCTGACAGTTCAGCCAACGAGTCGGACAGTTTGTTATTATACACTGCCTTCAGCTGGATGTTTGCAGTAGAAGTTGATCGTGCCTTTCTTACTGCAATAGCACGAAACTCCGTATCTGCGTAAGAAGTTTTCAAAAGAATTCTTTCAGGATTCTTTCCTTCAAATCGAATTGCTGAGATGCGACTAATGGTCACATGTTCATTTTCCTCTTCAGTTTCTAGGACATTTAGACCTATTTTACATGTTAAGTCCTTTAAGTCATAGAACATTTCGTAGTTCACTTCAGTGACTTGGTAAGGTTTCCCCGCCTTCTTGACTGTACGAATTAGTGTGACATATTGCTGTGGAACGTAAATGGGTCCAGATTTTAGAGATTTTTGTTACCTCACGTTCTATGGTTGCATGTGCACTATGCCTTCATTCTGGCCATGTCCTTCAAGCAAAAATTTGTATGTAATGGAGTTTATAAATGGTATAGTTATTTACAGCAAACAAATACATTGAAAAGATGAAGCGATTCTTTTTGTTGCCCGCAACAGTTATCTGAATAGAATATTACATCCAGTTTTTTTGCTCTCTGTGTTCTTAGCTCTCTTCTAAACCTTCAAGATATCTCAAGACACAAGTTCCGATTTCATTAGCACCCCTGTTCCCTTCAGTCTCCATCCCATATGAAACATTGGACTGTATTACACTGAAGCTCAAATATCGCAAAATTGAAAACGTTGATTTTTGAAGTGTAGTAAAAACTGGAGGCATCACCCCTGGGACACTGAAGTACTGCCTGTAAATCATATACAGCGACAATTAAATTGCTGCTCACACTTTTCTTATCATTATCTTTTTCCATGCGTGATAGGTCCTTTTCTAGTAAGTGTCAGTTGTATTTTTCCTTCTGTTTCTGTTTTTCTTCTTCCGAAGCATTGAACATCAGGAGTCTTCACACATATCCTTTCTTCCGTTTAAATACGAAATATTAAAATCATTATTAAAAATCCTGGAGTACATTAAGTAATTTGTAAATGACAGATTCTTCTTCTTGCATTGATCAACATAATCTCTGTGCAGGTCCGCTATTGTTCTACTACCTTCAATGTATTCTCTCTTCAAATCTTTTTGAATCCTTGGAATTGAATTGTATTAATGTGGTGACGTACTCCTTCTTTTACATCATCAGCAATGTGTGCCCGACTCGTTGGCTGAACTGTCAGCGTACTGGCCTTCGGTTCAAAAGGTCCCGGGTTCGATTCCCGGCCGGGTCGGGGATTTTAACCTTAATTGGTTAATTCCGATGACACGGGGGCTGGGTGTATGTGTTGTCTTCATCATCATTTCATCCTCATCACGACGCGCAGGTCGCCTACAGGAGTCAATTAGAAAGACCTGCACCTGGCGAGCCGAACCCGTCCTGGGATATCCCGGCACTAAAAGCCATACGACATTTCATTTCATCAACAATGTGGCGACGCTTACCGTGTTGGCCTCTGAGGTCTGAATCAAGTATTCCACCTGTTGCACAACTCTTCTTGTCTAATACTGTTCTTAATGACCTGTCTGTCATGTCCAGTGTGCTTTTAAAATAAGTTTTACAAACTCTGATCCTTTTGCCGCAACAGTAAAATAAAATGAGTTATTATTTGAGCGATGACTACTTTCTGTGATGTATCTGTACTTAGGAGAAATACTCTCTATATTGAAGAGAAGGAACACACGTTGCCTTTGTAAGTCTCCCAAATTCCAATATTCATCAAATATCTTCTGACGGTCTTCTTCTTTAATTCTTTAATTTTTATACTGCATTTCAACCTGCATTTGTCACTACAACTTCCTCCCATTGTCTTTTTCTTAATGACTTTTTCACTCCTGGAACTGGATACATACTCTTTTCCAGATTTTCTGCACTGCTTTGCTAATGGTTTCTTCCATTCCAGTGGTCTCGCCCGTGTTTTCCTTCCTTTCTTTTTTCTACGTCAGCATTATCCTCCACAGCAGGGTCTTCTTCAGATTCCGCTCCTGCAGACGAAGAGGATGAACTAGTTTTTCCCTTATAGGTAGGATCTTGAATGTCATCATCAGATGAGATGTCCAATTCTGATTCATTGATTTATAAGGAAGAATATCTAAACAAGGTAAATGTTCTAACCTTGTTGCGGTGATGGCAAAGCCACTTTGTCTTCGGATGGGTCAGTAGAGTCTGAACTCTGTTGGAGCTATGGTCCACAATGCGACACTAATACCGTTGACTCAGCGATTGAAGTAATTCCAGTGGCACCTGAAACAAGGTTTAAAATCTAATCTGAAATGTTAGCCGAGAACCATGCTTCGCAATGAATCTAATTCACATTATATATTTATAAGGAAACATCAGATAAAATAAAAATACAGATTATGAATATTTTAAACTACATACGTAGGTAGTTCCTTTCACTAACCTGCTTGATGAAATGCTGATATAACGTCTCTTCTTGGATCTACTGGTGTCAGAGTTGTCCACTCAAAGTTCTTATCAGTTGATTCACCATTGCCTTCCAAATGATCATATTTCATTTTTGCCAGTTTCAAGATAACTCTTGTGCTCTGGGACGCCATTGCTCATAATATATGATGGCTTACTAGGATACAAAATGAAAGAAAGCACGGGCAACTTGAAATATACATACCAGCATCGCGGAATTTCATGTAAGAACTATGAGAAAATGTGTCACAAATTCAAAGTTTACTGCGGAATTTCCCCACAACAATGCTCTGTTTATATTGAAAAGTGACACAATGCAAAATATGTCGCAGTAGGTATATTGTAGAAAAATGTCTTAACTAAAAATAATTTAGGACGATGAAAAAAGGATGTGTTGTGTTTGGCTTACCTTATCATTAAAAGAGCCTTAACTCGAAATATGACACTTTTCTTGATAATAAACTATAATTATATTGTCACAACTTGAGATATGACTTTCTTCTCGACACAGCTGCGATGTTCCCGCTTCTGCTCCCAGACCTTAAGTGAGATGTGACGTTGTTCAAGATAACAGCCAGTCATGATTCTTCCGGCGAGAAAAACGACATTACTCCCATCTAGCGGCCAATTTTATAGATAGATTTATGACGTTTTTCTATGTAAAAATATGTAGTGAAAGCAACGTGTTCCACTTATTATCTCAAAATTGCACTTTTTTGACTTGTGTCACTTCTCTTGTGTACCATCGATAAGTATAAATGCTACTCTCTCACAGTTTCATTATCTGTCGTCATTCGTCAACTAAGAGATAAGTACCCATTCCCCACGCATTACAAATTTATGATACCATGATCTCATATCGTCAAATCCCAACAACATATTTTCCTCAGGCGACTGCCAGCTCCTGACAAGAAATACGGAATAGCTCAAGAGACAGACTGAAGTGAAAATTTAAAAAAAAAAAACGTAAAATGGATAAAACACTAAATCCGCTATAATCCGCTATAATAAATCCGCTGTCCGCTAAATTATATATTTCTCCGCCGACAGTCTTCTAAATTCGCCAAATTTAGCAGAAAATCCGCTAAATTGGCAACACTGGTTAAAACACTCTTCTTTCAATTTGGTTTGAGCAGACAATTTGTCTTCTCTAACTCTCCTTTTCCTTTATCTTTGCAATTCTGAGAGCCTTCTTTACATTACAATCAGGAATAGGGCTACTCGTACGCAATCTAGTTTTCGTACAAGTCAAAACAATAAAAAATACCTTTCACATATGCGTGTGGAACCAAACATACAAATAATCTTAGCTGCCTCTCGATGCAGGTTAGGAAAATTCTTCCTTCGACAAATTCTTGTAGAATTTGAGCAAAGCCTTTGTATTGGAAAATAGATCTTTTTGATAAACTTATCACATAATTATTGTCCTACGGATTAAGCATATGGCTTTATCGTCACGACTGAAAAAAATATACGAAAGTTCGCAGTTCGATTGAAATGGTCTTTCGAAAGTCTTTACTTTCTTCGAAACAGGTTGCTCGATTATTATGTTGTTGTCTTGCACTTATCTATTTCACTGATAAACAAGCCGTCTATCACCGAACGCTTCGTCTCTTTCAGCTCGCTACACCATCCGAGTCAAGCCGAGTTGAGCCGAGTCGGACCGATGCACTGTGCACGGAGTCTCTGCACCTCGATTTGCACGCATGAGATTTTGGGCGTTTGTGAGGCCCTGTCCTAGAGTGTCATTTATAGTGGTCCTTCCCTGTCGTTTGCTGATTCCGTTATCATAAATCTTCAAAGGACCCAAATTCTTAGATTTTGTCTCTGACTAACGTTAACAGGGGTGGGATACTCAATTGTTGCTCTTCTTGAAAAATCATCATCACCATCACCTGGTTTGCAATAGGACAAATTCGGCTAATTACTAAGAATGTGATGTGGGAAGCCAGTGAACAGTGACTGATAAATTGCACTTGTTACCATGACTAACGACACTTACGAAGGCTGAGAATAATAGTTTACATTTTTCTATCAGATCCTTGTTTGTTAACAACATTGGGAGTACCAGACATACTGTACTATGCCACCTTCTAGGAACGAACATTGTAATCTAAGAAACACAATTTTCTAAATGAATATTTCCTGATATTCAGGTTTTCATATTCCTGGTATATTCATAATAAATAATCTACTGTTTATTTCCAATAGCTGTTAGGTAGATTTTACATTGTTACCAGAGTGTTTGAAAATCCAGAGCTTCATTAATTCCGTTCGCCCAGAGCTGCAATCCCCGCCAGGGATTTCCCGTTCATTAAGCCTGAACACAAAGCGTGGGGACAATTCCAGTGAAATAATATTTTATCAATCAGTTTGTGAAAAAATTGTTCGCCAAGTAGCGGCACTCCCATTAGGGGATATTAGCAGTTGCATTCCTGCCCTGGAAATAGCCGCGATATCGTGCATTAGCATCACTTATCGCGTTTGGAATCTGGAACGGAAGTAATAAATGAATAGGTTCTTTTTATAACCCCTTAAGGTGCAGAGATTTAGCTGGCACAGCACCTGAACAATCTCCAAAGTGTCTGTCAGTTTTCTCATCTTGGTTCGGTAATCGAGGATACAAGTAGCTGCGAAAAAGAAATCAAACGTCGCATCATTCTAGGACGAACAGCTATAGAAAAATTAAAGGACATCTCGCAAGATAGAGCAATATCTATGAATACCAAGGAAATTATTAGTCCATTCACTTCTGTTCTCTATCTTCCTGAATGGATGCGAAAATTGGACGTTAAAAGCTAAAGACAGGAACCGAATCAACGCATTTGAAATGTGGTGGTGGAGAAGGATGTTGTGGATACCGTGGACAGCCAAGCGAACAAAACATTCTGTCATCCGCAAAATTGCAATACAAGAAATTCCATGCCAAGTTGTGTAGGCCCTACCAGAGAATCCTGCAATTCTTTGGTCGCATTAAGGAAAGATAGGATGGCAACCTGGAAAAATTAATTGTCCAAGGAAAAGTTTCTGGCGCAACGTGACGAGGACGGGTCGCAAAAAGGTGGGTTGTTCAAGTAAGAGAGATCATGTACTTACCGTGAAGAATTACTGGCCGGAAAGCGCAAGTTCCTACAGAATGGCATCAGCTCATAAAATAAACAACAAAGTCATTGGGTCACTGTACTCAGTCATGAGTGGAACGACTTGAGAAGTCACTTATTTCGTAATTGTCATGTTATGAGAAAAAATTAAAGGTGCAACATAGATGCATCGTTCTGTGTAAAAACCTCATAATTCTGATGAATAGAATGGATGTATGGTCTTGATATGGTTTTGAAACTCTGTAAATAATTGATTTGCGAGGTTTTTCAATGAAAATATTGTTGATTACAAATCCTAGTGGCCTCCACTGTTCAAACTCTCTGCCCTGCCCATTGAATTGCATGGGAACGGGAAGCCTCGAGATTTGAAAGTAATATTTCCGGTATCGTATTATAACAATTTTATGCATTCTAGGGATCATTTTAGGGGCAAAAGTTCTTAGGTTGACGCTCCAAATAAATAGCATTTTTTTTAAAGGGATCATTTTGGTATAATACTAGCCTTGTAACCTACAACCTACAACAGTACTCCCAGTGCCACTGTGATGCCATAAATAAGAGCGTGCAAAATGTTTCAATTAATGTAAGGAAAATGAAGGATTTGAAAAAATGGAAGGATACATACCGAATGATAGGGAAATTCAAAGATTCTGGATAACCGTGTATGACTGGGATATCACTGACGAAGAGGTTGGTTAAAATAGGATGTTCTTTTAAAAACCATTTTTACGGTGTGTACTTTCATAAGAGCACACATTTCTTCAGTTTTTAGCAGATTTGTTTACTAACTGACAGGTGAATCATTTTTCAGATGAATATTCTAATTCAGCATATTTTTGTAAGGAACTTGTGGCATGATATGATAAACAAATCATTAGTTTTTGAAATCCCATAAGTCATTAACTTTTAAACCAGACTAGCAAAAATTGTGATATGTATACAAGCAAATTGCATACCTCCAAGTCATAACCAATCAAGATTTAACTTTCAGATTTAATAAAAGCATATACAATTTCTCTACGTCGTTAGTTATTCAGTTTTTCTTATTTTCTCACAAATGTACAATTATTGACTTAAGGGTTTTTAAAAAAAACCGATTCATAATATTTACGTGTAGTTGTATGTAAGCGGTGGATGTTATGTTTTCGGTTCATAGGGCTCCCGACCGGGCTGGTGAGTTTCACTGCGTCTGGTTATTTGCTCTAGCTTGAGCTGCCCATGTTTATGTTTGTCTTAACACATCTTCATATACACAGAACATATCAACCACCAAAGGAGTGAATACACCCCAGCAATACAGTTTGTAGACAGGATGTGATTCCATTCAAACTGACTGTGTCAGTATTTTAAGTAAGCAAGCTTTGAATATTATGTGCCTGCCATTACCATGCTAATACTCATGATTGCGTTAATTTTGACATTCCATTTCACTTCACTAGCTTCTTTACGGAGCCCGGTCAGTAGGATGCTTCCCCATGGGTGCTTAAATTTAGTTGTTCTCTTGATTGTCCGAACCATGTAATCCGATGAGATTCTCTATCATGTTTGTACTCCATGAATTGTTATTTTTCATAGAAAATCTTTAGATTGTGGTGACCACGGTTCTCCTAGCTGAGTGTGGAATTTCTTGCACTTACTTGTGTTGGGCTCCTAGCTTTCATCGTTCCTATCTCACCTCCCTTGGTTGACCCTTGTTGTCTTCTGCCCATACGTTATTAGGTTTGTAGTGAAAAAAATTAAATGGCGTATGGCTTTTAATGCCGGGAATGTCCGAGGACATGTTCGGCTTGCCAGGTGCAGGTCTTTCGATTAGACTACCTTAGGCGACCTGCGCGTCGTGATGAGGATGAAATGGTGATGAAGACTGCACATACACCCAGCCCCCGTGTCAGCGAAATTAACCAATGATGGTTAAAATTCCCGACCCTGCCGGGAATCGAACCCGAGACCCCTGTGACCAAAGGCCAGCACGCTAACCATTTAGCCATGGAGCCGGACTTTGTAGTGAATAGATGCAACGAAAAGGAAATCACTTCAGTTCAACTACGTACTACCATCTTGTATTTCAGTGAATCTTATAAGTACAATAATACAAACAACGCATCCAAATAATAGCCCCAGACGTTCAGAGAGAATACACATGTCACAGTCAGAGGGAATGCGCAAGTTATCAGTTTCAATCTCCCATATCCTCTCCACACTGGTCGACCTCCTGCACTGGACTTGTAATATGATGTCCGCCAGTCGTGTCCTGATGTGGCCGTGTCGTCCTTATCGTCACTCTTAAACGAGTGATTTCTCCCACGTATTTGTCTCGTAGGGGAACTGCTCTTCCATGTGTCTGCCGTACATTATGGTAGTTCCTTAGATATTATTTGGTCCATCTTTTCATAAGATCGTCTGTTGCCTGTTGCCGAACTCGGAATTTTCGTTTCAAGTCCTTGTGCATAAGTGGTTCAGGTTCAGTAGGGATATAAGTCAATCGTCTTCCGAGGTTTAGGAAGCGAGCAGGAGTTACTGTAAAATGGTAGAGCCTTCATCCTGGAGTGATGGACGTAAATTTATTGCGACCTCCACGCTGGCTAGAATTGTATTGAGTGTTTCATGGTTCACTTGTCTGCGTCCTAATACCTTTCTAATACACCGATTAACTGTGCCAATCATACGCTCCCACCATCTTCCCCACCGGGCAGCACGTGGAGCAATGAATTTCTAGTTAATTCCATTGGTTGCAAAGTATTGGAGAGATTTGTTTTATTAAAGGATAGTAGTTATTTCTCGGAGTTCCTTATTGGCTGCATGGAAGGTAGCAGCGCTGTCTGAAAATACTGTCTGTGGAATTCCTCTACAACTGGTGAAGCGTTGAAAGGCGAGTAAGAATTGTCGGAAGTAAGTTTCAGGTGAACAGCTCGAGTAGTGGCACAAGAGAGTAATAGGACATACACCTTTTGGTGTACAGTATTGCTTTGCATTGCATACAGCCGGCCAGCGAAATTCAAACCTGTGGTTTCAAATGGACTTGCGTACTGAACGCGGTCTGCTGGTAATGGAGCTTGTTCGAGAGGGTTATTCGCGAGATTGCATGGTAAACACATTTGAGGAACTTTCTTGATGGCCTGTCAAGCTAGAATGGTGACCGAAGTTCCGAAAGTACTACTCGCAGTCCCATGTGATGGAATTTAATACGAATTTCTCGAATCAATAAGCGAGATAAGTGATGATTGCCTGCAAGATGGAGTGAGTGTCTCCCATTAAATGAAGTTTCAGTGAACTGAAGTCGACCGTCTAGACGGATCATATTGTCTTTCAGAAATGGTTGGGACGTTTGATTTTAGCGTTCTTCGGGAGTGGTAAATGCTCCCTTGAAGCTTTTTACTCCTCAGAAAAGCTTTCTTGCTAGGCCGAAAGACTTAGGCAATGCCGACTGGTTTCCAGTTCAGAAGCTGTTCGTTCACCCTAACGCATTTCTCTGTTACGTATGTTATTCACGAAATGAAAAATCCATCCTATTATTCGGAGTAGAGTGAAGAGGAACTGTACTTGGGAATATCAAGAAGGGGATTTTGAGTGGTAACGGCAAGTGTTTGATGAGTGGTTGTTCTAAATTCTGGCAGTGTATTGTGCTCAGGTGTGAAATCTTGAGGCCAGTGCTCAGGTGAAGCTCGAAGCCAGGCAGGTCCATACCACCATGTTTCAGTAGGACGTAGATCTTATCCTCTTTATAATGGTCTGCCGGATTATTAAGTCCTGAGCAGTGCATCCACTGTGATGCTGATGTTTATGAGATGATCTCGGTAACGCGGTTGCAGACGAATATTTTCTCACGTTGAGGTTCGCTGCGGATCCAACCAAGTGTAATATTAGAGTCGGTTCACATTGTTGCCTTTGCAATAGCATAATTTGTGGCATTACAGAAATACCATAAATGTCTCGCACACACTAACGCTGAAAGCAGTTCCAGACAAGGTGAAGTGCTCTTCTGTACCGGGGCTAATGTAGCTTTGGTGCATAATAGTCGCACCGTCGTGTCATTCTTTAATTCCCTAAGCAGGTATATTAGCAGCGCCATGTGCTCGTTCCGAAGCCTCACAGAAAACATGCAATGCAGAAGTCTGAAATCGTGTATTTAGATCTCCTATCCGTCGTGGAATCCAAATATCTGAAATGGTGGAGATTAGAGCATCATTACGACTATTTTGCACAAATGTCGAAGGAAGAGTGTTCCCAGCCATCCAGTACGTCTGTATCAAGTCTCCCCGGTTTCGGCACCAAACATTGTAGTGAATAGATGCAATGAAAAGGAAATCACTTCAGTTCAACTACGTACTACAATATTGTATTTCAATGAATCTAAAACATCACAGACAATACAACAATATATCCAAATAACAGCCCGAGAAGTTTATAGGGCATGCACAAGTCACACTCAGAGAGAATGCACAAAATGTCAGTTTCAATTTCGCACAAGGTTTACGAGGCCTAGAGCCAGAACTCTTCAATCTTTCTTATGATTAGTGTTAATAGAGGATCGTTACACAGTTGTACTTCCCTTCAAAATAAAAATCACCTCGCCACTTCTTCCTACAGTGCTTCTTTTGCATTATCATTAGAAGTGAGAATCTTGTAGACATGATAATACTATTTTTGCTTCTGTCGAGACAGAAAACAAGGTGAACTTCTTTACGTTTCGCAGAGAACTTTCCTTTTCGTATTCAAAAGAAAATCTCATCTGTCAAGAGAAAAAATTCTCTAATAATGAAGGTTTGAATTTAAGAATATTTCACCGTTGGTCTTTACAACGGAGTTTCGATCCTCCCACACTGCCTGCTCTACGCCACAAATTTAACTGAGGAAGGCACTAATGCGGCACGAATACCAGTACTTCCTCAAGACGCCGTAAGAGTGCAGTCGTAAGCATACAATCTGCCTGCACATGTGTGAAAAGCCAAATAATTTGGAAAAGCTGAGTTACTTCGTGCAAAGAATAAACTTGCCTGTTCACCACCTGTTTGTACAAGTGATATTTTGTACAGAACTGTGAAATGAATTAATAATGTTGTGCGTACAGATATTTTTAAAAGTTATTTTAGAGTGTACTTGTCTTCTTCCGTTTGTGCAACTTAAGTTCCTTCTGTAGAATTGAAACGTCAGATCCCCCACCCAAAAAAAATATTCACTGTTGTGTACCATTTTGCATATCTTGACAGGGTGGTTGGCAGCCATGATGGAAACGATTTCATGAAATATAATCCAGAATGGAACATTAAGGGAAAAGTGTATGTCGGCTATTTCTAGGCAAGGTCGTAATAAAGGAAGTAGTTGGATATCCTCAGATTACTCCAGCATCTATAGCCTTTATAACTTAAGGTGATTAAAGACGTGGAAGATAATGGATTCCCTGTGATGAGAACTGTGAAGGACAATCACAAAACAAATGTCTTCTTGTTTAGATATTTTGGACAACCGCAAATATCCATATGATAATGTCCCAATCAATCTAGGAACAGAAAAGAGATGGAGTGTGACATTTGCTTCAACAACATCTCACTGTCTAGAACTTCCACTCCACTAAATAGAACTGATTATGTATCAGAACAAAGGAGAACTTTGATACCAAAAACCTTGCTTTGTTGCTCTGATGAAGCATTTGTAGGAGTCTGTTGAAGCTACTATGCCCTACTGTCGGAAGTCCTTCAAACTTACGAGCGTAATACGAGGACTTGCTACTTCTTCCCTTTCAGAATTTGTTCTGCTACAATGTGAGGTCAAAGAATATCAGCAAACTTTTAATAATATTGTCCTCCTAACCAAGTTCGTAAGACCTCCATTAACATATTTTGCGCGGGCAAGAACACAAAAGGTTAGTTGTCCAGGAAAATCTTTAGACTGTGGCATGAAGAGGCAAACTACGACTTCATACATGTAATATTACCGATATTTAATATTACTGATGTAATTTACGACCTTCAGTGAACAAATGACTACAACATAATGCATAGTGTTGAGTAATCTGTCCTCATAAGAATTCATTAAGAACTTCATGTGTCTATGGCTGCCATCTAGCGGAGAATTTTTGTCGCAGCCAATTCACAAAAAGCCTTGCATAGAGAAAGCAGTATAGGAGGATCGAGACGACGGTGGTTCTATTGCACGGCCGACTGGATCCCTCGCTGCGCTCCAACTAGCTAGAGCGACGGATCAAATCGGCCGTGTTCTATTGTAAGTGTTACTCTCGTTCGTCACAAGATGGCTCACTGGTGCTATACTTCCGAACTCCAATTCAGATGTTTCTTGTTCATCGTAATATGTGCGTGCGTAGTAAACAGCAAGGTTATCAGATATATCAGGGACTAAGGTGTCAGAAGAAATAAATAAAAATAAAATGAAATGAAATGAAAATATTGCTGAAATGAATGACGACAGGGAAATTCGGAGTACACAGAGAGAAACCTGTCCCGCCTCTGCTTTGTCCAGAACAAATCTCACATGGAGTGACCGGGACTGGAATCACGGTACCCAGTGGTGAGAGGCCGGCGTGCTTCCGTCTGACCCACGGGGCTCCCATTCTATAGGTATGTCCAAAAAATCCCTTCAGGCAAGCATCTCAGTGTTGAAAACATCCTGGGGTTATGAGCTACGAAATTTAAGTAAATGAAATATAGTAAAGTATGAGAATATATTCTTTATTTACTAGTAAAACTTAAAACCCTTTTCTTAATCATCATTATCCGGTGGATTATATTAGCAGTTTGTATTTTTCTACCACTACGAGCGCTATCGTGAGTCAATGGAGAGTTCGCTTGAGCCCTTTTAACAACATTCAGTGTGGGCATTTTTCAAAACTTAAAAAAAAAAAAAAAAAAAAAAAACAAAAAAAAAACGCGTGAGCATGTCTAAGCAACGGACACATTATAGAAAGAATGATGTAAATAGTTAATTTTAGTTAATTTAAATCTAAAAGGAAACGAGTAAAGGAGCAAGCATTTTCAGGCTGTTTTTCCGGAACTGCATTCCCTCAATTGACCTTGTGTGGTCCCTAGGACCTGTGATGTCTTATTATATCGTCACCGATTGACTCCACCCTCCCAGTACCTTCTTGCAGTCGCGCCAATCAAACTATTGTGAGAAGACGTATACGTTGCAGTCGCTAGGTAGGTAAGAATTTAGTTACGCGTGGTCCGCGGGGCTACAGTTAGTTAAAATCCTTTAATTTTTTTAATGATATAATGGACCACTTCAAAGCTGGCCCAGGTGGATAAATGTACGCTCGACGGATTTCTGAACGGTTTTGCTGTTGGTAAAAAGCCGATGAAGGAATCCAACAAAATGTGGCAGACTCCGAAGAGCAGATAGGTACCCACGTGCAATATGCTTCAGAAGAAGAGTTTTAGACCAAGTTGATGCCGATTACACAGCGAGTGATCACGAAACAGCTACTGAGGTAAGCACAGAGCCGGAATATGAGGACGTGCCAATTGAAGAAAGGACAGTGTTTCTACAGTGACAAGAATAGATTGAAGTGGGCTCAGGCTGAACCAATTAGATCCCGACAATGAAGAATCAGGGGAAAAAATGGATCACAACAAAGGCAAATGTTGCTCAGTATGTCCAGCGATAAAGAGAACTAAAACAGCTTACCTCTTTTACAAATATAAACCACCAATTTGCTTAGCGCTCAGCAAGAAAGTTTGTAAAGGCTGTGTCAGTGAAAAGAATCAGGGCACACTGACACCTTGCAGGATTCTTTTCTTTGTATTTGATGCCATTTAGGATTTTACTTTAATTTATATCATACATTTTTGTATTAAAATATATTATAAGTTGTCAAACATGAGATTTGGAATTTTTTCTAAATCAAAGACTGAAACATCACAGTTTTAGTAGTATTTTGAATTTTGAGCCATTATGAGTGTGAATAAAATACTTCTTTTAAAATCTTGATTTATTTTGCATTAAAATGAATGTACTTACATTGTTATTTAAACTAAGAAAAAGAAAACAGCATAGTTTTAGAAATATACTTTTTTGAATTTTCTCGGTTCGCCTGGATCACACGAGGTCACTAGTGTGAGTATTTCCCACGATGTCAGTCAAGGGTTAGACCGGAAGTGATTTCCTAAATTTGTTTCTTTGGTTTGATAGAGCTATCCAAGACTCACAGTTTGAAATCTTCCCGGGCCTTGTTTCAACCTTCGGCACAATTGAGGAAGTTCCTTAATTTCACGTTTCTCGTAGTATGGGGACCCTTACCTTGTCTGTTCTGAAATGGTTTCAATATTACGACAACAGTCTCCTATTTCTTGTTGTTTCTGTTATATTTCATATACTCTGGTATATTGCTTTAATAATTCTTCATTTAAATTCTTTTCTTCTTCTGCTTTCCGATGAGGCCTGCTAAGGACCACGTGCCAATTTCAATTCAGTTCTTCATACTGTGTTGTTTTCTCTTCCGCTCCTTCCAATATTCTTTCATCCTTTCAGTATGCTGTTTCCTTCTGTCCTCGGACCACTTTGCACCAGGCATCTTGTTCAATCTTCCTTGGAATCGTTCCCTCTTTCTAAAAATGTCTCTGTCCATAGTTTCTCCTTCTCTTATATTATTTTCTAAGTTTATTATTAAGATTATTATTATTCTTTTTCTTCCTATTCTTGTTCTTTCTCTACCGCTTTTCCCACACATGTGGGGCAGCGGGTGCGAACTGTGTCGCACATGTGGATTTGGCTCTGTTTTACGGCCAGATGTCCTTCCTGACGCCAAACCTATATGGACGGATGCAATCACTATTGCGTGTTTCTGTGGTGGTTGGTAGTGTACTGTGTTGACTGAATATGAAGATGAAACTGTTGGGACAAACACAAATACCCAGTCCCCGGGCCAGAAGGATTGATCAGAGGCGATTAAAATCCCCGACCCGGCCGGGAGTCGAATCCGGGACCCTCCGAACCGAAGACCTCAACGCTGGCCATTCATCCAATGAGTAATCGGACTATTATTATTATTATTATTATTATTATGACACGACTATAGTTACTTATGAACACGAGTACATCACTTAATGAAGAAGAGCCGCACATTACAGTCTCTGATGATCATCGTCCACCCTCACACACAGTTAAAATAAAAATGATAAATATGAAATGAATTGTCTAATAAATTTCACTGAAATTTTTCCTGTGATATTGTTATAGACCTTGCCAACATGAGAGCATTACAATGTTCCTGTGAATATCTGACCACAATCACATAACGGAACTCCCGATCTGTGGGTGTAATAACACACACACATCCCCACTCCCCCTTCAAAAGCGTGAAAATAATATCTAAACCAATCAATTATTCATAACTGTGACCCTTTACTGGAATAAATTAAGTTGCCTTGTATAGGAGCTAATTTCTGTGGAATCATTATTAATAACATGGCTTATGGGGTATAATAATCGCACACAAGCAATTTATATCAAAAGTTTCCTTCACTATCAATCCGCAAAGTCAGCATTTTATCAGCAACACTGGTGTTAAATTAAACCGTTGATTTATGGTAACCATTAATGTTAAATATAACGTTCGGTGATAACAATGTATGGCAATTGTGTACAGTCTGTACCCTACGATACATTAGCCGCTTTGCAACACAATGTGGACGAGCAGATTTAATTACCTCAGGTTCTTTCGCAGACCGCTACATTATTCTGTGCACACAAATCAAGGCTCTAAGCCCGAGTGTATACACTTCATGCCCATACTAAACGAAAAAGTATTTAATTTCTCTTTAGGTAAAATATTTGTGTAATTAAGTTTTAGATCAGCAATGATCTCTTTTAGGGAAAAGGAAATGTGGTTTATATCAAACCAAACCAAACCAAACCAAACCAAACCCTATGGCAGCGCAAGAGCCCCGAAGGGCCTTGGCCTACCAAGCGACCGCTGCTCAGCCCGAAGGCCTGCAGATTACGAGGTGTCGTGTGTCAGCACAGCGAATCCTTACGTCCGTTATTTTTGGCTCTCTAGACCGGGGTCGCCATCTCACCGTCAGATACGTAGCTCCTCAGTCGTAATCACGTAGGCTGAAAGAACCTGGAACCAGCCCTCAGATCAAGGTAAAAATCCCAGACCTGGCCCGGAATCGAACACGGGGCCCCTGGATAACAGACAGGCACACTACCCCTACACCGCGATGTTTTATATCACCTGAACTAAATATGAGAATAATAAATAACAATAAACATAACACTCCCGGGTGCCCGAGTTCGATTCCCGGTCTGTCACAAAATTTGAAAAGTGGTACGAGGACTGGAACGGTGTCCACTCAGCCTTCGGAGTCA
Organism: Anabrus simplex; assembly: GCF_040414725.1. Classification (NCBI taxonomy): domain Eukaryota; kingdom Metazoa; phylum Arthropoda; class Insecta; order Orthoptera; family Tettigoniidae; genus Anabrus; species Anabrus simplex. The sequence continues at coordinate 414,707,445 of NC_090269.1, forward strand.
ACAGTAGAGAGGGGTTTCGATTCCCACCTCAGCCATCGTCGAAGTGGTTTTCTGTGGTTTCCGAATTCTTCTCCGGGCAAATGCCCGGATGGTACCTAACTTAAGGCCATGGCTGCTTCCTCCTCTCTTCCTAGTGCATCCCTTCCTATCTTCCCATCCACTACAAGACCCCTGTTCAGCATAGCAGGTGAGCCACCTGGTCCTCCTGACCAGTTGTATCACTGACGAAAAGCCTGACGCTCTAGGACACTGCCCTTGAGGCGGTAGAGGTGGGATCTCCCGCTGAGTCCGAGGGATAAAGCAACCCTTGTTGTTCAACTGTCAAAATAACAATACGAGGGTTGGAACTTAAATAGTGGCAACACTGCTGTGGAGACGCTATGCAACAGAATCTAATATTGTCACTGATAGCACACGCTTGTTTCAAACCTTCCTCACCTCAGAGCAAATGGACTCGCTCTTCCCACATCACCTGCGTGCGCACAATCGAAAGAATCACAGTCACTTATGAGCTAGCGGTCTAACGTAATGTTGTCACTGTGTTTTACAAACAGGAACAACGGAGTTGGATCAAGATCGAATGTGCCAGAGGTCGTACAGGACGACAGTGTCATCAAGGTCTTCAAGAGGCTTGCGAGGAATCTGTATTACCTTACAGAAGAGTGGCTCGTTGGGTAAGAGCCTTCAACGATGGTCGGCAAACTGTGGCGGACTTTCATCGGGCAGGTCGTCCTACGAGCGTCAGTGAAGAAGAAGTGCATGCTCTTGCCGCGTTACTGGACAGTGATCGAAACTAGGCGATTCGTGAGGTCACCCAAGAAACCGGATTCACTTCAGAACTGTTACAGAGATTCGACTGGCAGTAGACTGCTCCATTCGCACCATCAGGAGAACAGGCTCTGCTAAAGGATATACTATGACTTCCACATCGCTGGCAACGGGTTATACACAACGCTGGTGACTACATTGAAGGACAGTAAAGGTTGCTAACATGTAACTCTTTTGCATCTGTTGTAAATAAATAGTTGCCTCTATTTAAGCTCGAACCTTTGTAATAATAATAGATCAGATCACGGACACAATGCGCAAACGCACGACGGAAATCTACGGTTACCTACGACGGATGGACGACACTTGATGGACAAAACGCACATTTTTTAGCAATTTTTACTCGAAACCATAAACTAAAATTCCTTCGTACGTTAACGTGAAGAAAGATCTCGAAGAAATTGGCGTGCGACCAGATGACGCGCACAAATGAGACCTTTCCGAACAAGCATTGTGACTTTTGGGACTTGCCGGGATGTGAAGTGGACAACTGGTGCAAAGTGGTCGAATAAACTTCGTGCTCGACACAGCGAGCCAGTTAAAACCGCCTGGACCAATTGAAAACGCCTGAATGTATCGTGGTCCCTAGTTGACCGATTAGCGAAAAATAATTACTTAAATAATAATGCGTGATGTTAGAAGAATTATTGGAAAGAAAGATTTTTAGGAAGAAAGTCTTACAAATGGAAGGATTCCAAGGGAGGAAGGAAAAGAAAACAGGCACAAAGTGGACTGAAGACAGGAAAAAGAAACACAGTGAAACAATGAAAGAATACTGGAAGAAAAGGAAAGAACAACTAAGGAGGAACAATTGAAATTCTAACGTGGTCCTTAGAAGGCCGGAACGCAAGAAGAAGAAGAATGCGTGATGTTAAAAAGGAAAAACAAAACAGAGCCATTTATATTCTGAAGTGAAGATGCCACCAATGATGGAAAGTAGCCCAATATTTCTACATTGTTATATTATTTGTGTGCCGTGTGAAGTCTTCCACGGCCCCTTGTATTTTATTCAGCCTGGCCAGGCTCTAATGTTGTGTGTAACTTTATATTTGTAACTGTTTTCTTGTATATGAATATATATTTCTATGTATTCATTTCTAGCCTGCCTTCCTTCCCTTAATAAAGTGTCATTTTTTTAATTATTAAGTATGGCTCCAGAGGAAGCGGACCTCTCCCACTCTGGAAGCGTTTCCCCTCTTCTCATGCCTCGATGTCTTTCGGCTATTTACCCTGCCCCTCTCGGGTGATCCAATCGTTGTTGACTGGCTCGGCACGTGACCGAACTGAGAGAGAACATTCTACTTCTCGTGCTTGAAGGCGACACACTATACGCCGGTGCCGTGTGGAGGTCGAACTAGGTTCCACTGACATGGAGGTAGGAGCTGAAATTTCTAGAGTTCTCCGATGTCTTACCAAGTAAGAAAGGGTATGTGGTGGATGGACTTTCTTAATGAAATTCAAGCTGTTAGGTTTACACAAAAACTCATTTGTAACTATCCTCTGTAAAAGTCTTGTTGGTGCGTTTACGTAGAGCTAATGCTCGTAATTTCTTGTACGGTTTTTCACTTCTGCCGTGGCAGTTTGTTTGATGAGGCGTGTCGTACCCCTTGCATGGGGATGTTTAAATTATAAAGTCCTTGATTATGAATTGTAAAGCCAGGGTGTGATGTTATTTGAGGTTCCTTGTGATTAAGTGGTAAGGTTTTAGGCACCTTCGTGTAATGCCAAGTAGCCTAATGTGTGTATTAAGTCGCATCTGTTGGAAACTCGAAGAGTTTCTACGCAGCTCTAAGAGTTATTTAGATGTTGTTAAGGTAATCTCGTGCTTACCTAAAGCGTAATAATTTATTAGCTTCTTAGACACGTTTTGTTCTAGAATTACCTGTTGGTAATTGGCAGTTATATGAAGTGGGATACTCTCCCCTGTAATCTTGTAATAACTGTATTTTTACATTACCTGGGCTGGTTCCCTAGATTACCTTGTGTGAAATTTGTAAATTGTATATTATACGAGAGTGTTCTTATTATATATTGCATAAAGAGTCTGACAGAGTTTATGATTAAGGTGCGAAGCAAATGTCATCAAAACAAAGCAAATTTAAATCATTCATATAATAAAGTTTTGGCACTTTGATTCGAGTGCTTATCTGTCCAGCCCCATAGGCCTACCACTTCCTTGTCTTTCACTACGCTTGCCATAGGTCGGCACAATTTGCAGATTGCGGGAAGGTTTCACTTAGCTGATAAAAGAAATCAATCGATCACCATTGATCTGTAGAGATGTCGCCCAGTTGGCACGTTCCCTATCAATTGCTGATCTAGTCTTGCCTTAAAATATGTTAAAGAATTTGGAAATTTATCGAACATCTGTCTTGGTAAATTTTCCAAACTCTAATTCCTCTCTCTGTAAAGTAATATTCATCTCAGTTTGTCCTCTTGAATTGCAATTTATCTTCATATTATGACACTACCTACTTTTAAAACTTCCAATGAACCTTATTCAAATACTAATGTCATTCCACGACCCCTTTCCAGTGACAGCTCCGAACATACCGCGTAGTCGTGCAGCTCACACACAACTTCACATAAATATGTATTATTTCAGTTCCAGATTCCAAACATAATAAGTAATTCTAACTTGTTTACGATATCGCGGCTGTTTACAGGGCAGGAATGCAACTGCTAATATCCTCTAATGAGAGTGACGCTACTTCGCGAACATTTATTTTTCCAACCTAATTAGTAAAATACTGTTTCACTGGAATTGTGTTCAGGCTTAATGAAGGGGAAATCCCTAGCGGTGATAGCCGTTGCCTATACTAGGAAATGTTCCAGCATTCGCCTTAGTGCAGCAGAATGGAAAACCATGGAAAACCATTATCTGACTGTAGGAGCCAGCCCCTCTCCGTCTTGACAAAGCACAGGTGTAGAGTCGTGACCACTCACCCTCTGGTCGGTTGGTCGGTCAACATGCAGAGCTGTCGGACCACGGATTAACCGTGACACTGTTAGGCAGAAGTATACTCTACAACCGCCTATCAAAATGGTTGCTCTCTTCTATACAACATAGAAGGAAAATGCTTAAAGTGAACCCTGTTAGCTTAGCTAATAAGGTTGTTTACATTAACTTCAAAATTACAATGCCAAAACAAATCACTAAGTCTCCGTGGTCAAAACAGAATCCTTGTCCATAAGCTACAAGTTGCAGAACCTATAGGTCTCATAAATACGAATCCTTAGAAAAAAATTGGGCGATGTCCAGACTGAAGGCAGATTGAAACTTAGGAGAAACAAAGGAGTTTACCGAAAAGTGGAGAGAATTTTTGAGACCAAGAAGAGGAGAAGGTTGGTGTTTTTCGGACATCTGTACAGAATAAACGGAAATGGACTTAGGAACTAGATATTTGATTACTTCTGGATAAAAGAGACCACTACGCCATGGCTTATGGAAACGTGGGAATATATGGAAAGGATAAACACCACAAAGTTCCTAATATTAGCCAGAAGCAAGTTTAGGAGCACAGTGAAAATCTAGAAGGTTTTCAAGCCGAACGAATAACTAAGGTAAGTGCCTGGACAGAACGGCAGAAGCAGGCCAGCTAACGTATGAAGGAGTATTGGTCACAGATAAAACTCCGCACAGAAATGGAGATTAAGCGTGTAGCGGGAACGTGTAGCCTACTTAAGGAGAATAATATTCCCACGCAAGCAATTTAAGTTGACAAAAGCTGTAAAATAGGCGAGTGCAGCGGGACATTCAAACGGCGATTTGATGCACCTAGGAATGCATCTCGGGAAAACAAAGTAATATATAGGTCTATAAACAGAGTCAAGGCCTGCAAACACCAACGCGGGACGTGGGAAGCGGGAAGCGGGAAGCGGGAGCGAAACCTACAATGCCACGGTCGCTGCGAAGTTCGTCTTTCTGCACACACCAACGCGGGACGTGGGAAGCGGGAAGCGGGAAGCGGGAAGCGGGAGCGAAACCTACAATGCCACGGTCGCTGCGAAGTTCGTCTTTCTGCACACACCAACGCGGGAGCGGGAGAGGGAGCGGGAGGGAAACTTACAATCCCGCGGTCGCTGCGAAGTTCGTCCAAAGTTCGTGATGGTTTCCTCACGTTCTGTTGCTCCCAGGAGTGAATGTATCAGGCGCTGCCGATAGTATCAAACTTGTTACGTTAGGGGGCAAAACTGAAGCACAAATTCATCAAATACTAGTTCATGTTCATCTGGATGTGGCCCTGCTTTGCCCAGCAATAAAACTACTTCGTCTCAGTAGAGGGGACCCACAGTGCGATGACATGGCGGAAATACGCAGGGAATGAAATGCTGTAGAAAAATTATTTTAAATTTATGAAAACAATAAGTCAAATAACGCTTGGATTTGCGAGACTCCCCTCCACTCTGTGCATTTTTCTTTCAGATTTTTGGCTACTGGAGATTCCTATTCTACAATTGATCACAGTTTCCGGGTCGAATTCACAGCAGCTGGTGCTATTGTGCGAGATGTTTGCCAAGCTATTTGTGACGAAATGCAAGGAATATACATGCCAGAACCATCCACAGAAACATGGATAGAATCAACTCAAGGATATTACAGAATGTAGCAATTCCCAAACTGTATTGGTAGTATCGATGGAAAGCACGTTACTATAAAATGTCCGAGGAACAGTGGATCAAATTATTTTTGTTACCTGAAGAAATTCTCTATTGTACTTTTATCAATGGTTGGTCAAGATTACAAGTTCGTATGTGTGGATATCGGAGGGTACGAAAAAAGCTGTGATGGTGGTATTTTCCAGAACTCTGAAATGGGACAACGATTAGAAGTGGGCGGTCTTGGTGTTCCCAAAGACAAAGATCTTCCTGGACAGAACGTGCCTGCGCCTTATGCCATAATCGGCAACGGAGTGTTTCCTCTGAAAAGTTACTTACTGAGACCGTTTCCAGACAGGCAAGCAAAAGGAGACAAGTGCAAAGAAAATTACAACCATCGACTGTGTAGAGCAAGAAGGTTCGTAGAAAATGCCTTCGGCATATTAGCACAGAAACGGAGAATTGATTACAGACCCGCGGAAGTTCATGTGGACACAGCTAAGCTAATCATTAGAACAACGTGCATTCTGCAAAAATTTCTGAGAGAAAATTCAGCATATTACGAAGATTTAGATCCACCGGAATCAAGACTTGGAGCCTTTGAAAATACTGACAGTGATGCATGACGAGCACCCGCTGTAGCCTTCGCTGATCGTGAGAACTTTGTGGAGTTCTTTGGCACGCATAATAACAATGTATAGATAGTTTTAGTATACATCTTACATGTATCTGGACGTTGACGAACGGAGAAATGTGTGCAAACAAGTCACAAAAACAGTGATAATTAAAGAATTCATACTTATCAGGTATACGTAGTTCTTTTCCTATTTCGTCGCACAACATATCTTTCTTCCTTACATTCTTGTAATCCTCATTACTCATGCCGTAAAGCATTGGATGTTTCTTAACGCATTCTATCAACAGTTATGTAGCCATTGCTACTGTCACAATGAATGCGGGACGCGGGGAAACAACGCATGCTGCGAACTGAAAACGGTTCGCAGCAATCCCGCCATGTAAGAGGGAGAGTGACACACAGGTGTGAATAGATCCATATCCCGTTCTACTCATAATAGTTCGCGACGGGATCGTTCCCGCTCTCGCTCCCGCGTCCCGCGTTGGTGTGTGCAGACCTTGAAGGAAGTTCCAGGCTTACCATAACACTGGAAAACAAAAATTGGATAATTTTGAGCAAAATCGACTACAGTCTCCTCCGAGATAGAAACACTACTCATAGCATTTAGAAAGTAAACATTACCCTTCAACTCGCAAGGTACTAAAGACCCAATGGGCCTTAGCCTTTCAAGTGACCGCTGCTCATCTTGAAGTTCTACGGAGTGGTCAGAGTGGCGAATCCTCTCGGGACGGGCTGAATGGCTCTGATAGTTAAGGCATTGGTCTTCTGATACCAACTTGGCAGCTTCTACCCTGGCTCAGTCCGGTGATATCTGAAGATGCTCTAACACGTCATCTTCGTGTCGGTAAAGTTACTAGAACTTAAATAGAACTCCTATGGGACAAAATTTTGGCACCTCGCTGTCCCCGAAAACCTTCAAAAGTAGTTAGTGGGACTTATATAACAATAACATTATTATTGTAAGAATCCTCTCGACCGTTATTCTTGAAATTCTTGACTCATCGTCAGATAGTTCCTCAATTCTTCTTCCATATGCTGAATGGGCGCAAGAAAATACAGCTGTCCTGGTGGGGAATCGCACCCTGGGCCTCCAAGTGAAAAACAGGCTACATATTCGTAGACCGCGGCTCCGGCATAATTAATTATTATCGGTACACACCTACCTAAATTATATTTAACGGAGCTGGGAAGACTTGAAATATAACGAACAGTCCAGCAACATCAAATTAGTGAGCATCCAAGTATCCATCAAACTACTTTCGAAGAAAGTATGAGTCGGGAAAATGCGAGGTAATGATTATCTGCCAATATACGAAGATATTTCTTATGTTCATACAAAGAGGCTTCAATCCTAGGTGCTCGTCCATTCGGAGACTGTCATGAAATGAATAGACGGTAACTTTAATTTTCTTCAGACTTGACTGGAAGAAAGGAAAATCCTCTCCCCTTTGAGTTCCATAACTAAGTGTGGTTCAAATAGAACTCTGAGGGATTCCATCTGCTTCGGAAGACCTGTGCTACGGCATCAACATGGAAAATGTGTTGCCCGTAGCGTAAATGTGATGTCCCAGTGAAAACTGCCCAATACCATTTGGAACTAGGTGATCTGCGGCATACAAACGGAACCGCGGAGATTTGTTCTGTGTAACATCAGGCGCTGCTATTATAAAAAAAACTCTCCTATTTGATTGTGACCGATCGTAGAAAAGAGGGCCTACCATTACAATGAAAATTACCTAACCCAGTCTTCACTTGAGAAAAGACGTATGGTGACTTCCCCATCGCGTTTCTGGGTGTGACGTTAATACGGAACTTAATTATATTTGGAACTATTTGGAAATTTGTGTCATTGGTGCTTTTAGAGCAGGGCCTCTCAGGGTGCATGCGCGTGGTGCATGCACTGTGCACGGTGCAAAATACGACTTGGCTTGGTTGACCAGAGTGCAGACCCCCCCACTCCTCGATTTGGAGCAATATCGCTAACTCTCTCTTTCCTCACGCCTGTCTCGCTCGCTCCGCCTGTCTCCCTCTCCCCCACTTGCGCCGTAGCGCTCCAAATCCGGGCTGAGTTGAGCCGAGTATAGCCGAGTAGAGCCGAGCATAGCCGAGTAGCCCAGAGACGAAGCGTTGATCCGAGCCATACCGAGCGGCACCGAGCGGCACCGATGCACAGTGCACGGAGCTCTTGCGCCTCGCTCTGCACGCGTGAGATTTTGGGCGTTTGAGAGGCCCTGTTTTACACCTTAGTGCTTCATTTCCTTAAGTTACGAGGAAATGCAGCCAGTGTGCATTTGAACGTTATCTGTTGACGTGACTATTAACTAAACTTCATCCAGTTGGTGGCCCATCAAGTGGCCACTATACATAACTGCGACAATGCGGCAAATAATTGGATACAAATAAAACAGGAGTGACTTTTGTACTCGGAAGAAGATGGCTTCGAATTCGAGCGGATTTTTGGATTCATCGAAAAATATGAGGAAGTAGAGCGGTTTGGTGTATCGCCCTGGCTAAGGATCATACCTAAAACATTAACATAGGCGCAAGGCGTTGAAATGTTTCATTTTACCTTTATTTAATCTTGAGCAATTGTTTTTTGATGTCCTTGTACTAGTTTGAATTTTCATCACGTAACCTTATCTTAATTAAGTAAATATTGATTCCGGAACAATAAATTCAATGATTATTATCATGATTATCATTATCATGGTTATTATTGGTAAATGTTAAATCGAAATTTTATGTATATCCATTTCTTATGTCGGTAATATAGACATGAAACTTGTATTTTTCATTAACATTTCATAACTACCCCATTGGGAATCTTTCATAACCGTTGTGATCAAATTTTTCTTCTGTTAACATTATTTCATAGTAAAATTTTGAAGGTATGCTATGGTTCCAATTTTTGGTTAAAATCTCTTCAAATTCTTACGACGTTTACTATATGTGAGGTTAGGCCTAATAGTATATCTTCGCATTCATTTCTACGTGATATTTACATTGATGTGAATGAAACCTCTTAATGCTAGTTGACCGTAAATTGTATGATGCCTTAGGTATTGTTCACGTTTGTTGCCTGATGCTCTCATTTCTTTTGATGATGAACTGTTTTTCCTTTTGCTTGTTTAAGAAAAAGATGTTTTTGGTTATGAATGATCATTAGCCCATGATTATGACGTGTAATCTTAGACCTTGTCAACTTACTGTTTGTATCCTGAATCGCGATTGAATAGATTCTTGTTCGTCGATTAATTATTTAAATAGTTTAGATTTTATTTCTCCAGATCTTACTCGACTTATCAAGCAAATGTAATTTTGGAATTCCGGAAATAAAGAGTTCTAATCCCTTTAACAGTTGAAACCATTTTCTTTTCAAGATATCTTAATTAATTTACTATTTATTTTCAAGAACTAAGTGAGTTTAAGTTAAGTAAATTGAGGTACCACACTCTAATTTTCTTTTTCTAATTTTCTCACACTAATTTTCTCATCTTAATTCATCATTGTTACTTGTTATTTCAAGTATATTTATTACATTTTCTTTGTTTTAAATCATCTTCCTCATTTCATGAAGCATTGGTAAGAGAGCTGAAGTGTAATTTTAAAAGTTAGGTGCTGGCCTTGTGATTTTACCCATGAAAAGGGAGGTTGAGTCTGCTTCCACATGTGATTATTGTCACTGGTAAGTAATTAGAATTATTATTGTGACACTGGGGTAATTTTAAGAGCTATGCAATTTAATGCAATCTTTGCTCACAACGTGTACACTACCTAAACTAGAACTCTGTATACAATGTACAATTCCGTAGCGAAGCACGGGTACATCACTTAGTTTTAAATATATCTATCGATCACGCTCACTAGCTTCGAACTAGTGGAAGAGACTTCAACTTTATAGACCAGAGTATAACTTGGTGAGTGGAATGGAATTTCATAGGATGGTGCACTTTTATGAAGTGTATGGAATGAGAATGTAGTACTAGCTGAGTTAATAAATAATATAATATAGACTTAGATTTGCGTTCCTCGATATCTACCCTTACCCGAACATCATTAACACCTAATACATCCAGACACATCCACTCTGTTAACCCATCCAGTGCTTCCTCCTTTCTCCATCGATTTTCTCCAAGTTGTTTCAAAGAAGTGCCTGGTCTGTCAAGTTAAAGTGGGACTTCGTCACTCCAGTAGGTTCTAATATTATGGGAAGTAGAAAAGTGATGCGAAATTCCTATTCTTCTCGTCATCCTCAACAACGGAGTGGATGCAGGCTGTGTCGAAGCAGCGGTCGGAGGTCTTATTTGTGCGGGGAAGAAATACGCAGAAATTAGGTTTCTTCTTTGATTGTTCTTCCCTTTGGCGAATGTTGTCAGATCACACTATTTACGATCTTCATTGGTTCAATGACACCTTCTTGAGAATTCACAGGCTGCAAGGAAGCAGTAGACCAACCCGTCTGTGGCTTGCGGCGCTCAGGCACCTACGCTTTCTTATATTGTATGTGGGCTCTGCTACACACGGTTTCCGATACTTTGGGATTATTCGATATTTTCGACATAAATATATCGTATGGCTGAGGGCCATGTCAAAATTTGTATTACGGTACTTAGCGTCACAAAATGTGTGACGGAAGTGTAACCCAAGCAACTCTGCAGGCTTTCATGTAAAGTATGAATGGATGGCAAGGTTACCTGGCAACCGTGTACGGCCAGTGCATTGTTCAAATTATAACTCACGTCTCTGTGATTCGGATTCCAAATGAAACTGAGGGTCCATGGCTATATTACGATATGTACAGTGGTGTAAAACTACAAAGTTGCTTCCTGTTGTTTGAATGGCGTATGGTGTCCAGAGAGGCCTAGTGCAGGTCTTTCGAGTTGACGCCGTACAGGCAACCTGCGAGTCTATGAAAATAGAGCCCTACCTGAGAAGAGGTCAACCAATAAATAAATAAATAAATAAATAAATAAATAAATAAATAAATAAATAAATAAATAAATAGGGGAAACTCCCTCCTAGAAGTAGGCTAAAAAATTTTATCTGCATGCCTGTTGAAAAGAATACAAGAACAACTAGAACATAAGATTGGTGAATATCAAGCTGGGTTCCGCCCTCACCGATCGTGCAACCTCAAAACCGCTCTAAAATTCAGGGCCCTCAGAAACCTTCCAATCATCTGTACCTTCGTAGATTTCAAGAAGGCTTATGATTCAATTGATCGTCAATCTCTGTTCAGCATCCTAAAAGAACAGGGACTAGACACCAAATCGCTAAACTTGACCAAACAGACCCTCACTGAAACGAAGTCAAGAGTGAAATTCATGGGAGAAATCTCAGACGAATTCCAGCATTTGCCTGGTGTGAAAATGGGAAACCACGGAATACCATCTTCAGGGCTGCCGAAAGTGGGGTTCGAACCAACTATCTCCCGATTACTGGATACTGGCCGCACTTAAGCGACTATCGAGCTCGGTCAACAGGGTTTTAAATATTATTCATCTGCTGATAAATATAGTACACGTGATGTAATAACATTGTGTGAATGCAAGAAGTTTCCAGAATTATAGCCGATCATGCCATACAAACGGCTTCTTACTAAAGGACTCAATATTGCAACGAAACGAGGACGCATTCTACACCAAAATCGTAGTTAGTACGGACATTCGTGTTTTCTCTAATATTTCACAAGTATCAAAGAATATGATCGTACTGTATACACAGGCGTAATTTCGAGGCAATCGTTCCGTATTATTCAAGGCTAGAATGTTTTTTGATGACGTTCATTTATATACCTTCAACTACCTGCTAATGAAAATCACATTTTCTGACCTTTATTTTTAATTCAGAGGGAATCCTCCGCCCCCAGCCCAGTTAACATGTGCTCAAACTAGAATAATGCCTCGAGAATTGCATTATTCTGAAGTCGCTGGTGGTCTTCTGAGAAAAACAATAATTTTTCACATTTTTCACATTAGATACCCCTGGAATTTTATATTTTCCTACGCATAAACAAGAAATAACTTTCCCCGGAGGAGGATAAATCTAACAATTGGATATCCACGAACAATGGGCGAACGTTATAAAGATCAATTACAATGTTGCCGCAGTTCAAAGTGTTCGCAACAGAAGCTAAAATATCCGTTACAGTGAGTGCGACCGGAGTGAAACCCATCCATATGTTCTTGCCGTAGAAGGAAGCTCTTAAGGAGCAACAGACATCACGAACTCAGAAGAAAGCTGACTGCTTTAGAAACGCAAAACCGTTCGGAGTACGTGAAGAAGTAGCCTGTACGTGAATTGAATATTCCCTTGTACTACTGTTCTTAATTACCAGCTGTAGTAGCCGGCGTTGCCCGGATAGTTCTTGAATGTTTACCTTTAAGGTTTTTACTACCAGTTAGTTACGTGTGAAGTAAAGTTTTATAGAATTCCTTTTTCTTGATTGATATTTTATGATCCATTATGTAGTTTTAGAGTTATTTAGATATGTTTTATTTCAAGTTTTACATTATTTAACTTTTTAGTAAAAAGTTTTCCTTCTGGAAGCTTGAATTGCCTGGGAATTATTTTGATCCTTTCAAAAAAATAATATGTGATAACTAAATGCATTTACCCGTCGCGCTACACGATATCAACTGTTATTGCGATTGTCACAATCATCCTTGCGACCCCAAAAGCAGTGGATTCAACACTAATCTCTGTCATTTTAGACTATTTACTTTTAAGCCTCTCAAAGCACCCCGTCTCAAAGGAGGCTGAACGTGCATTTGAATGGTATCCAGAGCGTCAAAATTATTATCAAACCAAACTAAACCAAACCCCATGACACTACAGCCCTTGAAGGGCCTTGGCCTACCAAGCGACCGCTGCTCAGCCCGAAGGCCTGCAGATTACGAGGTGGCGTGTGGTCAGCACGACGAATCATCTCGGCCGTTATTCTTAGCTTTCGAGACCGGGGCCGCCATCTCACCGTCAATTCTAATCACGCAGGCTGAGTGGACCTCGAACCAGCCCTCAGGTCCAAGTAAAAATCCCTGACCTGGCCGGGAATCGAACCCGGGGCCTCCGGGTAAGAGGCAGGCACGCTACTCCTACACCACGGGGCCGGATAAATTCTTATCATCGACGCATAAACAATTGATTCCACAAGAATATCAGTTATTTTCTATTATTTTTACACGTCTTCCCCTCCCGCTCCCCATCCCCAGTCTGGGCTGTGATGTTTCATCCCCATAGTATATATATATATATATATATATATATATATATATATATATATATATATATTTTACGGTAAGTCATATATGTACCAAGTTTTATTAAGAGCTATTCTGGAACATACCCACATACATCCATAATCTCGGTTTTTTACATTCATTTTCACCCCTTTTCAACCACCGTACCCATTGCGGCTGAAGTATGATTTAACCATGTACAGTGTTACTGTTCAAATCAGTGACCTCGTAAACAATGTATTCGACATTAATATCAGATATTTTCGTTTATTTTTATATTTCACCACCTCCCCTACAAGTTCTACGGGTGTTTCACTCCAACAGTTTCAGATAGTAAGTCATATGTGTAGCAATTCCGTACGAGAGCTATGCTGGAAGAATCACACATGCATCTGTAATCGGTCGTTTAGGGTAAATTTTTTTATTTCGTCCCTACTGCAGGAGCTAGGGTTCTCTTACACCTCAGATATTTTTTCCAGATAGTAAGTCCAATTTTGGTTGAGAACTATGCTGGAACATACACACATACGTCCATTATATTGGTCATTTTGAAATTATGCTCTCACCTTTTCTCACTCCTGTGCGAAAGGAGGTTGAACTTGTATTAAAAAAATATCCGGAGCGTTACTATTGATCTCAGCGGCCCCCAAAAGAATGGATTCGACTCTGTTTTCGAATATTTCTAAATTCTCCTTCCCCCGTAGGGGTGCCAGGGTTGTCATACCTGCACGCAGTTTGTCTCCTGATAGTAAGTCATAAGTATACCAAGTTTAGATGAAATCACTCTCACAGTCCCGAAAAGCATGGATTCTACACTAATACAGGTCGTTTCTAGTTATAATTATATTTCACCCCATTTCCTAGGGCTTCTATGGGTGTCTTGCCCCGACAGCATTTTTTTCCAGATAGTATGTAATATTTGTACCAAGTTCAATTGACAGCTATATTGGAATCCACACACAAACATCCATAATCTCGGTCATTTGGACATTCTCTTTTCTTCACTCCTTCTCACCCGCCTGCCAACGTAGGGCTCAACTTGGACTTAAACGACGTCCCGAATGCCACAATTGATTTCAACGACCCCGAAAACTATGGATGTGACACTATTTTCAATTATTTTTATATCTCGCCCCCTCCAACACCTACCCCTAGGGGTGCTTAGGTTGTCATACTCCCACGCGGTTTATCCCCTGATAGTAACTCATAAGTGTACCAAGTTTGGTTGGAATCGGTCCAGTAGTCCCAAAAACCATATATTCGACACTATTATTATTCGTGTTTAGTTGTATTTATTTGTTTTATTTTTATTTCTTTATTTCACCACCACCTCTAGTAGTTCTAGGGGTGTCCTATAGTAAACAGTATTTCCTCCAGATAGTAAGTATTACTTGTACGAATTTTGGTTGATATGTACGCTGGAACATTCATAGGCTACGTCCATTATCTCGGTCATTTTGGACAATTTCTTTTTCACACTTTCTCAACTCCTTATGCCAAAGGGGGCTAAATTGGACTTTACGAATTTCGAACGTCACTATTTATCTCATTGACCCCGAAGAGTATGGATTCGACACTATTTTATATCTCCCCCCCCCCCCTGTGACCCCACCCAAAACGAGCAGATCTTGACTTATTAAAAAAAAGCCGGTGTGTCACTACCGCAGCGACCTCGAAAATTGTGGATTGAATACTATTCTCGATTATTTTTATATGTCACTAACCCCCTTACCCCCACCCCAAATGTACTGACCTTGATCTTATAAAAAATTCGGATCTAAAGTAATTATATCAGAGTCCCCAAAACTACCGATTCGACTCTATTTACGATTATTTTTATATATACTCCACCCTCACCACCACCCCAAAGGGGGCTGAACTAGTGTCAGTATTCACCTACGCGACCTCGAAAAGTATGAATTCGGTGCAAATTTCGGTTACTTTTATACATAAACCCCCCTCGCCCCTCACCCTAGAGTGGGACGAAATTGGACTTTAAAAAAATCCGGAGTATCACAATTCATCTCAGCGACCCCGAAAAGTATGAATTCAACATTATGTTCGATTATTTGTATATGTCACCTCCCTCGCCCCAGCTTCTAATGGTGCTTGCGGTGTCTTATCCCCCACCGGAAAGGGGGCTGAATTGCACTTTAAAACCCCCGGAGTGTCTCTATTCATCTCTGCTACCCTGAAGAGTACGGATTTCTTTTATGTTTTTGCTAGTGGCTTCACGTCGCCCCGACACAGATAGTTCTTCTGGCGACGGTGGGATAGGAAAGGCCTAGGAGATGGAAAGAAGTGGCCGTGGCCTTAATTAAGGTACAGCCCCAGCATTTGCCTGGTGTAAAAATGGGAAGCACGGAAAACCATCTTCACGGCTGCTAACAGTGGGTTTCGAACCCACTATCTCCCGAATGCAAGCTCACAGCCGCGTGTCCCTGACCGCACGGCCAACCTGCCCGGTAATGAACATTAAAATGAAAATGAAAATCCTCAGCCTGTTTACAGTGATCCGAACGGGTCAGGAATGGAATGAATGAAGTCCCCTTCTAGCGGCGAGGATAGGAATTGTGCCGGCTGCAGAAGCCAGTCGCACTCCTCTGGGGCAATGATTAATGAATGACAGTTGAAATGAAATGATACTGGAGAGTGTTTCTGGGGTGAAAGGTGGCAGAGAATATCGGGCTTCTCGGAGAAAAGCCTGTCCCGCCTCCGCTTTGTCCTGCTGAACTGATGTTGTTTAACCCGGACACCTTGTATAGCTAAGTCGCTCGCGAAAGCCAGACAGTCAACATACACTCCTTTGTGTTTGAGACCTAATCAAAACCAATCCTCATTACCTACTTCTTTGTTCAGCGAATTTCTCCATTCTCGGATTACCTTTCTCCAAGATACAATTGAAAAGAAATGGAGAAAGTCCATCCCCTTGTCTGACCCCAGTCTTCATCTCGAAGGGCTCTTTCATCCTTAATCAATTAATAATTTTAATATTGCTATTGTTGTTGTCGTTGTTATTATTATTATTTAAATGAGCTGACATACATGCACGGTTCATTTGAAAATGTTTTATTACACATTGCATTTTTTATTTTGTATTCTTCTACCACTCTTATCGGCAAATGTATTCTATTAACGGGCTAGGGAAAATTGATAAAATCTTTCACCATGAAACTGTTTCTAAATTAATTGAATTGTTTTAATAGTATATTCCTCCACGCTCCGAGTTCAACGGTATTAATTATCCCGAACAATTGTCCGGTAACGACTATTTTTATCGCTTTGTATATTGGGTATTAATTAACGGAGGAAGTTACGGATGCAAGGGTTACATTTTAATGACTTGTCAACATGAAATACGAGCAATTCCTGTGTTGTTGTGTATAAACGGACTGCTTTTTCGATTGTCAGAATAGTAAAGTAGATCGTCAGTCGAAGGGACCTATTTATCCCCGTAGGCTAAAGCCGAAGAGGTGGATTAAAAATCAAACTAAGTAAAAATTATACATTTTTCACGAGAGCTGAGAAAAATATATTTGTGTTGAGAGTAATAATAGTATTTCTTACTACATTTACCATAAAAATGACACAGTTACAAATTTTTGATGCAGCTTATACATACATCCTCCCGTATATAGGAATGTGACTTAAGTTATGTGACTTTAGTAGTATAATGGGAGAGTTCTGGCGCCCCCTCCGCCGCACGCCTCCGCCCGCCTCCTCCTCCGCCGCCTCCTCCGCCGCCGCCGCCCGCGGGAAATTTGAATTTTGGCGGGAAATTTGAATTTTAGCGCGAGATTTGAATTTGTAAACAAAGCCACGTGCTTTTTGACAGCTGTCATCGACAACAACGCAACGCTAACCTCACTGCTGCCATCTTGACGGGCCTAAACCTCACTAGTGCCAACTTAACCTAACTAGCATGAGGTAAACAAAGCCACGTGTTTTTTGACAGCCACGTGCTTTTTGACAGACAATAACGCATCGCTAACCTCAGTACTGCCATCTTGACGGGCCTAAACCTCAGTAGTGCCAACTTAACCTCACTAGCGCGAGGTAAACAAAGCCACGTGCTTTTTGACAGATTTGTAAACAAAGCCACGTGCTTTTTGACAGCTGTCATCGACAACAACGCATCGCAAACCTCAGTACTACCATCTTGACAGGCCTAAACCTCAGTAGTGCCAACTTAACCTAACTAGCATGAGGTAAACAAAGCCACGTGTTTTTTGACAGCCACGTGCTTTTTGACAGATTTGTAAACAAAGCCACGTGCTTTTTGACAGACAACAACGCATCGCTAACCTCAGTACTGCCATCTTGACGGGCCTAAACCTCAGTAGTACCAACTTAACCTAACTAGCGCGAGATAAACAAAGCCACGTGCTTTTTGACAGCTACGTGCTTTTTTGACAGCTGTCATCCGCCATCTTTAAACTACAGAGCACCGTGCTGCCCTCTTTCGTCACCTGTCATCGGCAGTGCTGCCATCTTGACGGGCCTAAACCTTAGTGCTACCAACTTAACCTCACTAGCTCGAGATAAACAAATCCACGTGCTTTTTGACAGCCACGTGCTTTTTTGATAGCTGTCATCCGCCATCTTTGAGCACAGTGCTGCCCTCTTTAGCTACTTACCTTTGAAATGTGGTGGCGGATAATTTGAAAAATGCTTTTCGACAAGCAGCCATCTTTAATCCAGAGAGAACAGTGCTGCCCTCTATGTGGTGGCGGCAAATTGAAAAATTCCACGTGCTCTTGTTTGGAAACAAACTCACGTGCTTTTTTGACAGCTACCATCCGCCATCTTTAATCAACAGAGCATAGTGCTGCCCTCTTTAGTTTGAAATGTGGTGGCGGCAAATTCTACATGCTCTTGTTTGGTAAACATAGCCACGTGCTTTCTTGACAGCTATCATCCGCCATCTTTAATCAACAGAGCACCGTGCTGCTATCATGCGGGCAATTTCATCACCTATCACCCGCCATCTTTAATCTACAGAACACCGTGCTGCCCTCTTTATGGCTACTACCTTAAGCATGTAGTAGCGGGCAATTTGAAAAGTTCTGTTAGCTATCATCCACCATCTTTAATCAAGAGAGCACCGTGCTGCCATCTTTAGTTGAAATGTGGTGGCGGCAAATTCCACGTGCTCTTGTTTGGAAACAAAGCCATGTGCTTTTTTGACAGCTGTCATCCGCCATCTTTAATCAACAGAGCACCGTGCTGCTATCATGCGGGCAATTTCATCACCTATCACCCGCCATCTTTAATCTACAGAACACCGTGCTGCCCTCTTTATGGCTACTACCTTAAGCATGTAGTAGCGGGCAATTTGAAAAGTTCTGTTAGCTATCATCCACCATCTTTAATCAAGAGAGCACCGTGCTGCCATCTTTAGCTAGATACCTTTGAAATGTGGTGGCGGCAAATTGAAAAATTCCACGTGCTCTTGTTTGGAAACAAACTCACGTGCTTTTTTGACAGCTACCATCCGCCATCTTTAATCAACAGAGCATAGTGCTGCCCTCTTTAGTTTGAAATGTGGTGGCGGCAAATTCTACATGCTCTTGTTTGGTAAACATAGCTACGTGCTTTTTTGACAGCTATCATCCGCCATCTTTAATCCAGAGAGCACCGTGCTGCCCTCTTTATCGCAGTAGATGTAAATTCGTCACCTGTCATACGCAGTGCTGCTATCTTTAGCTAGATACCTTTGAAATGTGGTGGTGGATAATTTAAAAAGAAAAATTCTACGGCAGTCCTCTCTCGACGCTAATTGCATAAGATGGCGGCTATACATGACTCCTTAAGGGTGCTTACGCAAGATGGCTGCTATACACAGGTTCTTATGAGACGCCCTTGGGATGCTTGCGCAAGATGGTGGTTATACAAGGCTCCTTATGAGACACCCTAGTGATGCTTGCGCAAGATGGCGGTTGCTCTTATGAGGCGGCTTAAGGGTCCTTGCACAAGATGGCTAGAGACGCCCTAAGGATGCTTGCGCAAGATGGCGGACACAAGATGGCGGCTATACACGTCTCCTTATGAGACGCCTTAAGGGTGCTTGCGCAAGATGGCTGCTGCTCTTAGCTTAGAGGCTAACGTGTCATGCTAGTTCGATTCATTAAATTTGGGGCTTAAATGCAAAATGTTAAATATCTCGAAAGCGATGCATCGTAGAGCAAAACGGACAAAAAAATTTCTGCCCAGTACCTCGGTTCGCAGTACGAGGAACATGATAGCATAAGTCTAATGATGAGATCGACGGTTCGGTTCCTACTTAGGCCCTTTGGCATTCACTCTGTTTTAGCTTGTATTGAAGCAAGTCTTCGTAACATGATCAGGTCTAGCTATGGTAGAGAGTATAACGTGCCGTGCAGGTTCGATTCATTAAATTTGGGGCTTAAATGCAAAATGTTAAATATCTCGAAAACGGATAAAATTTTTCTACCTGATACCTAGGTTTGCAGTATCAGGAACATGAAAAAAACATAGTCTAATGATGCGATCGACGGTTCGATCCTTACTTAGGCCCTTTGGCATTGGCAGCTATCTAATTCTACAACATGGTGACTATACATAGCTTCTTATGAGACAGCACAAGATGGCTGCTGCTCTTATGAGACGCCCTAGGGGTGCTTGCGGGAGGTAGCAGCGACAAGACGGTGACTATACACAGCTGCTTATGATACGGCCTAGAGGTGCTCACACAAGATGGTGGCTGCTCTGATGAAGAAAGTTAACTTTGCATCGTGCAGGTATCTTTACAGCACTAAACCTCATACCTTTGAAATGTGGTGGCAGGTAATTTGAAAAATTCGACGTGCTTTTTCATAAGCTGTTAAGGCCTCCTCTTATGTCAAGGCATAGCTCTATCGAACAAGTTTAAACCTGCATCGGGATAGCTAGAGTAAGCATGTGCTGCAGTGATGACGTCATTATGCATGTTTAGACTTGCAAATCACTAAAGAAACATAACAAGACTAGAATCGAACACCGCACTCTATGCCGTTAACTTTATCATGTGATCGGAACATTGATTGAAGTGTTTAGAACACTAAATAAGTGATCAAGACTATAATAGAACACTGTACTCGATACAACATGTGTTTAGAACATGTCAGGGGATACCTTTGTTCTAAGAAGATTAGATTACCGCACATTCCTTGGCTAAAGGGCTAATGGGCTAAAGGGCTAATGGGCTAAAGGGCTAAAGGGCTAAAGGGCTAAAGGGCTAATGGGCTAATGGGCTAAAGGGCTAGGGCGCCTCTCCTCTCTTTATCCGGGCTTGAGACCGGCTCTACAACTAGAGGCGGAGTTAACACCCTAAGGAAGGGAGAATGTTGGGAAATAATCTATACGAATATAGCTACTCGATCGACTATATACTACAGATGGATGACTTAGGTGAGGGTAAGCGCTTACTTAATAATACCTACACGACGTAATTCATACTCTATTTCAAAAATATCTTCTTTGTACTGTGTGTAACCAGCATCATGATAGGCTCTTAGCAGTTGTAAACGTTTTACCAGTACGTTGGGGTCTTTACAGTAGCTTATATCTACATAGGGTAACAGAGGCTTGTTGTGAACTTTGAGTCTATATGCAGACAGTTGATGTGCAGGGACTTGTTTTGATGTAATACGTGCTTCAGCAGTAGCGTTTCTAGGTACAAACATAACTTGTTTCGATAGCGATGAAGCGTTGAAATTTCCTTCTTCTTTACCTTGCATCTCTTCTTGAGATGTTTGCACTTCGACAGAACGTGTAGTAGGCTTAGGAAATGAAGTAAAATCATCAAGCTGTAATGGCAATGAATTTTCTTCTTCTACTTTCCCTTTACTACTGTTTTGATCAACATCATTATCCTTATTATCATAATCATGATCTTGCCTCTCTTTATCTTGAAGTTTGTGCTCAGTAACAGAACTTGCAGCAGGCCTAGACAGCAAGGGAGAATTAAAAATCTCTCGCAGAGGTGTACTTTTTAAACATAAATCAGTGTTCGCTGGAATATGGTTGAGCTCTTTGTATTTTGTTCCCGATGAAGCTACATTACACGCGGCTTCATGACGTTGAGCGTTGTATGCGTTCTTGAACTCTCTTCTACAATGTTTGCATTGAAAAATCGTCCTACATGATATCTCATGACGTCTCCTGTGATAGCTTCGGGAAAATGCTTTTCCACACTCTTCGCAAATATACCTAGAAATAGGTTTTTCCATGACGGACTTTTATCTTCTGCTAACAGATTCTTCTTTAAATCCACTCGACATTTGTTACTCTCTACTTTGATGATGCGAGCAGCTTAGCGATTAATAGTAAACTAACACAAAAGCGTATAACCAAGGTAGCAACAGTAAGGTTTAAGCCCATCAAGATGGCAAGAGTGAGGTTAGCGACGTTCTGCTGTTGGATTTTAAATTCCGCGCTGTAACATGCATAAGGTGGCAGCCTTGAGGTTTACTGCCGTAAAGATAGCGGCAGTGAGGTTAGCGACGCTCTATTGTCCTTCAAAGTGAGATTAGGGTTCGTCAAGAAGACAGCTGTCAAAAAAGCACGTGGCTATGTTTACCAAACAAGAGCACGTGGTCGTAACGTCACGGTCACGTAGTATGCTGCTTCAGCATGCAATGTTCAATGTCTACACCTACGTAGTAAACACTCTGCTATGTTTACAAAATGTTTACTCACAACTATTTTTTATGCTTTAAGTTCGTGCAGATAGGTAATGTTAAGATAGCAGCACACGTACAAGCGATGGTCACGTGCTCTAGTAGAAGATGCATGCATTATCAAAAGGTGATACGTACACGCTTTTAAACCTTGCTATTCTTACTGCTACTATGTTCGCAAGATTTTCAAAGATCGCTATTCTTTGTGCTTTAAGTTCGTTCGCATAGGTCATGCTAAAGTAGCAGAGCAAACACATGCGAACGTTGTACATTCTAGCGGAATGTGTTTAGTACGATAGTTGATGCATGCAAAATCGATAGGTGTTGTGTACACGCTTTGAAACTTAACTATTCTTCGTGCTTTAAATCCGTGCACATAGGTTATGCTAAGATAGCAGCACACTCTAGCGGGAGAAGTTTAGTACTCTAGTTGATGCATGTATAATCGATAGGTAATGCGTACACGCTTTTAAAACATTGCTATTCTTACTGCTGCTGCTATGTTCACAAGATTTTTATACATCGCTATTCTTTATGCTTTAAGTTCATGCGTATAAGTTATACTAAGTTAGCAGCATACTTATAAGGTTGTTGTACGCTCTAGTGGAAAAGTTTAGTAAGAAAGACGATGCATGCAAAATCGATAGGTGATGTGTACACGCTTTGAACTTGGGTATTTTTTGTGCTTTAACTTCGTGCACATAGGTTATGTTAAGATTGCAGCACACACAAGCGATGATCGCACGCTGTTGTGGCAGAAGTTTAGTACAAGAGTTAATGCGTGCAAAATTGACTGGTGTTGTGTACACGCTATTCTTTGTGCTTTAAGTTCACGCACATAGGTAGCAGCACACAATTGCGAACGTTGTACACTCTAGCGGTAGAAGTTTAGTACGATAGTCGATGCATGCAAAATTGATAGGTGATGTGTACACGCTTTGGAGCATAGCTATTCTTTGTGCTTTAACTTTATACACATACGTTAGCAATACACATATGCGATCGTTGTACACTCTGGCGGTAAAAAATAGTCGATGCATGCAAAATCAATAGGTGATGTGTACACGCTGTTAAACATCGTTATTTTTGTGCTTTAAGATCGTGCGTATAGGCTATGCTAAGATAGGAGTACAATCTAGCGGAAGAAGTTCAGGGTGATTTGTACACGCTTTGAAACATGATTATTCTTTGTACTTTAAGTTCATGCACATAGGTTATGCTAAGATAGCAGCACAATCTAGAGGAAGAAGTTTAGTACGAGAGTCGATGCTTGCAAAATCGATAAGTAATATGTACACGTTTTGAAAAGAGGCTATTCTTTGTACTTTAAGTTCATGGGTATAGGTTATGCTAAGATAGCAGCGCAATCTAGCGCAAGAAGTTTAGTACGAGACTCGATGAATGCGAAATCGATAGGTGTTGTGTACACGCTTTGAAACATGGCTATTCTTTGTACTTTAAGTTCATGCTAAGATACCAGCACAATCTACCTGAAGAAGTTCAGTACGAGATTCGATACATGCAAAATCGATAGTTGATGCGTACACGCTTTGAAACATGACTATTCATTGTACTTTAAGGTCATGCGTATAGGTTATGCTAACATAGCAGCACGATCTAGCGGAAGAAGTTTAGTACGAGAGTCGATGCATGTAAAATCGATAGGTGATGTCTACATGCTTTAAAACTTGGCTATTCATACTGCTGCTCTGTTCCTAAGATTTTTAAACATAGCTAATCCTAATGCTGCTCTTAACGACGTAGAGCTAAGGATTGATGAAGTGACCGTGACGTTACGACCACGTGCTCTTGTTTGGTAAACATAGCCACGTGCTTTTTTGACAGCTGTCTTCTTGACGAACCCTAATCTCACTTTGAAGGACAATAGAGCGTCGCTAACCTCACTGCTGCTATCTTTACGGCAGTAAACCTCAAGGCTGCCACCTTATGCATGTTACAGCGCGGAATTTAAAATCCAACAGCAGAACGTCGCTAACCTCACTCTTGCCATCTTGATGGGTTTAAACCTTACTGTTGCTACCTTGGTTATACGCTTTTGTGTTAGTTTACTATTAATCGCTAAGCTGCTCGCATCATCGAAGTAGAGAGAAACAAATGTCGAGTGGATTTAAAGAAGAATCTGTTAGCAGAAGATAAAAGTCCGTCATGGAAAAACCTATTTCTAGGTATATTTGCGAAGAGTGTGGAAAAGCATTTTCCCGAAGCTATCACAGGAGACGTCATGAGATATCATGTAGGACGATTTTTCAATGCAAACATTGTAGAAGAGAGTTCAAGAACGCATACAACGCTCAACGTCATGAAGCCGCGTGTAATGTAGCTTCATCGGGAACAAAATACAAAGAGCTCAACCATATTCCAGCGAACACTGATTTATGTTTAAAAAGTACACCTCTGCGAGAGATTTTTAATTCTCCCTTGCTGTCTAGGCCTGCTGCAAGTTCTGTTACTGAGCACAAACTTCAAGATAAAGAGAGGCAAGATCATGATTATGATAATAAGGATAATGATGTTGATCAAAACAGTAGTAAAGGGAAAGTAGAAGAAGAAAATTCATTGCCATTACAGCTTGATGATTTTACTTCATTTCCTAAGCCTACTACACGTTCTGTCGAAGTGCAAACATCTCAAGAAGAGATGCAAGGTAAAGAAGAAGGAAATTTCAACGCTTCATCGCTATCGAAACAAGTTATGTTTGTACCTAGAAACGCTACTGCTGAAGCACGTATTACATCAAAACAAGTCCCTGCACATCAACTGTCTGCATATAGACTCAAAGTTCACAACAAGCCTCTGTTACCCTATGTAGATATAAGCTACTGTAAAGACCCCAACGTACTGGTAAAACGTTTACAACTGCTAAGAGCCTATCATGATGCTGGTTACACACAGTACAAAGAAGATATTTTTGAAATAGAGTATGAATTACGTCGTGTAGGTATTATTAAGTAAGCGCTTACCCTCACCTAAGTCATCCATCTGTAGTATATAGTCGATCGAGTAGCTATATTCGTATAGATTATTTCCCAACATTCTCCCTTCCTTAGGGTGTTAACTCCGCCTCTAGTTGTAGAGCTGGTCTTAAGCCCGGATAAAGAGAGGAGAGGCGCCCTAGCCCTTTAGCCCATTAGCCCATTAGCCCTTTAGCCCTTTAGCCCTTTAGCCCTTTAGCCCATTAGCCCTTTAGCCCATTAGCCCTTTAGCCAAGGAATGTGCGGTAATCTAATCTTCTTAGAACAAAGGTATCCCCTGACATGTTCTAAACACATGTTGTATCGAGTACAGTGTTCTATTATAGTCTTGATCACTTATTTAGTGTTCTAAACACTTCAATCAATGTTCCGATCACATGATAAAGTTAACGGCATAGAGTGCGGTGTTCGATTCTAGTCTTGTTATGTTTCTTTAGTGATTTGCAAGTCTAAACATGCATAATGACGTCATCACTGCAGCACATGCTTACTCTAGCTATCCCGATGCAGGTTTAAACTTGTTCGATAGAGCTATGCCTTGACATAAGAGGAGGCCTTAACAGCTTATGAAAAAGCACGTCGAATTTTTCAAATTACCTGCCACCACATTTCAAAGGTATGAGGTTTAGTGCTGTAAAGATACCTGCACGATGCAAAGCTAACTTTCTTCATCAGAGCAGCCACCATCTTGTGTGAGCACCTCTAGGCCGTATCATAAGCAGCTGTGTATAGTCACCGTCTTGTCGCTGCTACCTCCCGCAAGCACCCCTAGGGCGTCTCATAAGAGCAGCAGCCAACTTGTGCTGTCTCATAAGAAGCTATGTATAGTCACCATGTTGTAGAATTAGATAGCTGCCAATGCCAAAGGGCCTAAGTAAGGAACGAACCGTCGATCTCATCATCAGACTATGTTTTTTTTCATGTTCCTGATACTGCAAACCTAGGTATCAGGTAGAAAATTTTTATCCGTTTTCGAGATATTTAACATTTTGCATTTAAGCCCCAAATTTAATGAATCGAACCTGCACGGCACGTTATACTCACTACCATAGCTAGACCTGACCATGTTACGAAGACTTGCTTCAATACAAGCTAAAACAGAGTGAATGCCAAAGGGCCTAAGTAGGAACCGAACCGTCGATCTCATCATTAGACTTATGCTATCATGTTCCTCGTACTGCGAACCGAGGTACTGGGCAGAAATTTTTTTGTCCGTTTTGCTCTACGATGCATCGCTTTCGAGATATTTAACATTTTGCATTTAAGCCCCAAATTTAATGAATCGAACTAGCATGACACGTTAGCCTCTAAGCTAAGAGCAGCAGCCATCTTGCGCAAGCACCCTTAAGGCGTCTCATAAGGAGACGTGTATAGCCGCCAGCTTGTGTCCGCCATCTTGCGCAAGCATCCTTAGGGCGTCTCTAGCCATCTTGTGCAAGGACCCTTAAGCCGCCTCATAAGAGCAACCGCCATCTTGCGCAAGCATCACTAGGTTGTATCATAAGGAGCCTTGTATAACCACCATCTTGCGCAAGCATCCCAAGGGCGTCTCATAAGAACCTGTGTATAGCAGCCATCTTGCGTAAGCACCCTTAAGGAGTCATGTATAGCCGCCATCTTATGCAATTAGCGTCGAGAGAGGACTGCCGTAGAATTTTTCTTTTTAAATTATCCACCACCACATTTCAAAGGTATCTAGCTAAAGATAGCAGCACTGCGTATGACAGGTGACGAATTTACATCTACTGCGATAAAGAGGGCAGCACGGTGCTCTCTGGATTAAAGATGGCGGATGATAGCTGTCAAAAAAGCACGTAGCTATGTTTACCAAACAAGAGCATGTAGAATTTGCCGCCACCACATTTCAAACTAAAGAGGGCAGCACTATGCTCTGTTGATTAAAGATGGCGGATGGTAGCTGTCAAAAAAGCACGTGAGTTTGTTTCCAAACAAGAGCACGTGGAATTTTTCAATTTGCCGCCACCACATTTCAAAGGTATCTAGCTAAAGATGGCAGCACGGTGCTCTCTTGATTAAAGATGGTGGATGATAGCTAACAGAACTTTTCAAATTGCCCGCTACTACATGCTTAAGGTAGTAGCCATAAAGAGGGCAGCACGGTGTTCTGTAGATTAAAGATGGCGGGTGATAGGTGATGAAATTGCCCGCATGATAGCAGCACGGTGCTCTGTTGATTAAAGATGGCGGATGACAGCTGTCAAAAAAGCACATGGCTTTGTTTCCAAACAAGAGCACGTGGAATTTGCCGCCACCACATTTCAACTAAAGATGGCAGCACGGTGCTCTCTTGATTAAAGATGGTGGATGATAGCTAACAGAACTTTTCAAATTGCCCGCTACTACATGCTTAAGGTAGTAGCCATAAAGAGGGCAGCACGGTGTTCTGTAGATTAAAGATGGCGGGTGATAGGTGATGAAATTGCCCGCATGATAGCAGCACGGTGCTCTGTTGATTAAAGATGGCGGATGATAGCTGTCAAGAAAGCACGTGGCTATGTTTACCAAACAAGAGCATGTAGAATTTGCCGCCACCACATTTCAAACTAAAGAGGGCAGCACTATGCTCTGTTGATTAAAGATGGCGGATGGTAGCTGTCAAAAAAGCACGTGAGTTTGTTTCCAAACAAGAGCACGTGGAATTTTTCAATTTGCCGCCACCACATAGAGGGCAGCACTGTTCTCTCTGGATTAAAGATGGCTGCTTGTCGAAAAGCATTTTTCAAATTATCCGCCACCACATTTCAAAGGTAAGTAGCTAAAGAGGGCAGCACTGTGCTCAAAGATGGCGGATGACAGCTATCAAAAAAGCACGTGGCTGTCAAAAAGCACGTGGATTTGTTTATCTCGAGCTAGTGAGGTTAAGTTGGTAGCACTAAGGTTTAGGCCCGTCAAGATGGCAGCACTGCCGATGACAGGTGACGAAAGAGGGCAGCACGGTGCTCTGTAGTTTAAAGATGGCGGATGACAGCTGTCAAAAAAGCACGTAGCTGTCAAAAAGCACGTGGCTTTGTTTATCTCGCGCTAGTTAGGTTAAGTTGGTACTACTGAGGTTTAGGCCCGTCAAGATGGCAGTACTGAGGTTAGCGATGCGTTGTTGTCTGTCAAAAAGCACGTGGCTTTGTTTACAAATCTGTCAAAAAGCACGTGGCTTTGTTTACCTCGCGCTAGTGAGGTTAAGTTGGCACTACTGAGGTTTAGGCCCGTCAAGATGGCAGTACTGAGGTTAGCGATGCGTTATTGTCTGTCAAAAAGCACGTGGCTGTCAAAAAACACGTGGCTTTGTTTACCTCATGCTAGTTAGGTTCAGTTGGCACTAGTGAGGTTTAGGCCCGTCAAGATGGCAGCAGTGAGGTTAGCGTTGCGTTGTTGTCGATGACAGCTGTCAAAAAGCACGTGGCTTTGTTTACAAATTCAAATCTCGCGCCAAAAATCAAATTTCCCGCCAAAATTCAAATTTCCCGCGGGCGGCGGCGGCGGCGGCGGAGGAGGAGGCGGGCGGAGGCGTGCGGCGGAGGGGGCGCCAGAACTCTCCCATTATACTACTGACTTTGTTGGACTTTGATAACATTTCCGAGCGAGCTGGTCGTGCGATTATGGGGGCTCGCAACTGTGAGCTTGCATTCTGAAGATAGTGGTTTCGAATCCCACCGTCAGCAGCCCTGAATATGGCTTTCCATGGTTTCTCATTTTCACACTAGGCAAATATTGTAGCTGTACGTTATTTAAGGCCACGGCCGCTTCCATGGGACTTCAAGCCCTTTCTTATACCATCGTCGTCATAAGAACTAACTTCGTCTATGCGACGAAAAGCAACTTGTAAGAAAAGAAGTTATAAGATTTGGGAATAACTCCCAGCAATGATTGATTGAAAGATGGTGTATGAATAGTTCGTGTATTTATTACAAATACTAAACACTTTTACATGCCAATTCTAACGAGAAATTTTACATTTTCAAGTACAGAAACCAATACGATCTGAAACAAAACACACTTTACTTATTACTGAACATTTTGCTTGTTATCGTTATCATTTACTTCTTCATTAATACATCTTGTATTGATAATTAGAAAATTTTAATGGTAAATTTGATGCATGCGAATCGACTTGTTTGAGTATGGTATAGAATTGATTTCCTGGATTTGTAAGAAAAAAAAGTCAGTTCTGAAAATTAAATCTTCACGACCGTGATGTATTGGAAGTACTTTCTCTTGTTTGATTTTGTATAATATAAGGCAGAAAGCACTGAGAAAATATAACTGTAAACATGAAATAATCGCCTTAGCACGTTTTTAGTATCTAGCTCTTCAATGTCCTGTACGCGGAAATATGCAGAAAAGTTTACTTTGCACCTTCAAATAGCACTGGACTGAGCCAGGATTGACCATGTCAAGCTGGATTCAGAAGACCAGCGCCTTAACCGTCTGATCCACTCAGCCTGGCGTATGTTATACGTGGAGACAAAACATGACGTCTTCAGTTCCTGAAAGCGAGCTTGAAGCCAGTAGTCAATTATACCCTGCACTCTGCTGAGTTAACGAGTTCTAAGTGATCTTTGTTTGATGTGAAGATGTTACCAAACCACTTTCTTCCGCACTTTCTCCAGTCTTTACCCTTTCTTCGTGTTGAGTGTAGTAGACGATTTGGCAACTCCGGCTACAGTAGACGTAGTAAATCCTATAAGCCACTAATAGACACCGGGCTGCCGCTGGTGAGGAGAAGTCGTCATATTTTGTCCCCAAGTATATAACGTTATTAGTGCTCGACAGACTGAAAAGCTTTACATTTACATTAACTATGTCGATTCCGGAAAGAACGGCTTCCGTTCAGAAAGGACATCTTATATTGTTGTGTTGATATTGTTATTTTTTTATACATAGGTTGATGCTTATACGTTAAGTAGTGATTCAGTAAATTCAAGATATCACCTTCATGTGAGCTTTTGACCAATTGGAACATATACACAAAAATAACAATACCAACACAACAATATAAAATGTCCTTGCTTAACAACTTCCTTCTTAGTGAAATGTATAATTGTAATTTGTTCAGCCAGAATAATGACAAAATTTCAGGACTAAGAGAGGGCGCAACCTTCTCGAAAGGGCCCCTAAATTTATTATGGTGGCCTTTAACCGACGCTCTGAGTTGCCAAGTTTATATCAGAAAATTGAATTTATCACTTATAGTTAGCCAGAAACAAACTTTGATATACAGGCTGATGTTCGTAACACTGTCAATCAATCAATCAATCAATCAATCAATCAATCAATCAATCAATAAATCAATCAATCAATCAATCAATCAATCAATCAATCAATCAATCAATCAATCAAACAATCAATCAATCAATCAATCAATCAATCACTACTGATCTGCATAAAAGGCAGTCGCCCAGGTGGCAGATTCCCTATCTGTTGTTTTCCTAGCCTCTTCTTAAATTCCGGTTCATGCAGGATGCAGAGTGACAAACTGTTACGATAAACTTATGCGCATTATTGGTACCTTATATTGATAGATAAAAATGCTTTTTGCTCGGGGCGTCGACCTAGAAAGATCTTAGGCCCTACTTGCACCATATGTGAGGAACCTGCGTGTGTTTTGTAAATGGCGGAAGTGTAAAGTGTTGAATGTGAGGAAAGGAACGTTAAGGACGACACAAACACCCAGTCCCCAGACCAGGGATATTAATCATTTACAACTAAAACCCTGACCCGGCCGGGAATCGAAACCGGGGTTGCCGGGTGACAGGCGGACGCTTTGCTCCCTACACCGCCGGGCAGGACTATTGATACCTTAGTTTTCTTTGGAAAGCATTTGTGAAATCAATTATTTCAGTTTATGAAGGTATTTGCAAAATGGGGAAAAGGGCTAGAAGAAAATGTAAGTGAGCCGTTCAAAGACCGAACATCTTCACTGTCCTTTCCTAATTCTCTTTGCTACAACGCGAGGTATTTTGTTTGACACCCACCACTCTAGAAATGCATCAGTGTCCAATACCTTGGCTCCATGGTAGGAAAACTGGGTCTATGTAATCAGGATGTAAAACACTGGATCAGTGTAGGCTGGCTGAATCTGAAGCAAAGTTTGCCTGAGTACTGTGATAGGAGGATTCCGTTCAGGCTTAAAGGAAAGCTCTATATGACGGTAGCGAGGCCTGCAGTAACTTATGCTTCGAAATGTTGGATATTCTATGAACACCACAAGTGTCTTCAAAATGCCACGGAGATGCAGATGTATAGATTGTCAGCAGGAGTTTCGAGGAAAAGTCACGTACGTCGCACGTGAACGAGATGGACATGGAGGAGGTTCAGCCTGAGCAGGTGATTTCACTTCAGAAGGTGAAGGAGCATGAGGAAAGCTTATTAGTAGGGCTCGAAAGTTCAGGATAAATGTATTTTTTCCCGCAAGTGTCCGAAGACGAGGCCCAATCCGAGTTACTCTACGTCAGAAAATTGTGGGCTTTATTTGTTCTTTTATTTTGCCCTTTTGGCGATTTTTTTTATTCTAGCGTTTTTGTAGGTGTTAACTATTTTATTGCAACGTCACCTCATTTTGACTACATATTTACTGCCCATTCCCAATTAGAACCATCATTAGTTCATCATCACGTCTTGTCCGACTCGTTGGCTGAACGGTCAGCGTACTGGCCTTCGGTTCAGAGGGTCCCTAGTTCGATTCCCGGCCGGGTCGGTGATTTTAACCTTAATTGGTTAATTCCTACGGCACGGGCTCTGGGTGCATGTGCTGTCTTCTTCATCATTTCATCCTCATTACGACGCCCAGGTCACCTACAGGCGTCAAATAGAAAGACCTGCAGCTGGCGAGCCGAACCCGTCCTGGGATATCCCGGCACTAAAAGCCATATATTTCATTTCATCACCTCTTAAACATCTCTTCTCTGGTAAGAGAGCAAATGACATGGAAAAATGAAATCGATGCTTGAAATAAACCACGGGTATCAAATTATGTGCAAGATAAGTGAAATATTGAAAGGAGAAAATTTTCATGTGATTCTTTTCGAAGAGGAAGATCTCACTTGCTTCAAGTGCGAACCCTTAACATCCGTTGATGTAGAGAGAAGTTTCTCGATGTTTCGCAACGTGCTGTCTGAAAACGGACGATCCTTTACAGCTAGGAACCTGGAGATGACTATTGTGCTACACAGCAAAGTCAACTGAGGTAAGGTTTCCTAACTCCAATTTCTGTAACATAGTGCGGTTAAGGCAAATATAATTCAAGTTATATTAATTTCTATTTCTTTCTGCAAGGTGTACATTGCGGGTTCGCTGAATTCAATCTAGGTGGGAAAAGCATTGAATTCTAAATTTTGCAGGTACCTCTTTAACAAACAGTGAATTCCTTTTTATAAATTAGGCCAATCTAAAAATAAATAAATGTTGTCTGAAAGATTTCACTCATACATTTTTACACTGCATGTTGCATGCCACCAGAATTATGAGTTTTATAATATTGCGTTCCTCCATTAAATATGTAATTAAATCTTAAATTTTTAATGAATTTGGATCATATTTTTGCGTATTTTTTTCGAAATTTTAGGTCTTTTTACAGGTCTTTTCTAGGGAATTTGTACGTCTTCAATTTCTGAACGAGACTTATTATGTATCAGAGCCCTTGACCTTCAGCCACCCGGGACTAAGCAGAAGCGGGAGGCCTAATAACAACTTACTGTGCCCAACAGATGAGGCGATATTAATTTTACTGCTCAACTGATGTTGAAACACAAGCCAAGGAAGTGTTGCTCCGTTTCCCCAACACTGGATGTTCTGCAGCTTGAGCAGCACGGCAACTAGAACGTCATCGATGAACGTACATCGACGACAAAGCGAAGAAGAAGGTGAACTTATCCTCAAAGGAAAGTGCATGTATACTCATATTTTCTTATAAGCAATATGCCAACTTTACTGGGCTTGGGAGCAGCGTTGGTGATCTTCACCTTCTCCAGAACGGGGTCGTAGTTTATGTCGGAGTATCTACTGAGGATGACGTAGTAGAGGTTGGCGGAGGTCAGCTGCACTAAGCCGAGTTCTATGTTTTAAGAACTTCGCTGAGATAGTGGCCGGCAGGATGTATTCAGTGTACCAAATTTGGCACTCCCTCTCACAGGATTGTCCTTCACAAGCCGTGAATGGCACCAAATAATGTCTTTGGCAGTCTTGGAAAGAGTACAAGTAGAAAGGAACTGGGATCGATTACACTTTCTTAAGAAATATTTTACTCAGCAAAGAAAATGTAATCAGTAAAATTAAAATTAAAATTACCTTACAGAAAGTTTTAAGGAATTCACTGATTGTTTCTCTTTGGACCTGAATAATACAAACGTTTGCAAGGAAAAAGTATATGTTGCTTCATTTTGTGTGATTTTATAGCATAGAGGCATTAGGCGGCTTTCATTACTAGGTGAAACTAAATGTGATATCTTGAAACTTCCCAAATCATATTCTCGCAATATTTTTATTTTAGTTAGTGATTTTTAGCGTTTGAAAAGATTTTGCATTTACTCTGAAAAAAATTAAAATTCTCATCAGTAATCCTCTACGTCGTAAGGGGAAAACACATCTTTGCATTTACAGAAAAGACATCAAACAGGGGCGCTTGAAGGAATGCCTTTATTTAATTTTAAGATCATCATTGGTATGACTTTGGAAGTACTGCAGAGGTAACAAAGTACGTTATCCTGAACTGGTGAAGCTACTGGTTTTGCTGTAGAAGAAGTAAAAATGCTGTCATCATTACAATTTATTTTTTCACATTCCTGGTTCCGTGCCATGTAAATATGTAACGATTACTATTTTATTTCAAAGTAAATTACAAGTAACAGTTACTAAGAATGTAATTGTTACAAGTAAAATTTACGAAGAATGTAATCGTTACAAGTAAAAGTTACTAAGAATGTAATCGTTACAAGTAAAAGTTACGAGGAATGTAATCGTTACAGTAAAAGTTACTAAGAATGTAATCGTTACAAGTAAAAGTTACGAAGAATGTAATCGTTACAAGTAAAAGTTACTAAGAATGTAATCGTTACAAGTAAAAGTTACGAAGAATGTAATCGTTACAAGTAAAAGTTACTAAGAATGTAATCGTTACAAGTAAAAGTTACTAAGAATGTAATAGTTACAAGTAAAAGTTACGAAGAATGTAATCGTTACAAGTAAAAGTTACTAAGAATGTAATAGTTACAAGTAAAAGTTACTAAGAATGTAATCGTTACAAGTAAAAGTTACTAAGAATGTAATCGTTACAAGTAAAAGTTACTAAGAATGTAATCGTTACAAGTAAAAGTTACGAAGAATGTAATCGTTACAAGTAAAAGTTAGTAAGAATGTAATCGTTACAAGTAAAAGTTACTAAGAATGTAATCGTTACAAGTAAAAGTTACTAAGAATGTAATCGTTACAAGTAAAAGTTACTAAGAATGTAATCGTTACAAGTAAAAGTTACTAAGAATGTAATCGTTACAAGTAAAAGTTACGAAGAATGTATTCGTTACAAGTAAAAGTTACTAAGAATGTAATCGTTACAAGTAAAAGTTACTAAGAATGTAATCGTTACAAATAAAAGTTACGAAGAATGTAATCGTTACAAGTAAAAGTTAGTAAGAATGTAATCGTTACAAGTAAAAGTTACGAAGAATGTAATCGTTACAAGTAACTGGATTACTTTTATTCATTTACTTCCGAGCTCTGGTCTTCGGACATGATGAGGGGAACTTCCTTCCGTACCCTGACCATAGCGAGGTACCTGAATGGTGTGTATGGTTCGCGAGAGTTGTCTCCTGCCGAGGCGTGACGCTAAGCCTGGGGATACAGAAGTGTGTTGGATGGAGGGCATCAATGAAGCAGGGGGTAATACGAAAGGATAAGAAGAAGGGGGAAAGTGGTCAAACACCAGATAGTAGACTGCCTATTGCCGAAGGAATCTTGCCAGTGACAGTTCTTTTGGACAGTACGTGGGTGTTGGCACAGACAAATCACGATCTTCCGACAATACGTAACGGAATTATGAAGGATGATAAGAAGCAAAGAACAATACTAGAGGGGCCAAAGCAAGTTGCTAAGAATGCAGTCCTGCTGCGGATTCCTGAGCGTGTAGGAGTCAGCAGTATCACCGAGACCAGCTAAGGCAGCCGGGGAGTCTACAAACTGTTTCCTCTTTAGAAAATCTCCTCGGCTGTGTTCATCTGTGACCCGCGGTTAAGCAACAAAAGCTTGGTAATTGCGGGAGGGGTGACCGGCGTGGAGAAGCACTTTGTCTCGGAGGGAAGGTACATTAATGGCACCTGAGGCCGGCAGAGAGTGGAAGGTGACCTCAGCAAGAGGTGCGCTAGTATGGGGTTCATTCAGAGCCGGCGAAGGCACAGTAAGCGGCGCAGCAACATTGAGCGTGGCCAGTTGCTGTCTAGGTGACCATTGATCGGTGAGAGAGCTGGAAGAGCTCGGGAGCTCAGAGAGTGCGGCGATGTCCTGGTCCTCTGTGTCATCCGCAGTTAATCAATATTGCGCCTGGCTAACTGGTGGATGTGGTAACCGGTGGTTTCACTCTCCTTCTCGGTGTTGGTTGACTCCTGTTGACTACTGTCTCATGCCTCTTCAGTCGGCTGTCCCATGAAGAAATAAGGAATGTGTTACGTACTCCGAAGATTATCATTGTAAATACAAGCCATCTGAATAGTTTACGGTGAGTAAGGAAATGACTTGTGAATAAAAGTAAGCTTGCTATAATATACTGAATAGGTTGTAAACAGAATTAGGTAGATATGCGGTACTGGTAACATAATATTTTAGGTTAGACACATTTAAGCAATGTTTGATGCAGCCTGCCATTTCATGCCACTGTTCATGATTTTTTTTTCCTGCTAGTGGATTTACGTCGCACCGACACAGACAGGTCTTATGGCGATGATGGTATAGGAAAGGGTTAGGAATGGGAAGTGGCCGTGGCCTTAATGAAGGAACAGCCCCAGCATTTGCTTGGTGTGAAAATGGGAAACCACGGAAATCCATCTTCAGAGCTGCCGACAGTGGGATTTGAACCCACTATCTCCCGGATGCAAGCTCACAGCTGCGCGCCCCTAACCGCACGGACAACTCGCCCGGTCATCAATTTTTAATATATCACATTGTACATGTCACAGTTTTAGGTTGTTTAGCGGGGGCCCCCTGTTTCATTAGGTCTTATTGTAATATATGAATTTTAGCCTATTTAGCTGAAGAGAATGAACATATTCTCAAAACTTGTACTAGATATAACGTAAATGTGAAATGTAAATACATTTTTAATACATAGTATTAACTAGGCGGATTATCCATCTCTCTATTTACTGCCAATTCATAGCCAAATCGCCAAGTATTCAGCTTGGCAAGTACTGTCACCTCTTACCCATCAATAAAACTCAGTGAGATCTCGACAAGGCATGCTCGGAGATCTCGATACTGCCAAGATCTCACTGAAGATCTATTTTACCAGTGGATTTCGGAAATGTGGCATCTATCCGTACAATCCTGATATCCGCCAATATGACATTTTTAATATGACCTTGTGTTCATGTACATGTTGGAGAAGATATCACTGTGGAATATATTGCCAGTAGTCCTACGATGTCACAGAAACATGAAGATTCACCTGCATTAATATCATTCAGTTGTTTAATCCAGGAACTGTCTCCCTTTCTTATAGTAAGACCACCATCTAAAAAGGAAAAGGAAGAGGAAGAAGAGCACAACAATCCTCCTTGGCAACCTCAAAGGATTACAGAAAAAATCTAAGGAAGAAGAAATGAAAAGAAGCCTTCAGAACGAAACACACCAACCAGAACTGGGCGTGTAACTGTGAAGCTAATTCCTCAAGTAGCCTTAATTGCTCAGAGAATTACTCCGCAGTATGCGTTGGCTAATTCTATGACGACGACTGCTATGAGGCATGGGTCCAATTTAGCGGGGAATGCAGGAAATTGTTCCAAGATATGTGTGTGGAAAATGGTAACTGTGAACGGTTTATATGTACCCACTGTGTACATTAGTTCTTCACCGTTCCGAGGTCTTACCTAGAGTCAGAGTCGGCGTCTCCAGAAACCTTTTAAAAAAGTGGGACGTATAGCGAATAACATTATTAGATTCTCCGTAAGTGTGGGAGAAGTGGATATTTTCATCATTCCTTTATTTGATACTTAATACCGTTAAGCAATTTTTGTTTTGGTAATACATGTCAGGAAATATAAACCAACTGTTTACAAAATCACCAGGAAAATGTCGAAATAATTTGCAAATATAGTTTGATAGAAATTACAGGTTATTTTTACTTAGTGTCTAGAGATATCCCTAAATTATCTACCAAACAAAACTCCATGGATCAACAGTCTCGAAGGGCCATGGCGTACCAAGAGACCGCTGATCAGCCCGAAGGCCTGCAGATTATGAGGTGTCATGTCGTCAGCACGACGAATCCTCTCGGCTCTTATTATTAGCTTTCTAGACCGGAGCCGCTATTTCACCGTCAGATAGCTCCTCAATTCTATTCACGTGGGCTGAGTGGACCTCGAACCAGCTCCCAGATCCAGGTAAAAGTTCCTGACTTGCCCGGTAATTGAAGTCGTGGTCTCCTGGTAAGAGGCAGTTACACTACCCCTACACCAAGGGGCCTGTGTCCTAAATTACAGTATCTTCTCGTACCTATATAATTGAGATTGTTACTGTATTTATAACAGTGGAGTATGTTTGTAACAGTTTGATTCATTTGTCTCCATAACGTGCGTTCTACATCTCTAGTTATCAATCAATCACTACTGATCTGCATTTAGGGCAGTAACCCAGGTGGCAGATTCCCTATCTGTTGTTCTCCTAGCCTTTTCTTAAATGATTGCAAAGAAATTGAAAATTTATTGAACATCACCCTTGGTAAGTTATCCCAATCCCTAACTCCCCTTCCTATAAACGAATATTTGCTCCAATTTGTCCTCTTGAATTCCAACTTTATCTTCATATTGTGATCTTTCCTACTTTTAAAGACACCATCCAAACTTATTCGTCTACTGATGTCCTCCCACGCCATCTCTCCACTGACAGCTCGGAACATACCACTTAGTCGAGCAGCTCGTCTCCTTTCTCCCAAGTCTTCCCAGCCCAAACTTTGCAACATTTTTGTAACGCTACTCTTTTGTCGGAAATCGCCCAGAACAAATCGAGCTGCTTTTCTTTGGATATTTTCCAGTTCCTGAATCAAGTAATCCTGGTAAGGGTCCCATACACTGGAACCATACTCAAGTTGAGGTCTCACCAGAGACAAATATGCTCCCTCCTTTACATCCTTACTACAACACCTAAATACTCTCATAACTATGTGCAGAGATCTGTACCCTTTATTTACAATCATATTTATGTGATTACCCCAATGAAGATCTTTCCTTATATTTATACCTAGGTATTTACAATGATCCCCAAAGGGAACTTTCACCCCATCAACGCAGTAATTAAAACTGAGAAGACTTTTCCTATTTGTGAAACTCACAACCTGACTTTTATCCCCGTTTATCATCATACCATTGCCTACTGTCCATCTCACAACATTATCGAGGTCATTTTGCAGTTGCTCACAATCTTGTAACTTATTTATTTCTCTGTACAGAATAACATCATCTGCAAACAGCCTTATCTCTGATTCCACTTCTTTACACATATCATTGATATATATATATAAGAAAACATAAAGGTCCAATAATACTGCCTTGAGGAATTCCCCTCTTAATTTTTACAGGGACAGATAAAGCGTCACCTACTCTAATTCTCTGAGTTCTATTTTCTAGAAACAGAGCCACCCATACAGTCACTCTTTTGTCAAGTCCAATTGCACTCAATTTTGCCAGTAGTCTCCCATGATCTACCCTATCAAATGCCTTAGATAAGTCAATCGCAATACAGTCCAATTGACCTCCTGATTCCAGGATATCTGCTATATCTTGCTGGAATGCTACAAGTTGGGCTTCAGTATAATAATCTTTTCTAAACCCAAACTGCCTTCTGTCAAACCATTTATTAAATTTGCTAACATGTCTTATATAATCAGGAAGAATGCTTTCCCAAAGCTTACATACAATGCATAGCGATCATGTGAAATATTAAGAGCTTTAATGCGCATGTCTTCTCTAATATTCTGGCATGTGAATGTCCAATATTATTTACAGATCACCCATCAGAACTTTGTAACATCCGACCTTTAAAAATATTCAACATTGTGAATTGAAATAGTTCATTGATTATAATCGTCGGAGTAAATGTTTAATTATAATATTAAATTGACGTTTAAGTCTGACTGTATTTTAGCTATCCTAACACAAAGCACCATTATGAACAATAACACTCTTCCGAAAATTTTGGTATTGACGTGGGTTACTCTGAAATAATAAACACCGTACCGATATGTCTACGTCTTGTTCTTGTCACAACCTCTCTAACGGTACAGCACGATCACGAACAGCTCCGATATCGCTGGAACATTTGCGGGTAGCATCAACAATACTTCCCGATATAGCAAAGTCACAGTGCCAGAGGGTTGGTCACTAAGAAGACTGCCATAGTAACAGCTCCTGGAGCACGTTGTCACTGCTCCATTCCGAAAATAAGTGACACGTACCGGTACACCAGTACCAACACATCTCTACGAAGAACAGAACGACATACATTTGTAATACTGTAGTCATCATGCGTCCACAAAGACAATCTGAATCCGAAGGTGATAATTATTATATTCATAGGACTTAACTGGGAAAAATGGAAACTGTTCAGTAAAGAGTCCACTCAAATATGTTTACGTTTCCAAAAGTCGTGCTTTAAAAAAACCTGAGGAGAATAAGCCTTTATTTAGGCAGAGTACGTGTTTCGTTTCTTTCCAATACAGGGTCCCTTGGTGAAAATCCATGCCTGCAAAGAATGTACACCACCATTCCGTCGATAATTTCCAAAGATTAAACGTATAATAATTGAGTCGAAAAGAGGATGCTCCAAAGAGACTACTCAGTACCAAGAGGGGATATTCGTTCCGCCTACGCAAAATCTATTGATGTCTGCGGTGATATTTGTGAGAAAACTTGACTATGTGCGTGACAAAATGTGAAATAATTCAGAATTTGATAGACATTTCTGAAATACCTGAACATCTTAATTTTTTTAAAGTAATCCTACTGCACATGGAAACAGGAAGAGAGAATGAATGAAGGAGAATTAAACAAGCCCAGAATGCTGGAAGCGGATCATAAGAGAGCCTATAGACAACATAAGAAATTTGAGGAGGTCGGACACCACGAGCCATACAGAAATACGCCTACTGTGCCCATCTAACCTATGGAAACAGATACGCACCAAAACATTCATGAAGATGTAATCGAATCGGTGGGAACTAAATAGAATGTGATTTCACGACATTTGCTACAGCAGAACCCAACTCGAAGAAAATCCTTAGCCTAGACTTTTTGCACTCACTCATTTCTCATACTCACACGATGTAATCTACTGCCAAATAATATGCGTCGGTGGTTCGAATACACAAATGAGCATTTTTAAGAAGCATAGGGTAAATAAGCCATTGTGCAAAAATTTACAGCATCATCATCATCATCATCTTAGCGTTGTCCCACTGATGCAGCGTCCACATTTTTTTTCACACGCCATTTCTGACTGTCATTTAGTCTCAAGCCGACGATCTTATATGTCCGCGTTTATTGTGCCTTGTCAACGCATCTTAGGTCATCCACGCGGACTCTGCTTTAAGAGTCGAATTAGCGGATGTTCTAGAAGCTGCATTCAAGGCGTGATCATAACCGTCGAAGGCACTGCTCTCACATTTTCTTCACAATTCGTGCAATGCCTATTTGTTGCAGAACCAAGCTGTCGGTGACGTGGTGAATTATGGATATGCCTATAGCTAGCGAAGCATTCACATCTCCATTTCATTTTTCGAGGGTCTGATCCGGGAGTACTACTGTGCGGTATATCTTTAATTTAAGGTGTCGAGGTGTTCTATTATCGTAGAGTCCACGAGTGACTTCTCTCGACCGCATCTCGGTTGAGTGTATCCTTGCACTCAGCTCATCGCTGATGCCTATATCTTTGTGCAGTCGTGACCCAAGGTAGCTGAAGTTTTCAGAATTCACCAGGTTTCCTCCATCGATTTGGATGGTCCCATTGTTCGGGCAAGTGTCCCGGTATTCTGACTTATTGGTATTCATGTTTAGTCTGTATAGCGAAAGATAGTTGTTCTGTTCTTGAACTTGTTGTTTGTGGTTCAATTGTCTGGAAGAAGACATGAAACTACAGAGTGTCCCAATAAAATTATTCACTTGTTAAACGGCAATACATTCTGTGTCTTTTAACATAAGAATCCATATTAAAGTGGAAATGAACGATGTTTAAATGCGATACAGTCTCATGAAGCAAATCTACTTCCACAGGAGTTGTCCGTGCGGTTATGGGCGCGCAACTGTGAGCTTGCATACGCAAGCTAGTGGGTTTTGACCCCACTGTCGGCAGCCTAAAGATGGTCTTCTGTTATTATCACACCAGGAAAATGCTGGGGCTGAGCATTAATAAAGACCACAGCCGGTTCCTTCCCACTCCTAACCCCATCGTCGCAATAAGACCTGTCTGTGTCGGTGCGACGTAAAGCAATTAAAAAAGAAGCTTCCTTTCATATCCCATCGTAGCCATGATACATATGCAAAACAAAAAGAATAAAAAGAAATACAGGGTATCAAGCGTAGTTTTTCCTACGTGTACACGTGTTCAGAATGACGTCTGTTCTGTTCAGGGAACAACTGTCAACGTGTACCAATGGAGTCAAATGCGTTACGAACTATGCCATGTCCTGCAGTTACCTCCGTCAGCTGGTTTCATGCCGTATCTTTCAGGTATCTCCAAAATTAAAAGTCCATTGAGGTGAGGTCGGGGGAAATGAACAGAGAAATGAACGCTAACTCTTCGCACAATCCATCTGTTTGGAACAGCAATGTGTCTCTTGGTTGGTAGGAGCGATACATAGCATCAAGGTGAGAGGACGTTGTGCTTAACTAAGATAAACGCTAAGAGGATAACAGTGAATACGTCCTTAGTTTAAGCTCGTCTTTGAAGTACAAAGAGAAGTTTTTAATTAAGAGGAATATCCTAGTATCTCATTGACAAGAATACACACAGAAAATTCTTTTGACTTATTTTCTGTTGTCTTCCCCCTGCTACGAAAAAGCATGCTTCTCCCAATTGAGAATTTTCGCCTTGATAGGCGTGACTTATTTACACATTCCCTGGTATGCTTCACCTATTTGTCTCAGTTTCTTGTCTGTGCGTTGTAATAATAATAATAATAATAATAATAATAATAATAATAATAATAATAATAATAATAATAATAATAATAATAATAATAATAATAATAATAATAATAATAAGTTTTAGTACTAAATAATATTGGTACGCAAACTTCTGCGATCTTCACTATATGTAAAGCAGGAGTAGCCGCAGCGTGACAAGTTTTATGTTCAGAGTTTCAAATATGCC
This sequence comes from Anabrus simplex, assembly GCF_040414725.1. Taxonomy (NCBI): domain Eukaryota; kingdom Metazoa; phylum Arthropoda; class Insecta; order Orthoptera; family Tettigoniidae; genus Anabrus; species Anabrus simplex. Next base: position 414,750,001 of record NC_090269.1, read on the forward strand.
ATATCGTTTCGTAATCCCATGCCAAAGATGCTAGGTGACACTAAAATTTTTGGTTTAATGTCATTTTTTTATTTTGTAAAAGGGAAAGAATAAGTTCATGTATGTCGAACCCTTGTCCCATTTCTCTACGGGATCAGGTATGAAGTAAGATGAATTTCGGTACCGGGTTTTCACGACCGGATGGTCTTCCTGACGTCAACTTCACAAGAGCAGTTAGTGATATACACTCAAGAAAATGCAAATTGCAACACCCAGAAGGAGTAGTGCTACATTGCTGCAATTGAACATGCAGGACGCGTGCTTGGTTGTGATTCGATGATTACACTGTCAGATCCCTCTAACCGCAAGTTTGGACAACAATCAATACAGGACATGCCCACCACGAGCTCCAATACATTGATGAATGGAGTCAATAAGGCTCTGGATCGCTCCTGAGGAATTGTGGCCCATGCTTGCTGCACTGCACGGGTCAGTTGTCCAGAGTTGTGGGTGGCTGAGGACGGTTGGCCAGTTGTCGACCCATCATGTCGCACACATGCTTAACAGGACTGAGGTCCGGGGATCTGGCGGGCCATTCTAATGTTGTGATGTTGTAGAGAGCTTCTCTGGAGATGCGTGCAGTGTGAACCTGGGCATTGTCCTGCTGAAACATCCCATTAGCAATGTTGTGGCACTTAGCGCAATTAATACCCAATTATTCTACGTGTCAGCACAATTTCTCGGACCATACCTAAAAGGTACAGATCCGAGTAGTGGAAACGTGCAGAACAAAACAAAAATCAAAGAGAAAATGAACAGAACTCACCATTTAATGAAGCGGTGACACCAGTGGGGTGGATTAAATGGAGACCTGGTCATCTAAAAATGTTTACCTTTTACAAATGAACACAACCACAACTTGGAAACAAAGCGAGATTTAATGATGAAACATAAGAACTTACACATTAATTGAAAAATCCTCGCTGGAAATAGATCAAAATAAAACTTAGCATTTAAAAGTTGTTTGAGAAAAACCTACGGTCGACCGATTTGTTAGAAATCAATAGGATAAGTAAATTAATCATTTAATTAAAAAATAATAATTTATTAAGGCCATACGCCATGTTAAAAATCTTCTTCCACCGTTTACATATAGTGTAAAACCAATACACATCACTCCAAATTTGATATAGCCCTAAAATATTTGTTTTGAAATGTTAAGAATCGAGTTAACTTAATTGCCTTTTCTTTTTTTCTTTTTTAAACAAAATGTTACTTGAGGTACATCCCAAGCAGTTCCTACAAGGAATGGAGTAGTGTCACAATCGAGTGTCAAGAAAAGTATTCCACAAAATAATAATGATAATAATAATCAGGGCAGCGATACGGCTGGGAACACATGCCAACCGGGAGAGGAAATTGCCAAAATATAACTGAAGGGAACGGGTTGAACCACCCACAAAACCAATTTTATAACAGGAACATCAATACATTTCCATCAACATTCATCAACTATCAGCATGTTTCATAACAACATTAGCGTTCCCATAGCAACGAACACACGTAGGTCAGTTCAGGGAACGGGCCAATCACAGGCCGCCAATCAACAATAGGCCGAAAACATTTTTAGAGACAAGGGAAAAACCGGGCGCTGAAATACCACGAAAATGCGTCCCAAATAAGTAATAATATTAGGTTAAGAAGCCGCAAAAGAAGTTTGAATGAAAATAGAAAACAAACGCAAACCCCACACCCTTGTAGTAACTCGCTTGGTCAGTAACCTTTGCTAAAACATTGTGTTAATCACTACCATCGGGCCTAGAAAGGGCACCACCAGACAGACAGACAGACAGACAGACAGACAGACAGACAGACAGACAGACAGACAGACAGACAGACAGACAGACAGACAGACAGACAGACAGACAGACAGACAGACAGACAGACAGACAGACAGACAGACAGACAGACAGACAGACAGACAGACAGACAGACAATTATAAAGTGCATTTCCTTGTCACTGTGGACACGTTTGATACCATTCTTTTAAAATTCTGAGAAATGTACAGACAAAACTCTTATTTTATATATATACATATAGATACAAATATCGCAACAAATTTATTTGCTATTGTTATTGTCCTAAAAATACAATAATTTCTATCTGCAATGTGGTACATGATAACAGCGGATGATGTGTTTAGCTGATCGCCCGGTAGATGGTGACAGCAGACTACTTGTTCTGTAGGGAGGCAAGATGTAACTTGTAACTTAACACACCCAAGACTTTTTGTTTTGTTTTGTTTTGCTTTGCCTCAGTTGAAACTGTCCGGCTCCATGGCTAAATGGTTAGCGTGCTGGTCTTTGGTCACAGGGGACCCGGGTTCGATTCTCGGCAGTGTTGTTAATTTTAACCATAATTGGTTAATTTCCCTGGCATGGGGACTGGGTGTATGTGTCGTCTTCATCGTCATTTCATCCTCATCATGACGTGCAGGTCGCCTACGGGTGTCAAATCAAAAGACCTGTACCTGGCGAGCCGAAGTATCCGGACACATCCCGGCGTTAAAAGCCATATGCTATTTCATTTTTGTGTTGAAATTGGAGTGGGGTGGTGTACGGAAGGTAGGTTACCGCCCGCGCCCCTCTCTCCATTAGGTCAAGGCCCCTGTGAGGCATGCCTACTCTGCTATTTCAGCCTGTAGAAACTACCAGCGCGAAGGCAATATTTAAGTATCGTATTGTTAATTGTGTGCTATTCTTCGGCATTAGTCGGCGATCAGTGCATTATTGGCATTTTTTGGACAATTCAGACAAGGAAACAACCAAGTAAAATTCTGAGTTTCTGTTAGCTGTGTAAAATAAGCCTGACATCATCTAGGTGAAACTTGCGTTCAAATAATGAGTGAAATAGGCCCCTTCGGAAACTTAACGAGTCTTTTGATCTCTTTAAAATGTAAACCATTCTCCTCTTGGGTTTAGGAAGAGAAGTATGAAATCAGAAACAAAAAAAATGTATGCCTGATTTAAGTATTAAGTATTCTGAATTTAAAGTAGCTAGAAAACTTCAGTTTTCTTGGTATAAACGACATTCGTGGTTAAAGCCTGTTTTACGTATGTTTTGTTTGGTGTTACTTTAGATGGGATAACTGCTACAAAACACTTTCTCAGAAAAGCGGAGAAGCATCAAAATTCAAATAAACATATTCAGAACGAAGAGAGATTCCGTTTACTGGGGCCCCGAAAGGATAGAACATTCTTGATCTGAAGGTGCAGGAATTCAAGTCGTTAAACATAACGAAGTCGTGAAACAAAATCGGCTTGTTGTTGAGAGACTTGTTGGGAAACATGAGCTTGGATTTCGAGATCATTTTGATCAAAAGGAACAATAGCCTAGAGATGTTAGATCGCCTTTCAAAACATTAACATAAAATCTGAGATCATCTCCAATCTACATCGGGTTTTAAAGGCACACCAAGTGAAATACAGAATGGATTAATTGAGTCTGTAACTGCTTTAATTCAGGAGACAATCAAAACAGAGTTAGATTCTTGTGATTTTATTGGTATTCAGGTAGATGGGACCTTAGATATATCAAATAGATCTTAAGTCAGTGTAATAACCTATTCGTGTATTCCGGTTCTGCTCAAAACAGAGCCGGACAGAAAGATTAATAGGCTTTTATAATGTTTCGATTGATAAGACTGCATCAGGCTAATGGGAATTAATTGTCGATATTCTGCGAAAATGGGGAGTAAGTGATAAATGAGCATGTCAACATATGACGGGTGCTCCACAATGGCAGGAAAGCATGGGGGTGTTCCGCAATACGTTAATCAAGTTTGTCCTGGGACATTATTTCTACACTGTTATGCCTACAAGTTAGCCGTTGTTCTCCTCCATTGCTCCAAAATATAATATCAGTCAGGCTCTTCATTCATAATCTGACAGCGTTGCATTCATTTTTAATAGATCTTCAGAGGAGCTCATCTTCTGGAATCTAAAGGATTCAGACTTCCACAAGTATGCACTACCCGTTGGAGCTTTCATTCCAGAGCAGTCCACACAACGTTTTCACGCTATGATGATCTAAGGCAGGTTTGTGAAGACATTGCAGGGAATGATAAGGGCTGCGACAGTGAGTCGTACAATTCTGCTGTTGGGTTGCTTAACATACACAAGAAGTCCCAGTTCATTTATTTGCTCTGTCTCTATAGATAAATTTATATATACTGTACCGGGAAAAAATGTCTGTCCTTGGAGCGCTAACACTAGCTTGAAGAGCATGGACTATTTCTAAGGGTGTGGCATGTAAACATTGGAGTTGCTACAGAGAGGGGTATTAGCTCATTGAACTTAGATTTTTTGATAATCTGATTTTGTTGTTCATTGAAAAAAAATTCATATCACCTTTCATACAAGTTGAGTTGGAGCGTTTTAGTAGGCTGGAATCTCCGGACTCCGGGATGGTTGCTGGACACGACCTGGACAGGAACCACGCCCGTCCTGGATGTGAAGTTCTCAACGTTCTAGAATTTCTCGAAGTTCTCGAGGATGTGGGAGTTCTCGAATCTCTAGGTGCACACATTGCAGGGTTCGATATCACACGACAATGTTGATGAAAGGTGAGGCGTGATTCACACACAAGTCCCCCGTATGGCTTCAACTTACTTGTGGCACTGTTAAATAAATTGACCTTTAAATATTGCGTTCACTAATTGCAAATGGAATATGTCAAATGTTAATGAAATTGACACTAGAATCTTGATTCAAACACATTTCTGAATCACAAATGTTTATAAATTATCACTTGAAAATAAGACGATTGAACTAAATGTCTGACCATGTGTTAGATGTCTGCCGAATTAATATTTGGGAATATAATATATAAGTTATAATGCCAAGTTCATGACATGAGTTTGTTGACGTTGGCATGGCAAACTAGAATGTTCTATTGGGTCACTAATCATTGTCATCACAGTTCCTAACTCACTGATCTCGTCAGTTCATGATTAGAACACAATATTAAGCACATGATGCACAGTTTATGCCAGTTCAGGACACATTGGCACGTTTGTAATAAATTAAGCAAATTAAACGGTACTCGAAAATGTCCTATTCCGTCGATAAACAAAATTACGTGTACCTGAAGACTGTTAAGCAATGTCATTAAGTGACCATTGAAGTAAAATTGCACTTGGAAAGAGTCTAACACTGTCCATGAAAAATGATTACGAAGTATAAATTATAAGTTCAATTGTGACACTGAAAAGTTCTACGTTCCATCGGAACTTCAGGAGAGGAAAACACAGACTCAGATATGGCATGGGTACTCTATGTTTCCACAGTCTGTTACGATGACACAAGTTTGGACACAAGTCCACATGCGGCACTAGAAAAATATTTCATGTTCCCACAGTTTGTTATGAAACATAAGTTCGAACGTAATACTCCGAAATACTCTAAGTTTCCACATTTCGTCACGAAACACAAGCTCATTGTGATACTTGGAAAATTACAACACTTATAAGAAAAGTTTTATGTTCCACAGCTTGTCGCAAAACACAAGTTCACATGAGACACTCAGAAAATTTCTATGTTCCCAAAGTCTGTCTGCGAAATACAAGTTCAAATGTAGCACTTGGAAAATTTACGACATTCACGAGAGAAATTCTAAGTTCCTTCAGTTAGTCGCTGAAACACAAGTCCTAACATGGCACTTGAAGAAAATTAAAGTTCCAACTCCACTGGAACCGAACACTCGAAATGCAATGATTCGTCAGACCTTAGGTTCGGTCCCCACTTGTAGAGCTCCAGCCGTCACCAGTGTCGCAGAGACGGTGGAGTAACATACACTGAATCTGTAGTTTGGATCGCCCTCCTTTTATACCAGATTGCGACAAAGCATCTAGAACATTGGTATTATCCACCCCTATAACTCCTAAAGTACGCGGTGGATTTTCTCGAGAATTTGACGGATTGCATCTACTACGATGGCTTCCACGTTGGCGATGTCAAAACAACAATATTTTTAAGCTAAATAGACTTTTGCAAATGGGCCGGGACATTACCATATATGGTAACGCATGGCCGTGTGGAGTTCACTCGAAGTGGCTACGTCACGGCTGAGTACGTCAGCGAGTTCGGCGGGGCTGCCTATCTTCCACTTTGCGCGAAGTTCAACACACATACTTCGAACTTCTTTCACGTAGCGGCGTTTCCGGTACAATACATACCGTCTCCTTGCTCTATTGCAATATAAAACTGCATCTGAAATAATTATATGCAATGATGTAATTAGAAAAACCACTGCTGTCCACAAGGCACTTGATAGGGTAAATCATGGAAGACTACTGGCAAAAATGAGTGCTACTGAACTAGAAAACAGATTGACTGAATAGGACTCAGAGAATTCGAGTAGGCGAAGCTTTATCTGACCCTGTAATAATTAAGAGGTGAATTCCTCAAGGCAGCATTATTGGGCCTTTTGTTTTCTTACATGTATCAATGATATGTGTAAAGAAGAGGAATCAGAGATAAGGCTGTTTGCAGATGATGTTATTTTGTACAGACTAATAAATAAGTTACAAGATTGTGAGCGGCTGCAGGGTAACCTTGATAGTGTTGTGAGATGGACGGTGAGCAATGGTATGATGATAAACGGGGTTAAATGTCAGGTGGTGAGTTTCACAGATAGGAAAAGTCCTCTCAGTTTTAAATACTGCGTTGATGGTGTGAAAGTTCCTTTTGGGGATCATTGTAAGTACCTAGGTGTTAACATAAGAAAAGACCTTCATTGGGGTAATCACATAAATATGATTGTTAATAAAGGTTACAGATCTCTGCACATGGTTATGAGGGTATTTACTGGTTGTAGTAAGGATGTAAAGTAGAGGGCGTATAAGTCACTGGTAAGACCACAACTAGAGTATGGTTCGAGTGTATGGAACCCTCACCAGGATTAGATGACTCAAGAAGTGGAAAAAATCCAAAGAAAAGCAGCTCGATTTGTTCTGGTTGATTTCCGACAAAAGAGTAGCGTTACAAAAATGTTGCAAAGTTTTGGCTGGGAAGACTTGGGAGAAAGGAGACGAGCTGCTCGATTAAGTGGTATGTTCCGAGCTGTCAGTGGAGAGATGGCGTGGGAGGACATCAGTAGACGAATAAGTCTGAGTGGTGTCTTTAAAAGTAGGAAAGATCACAATATGAAGATAAAGTTGGAATTCAAGAGGACAGATTGGGGCAAATATTCGTTTATAGGAAGGAGAGTTAAAAATTGGAATAACTTACCAAGGAAGATGTTCAATAATTTTCCGATTTCTTTGCGATCATTTAAGAAAAGGCTAGGAAAACAACGGATAGGGAATCTGCCACCTGGGCGACTGCCATAAATGCAGATCAGTAATGATTGATTGAAGAACGTGCGATCAGAAAACACCGTGTCCTCTTGCGTTGAAAATTTCGCAAGATGATAATGAGATAAATTTAGATTATAGCACATTACAAACGCTCAAAATTTTAACAACACTCCCCTATTTTAATGGAAAAAATATTGGTAAATGAATTGATAAACATTTATTCCGCTACAGGAAAACATTTTATCGCCTTAAAATCTTTTACATTATATTGTGCTCAATGTCTTCGAAGTGTGAGCATTGATTCGTTTAATATTAACATTCCTGTGAACACGGCTTCCTCCTAAAGGAGTATGAGCACTGCCAAGAGGATTAAAACATACTTGCGTAATACAATGTATAATGGAAGACTCAGCAGTCTTCGTACCACTTCTATTGAGAAAAAGCTTGTGAAGGAATTGATGGGTGATCAAATATTGAAGGACCGTGTGATTGACAATATTGCAATGACGAAAACTCGACGTTTGGAACTACTCTACAAGAAACTTTTAGGTACGATTTCCTGCCTACCCATTAATTAGTTAATTATTAGCTTCGCCACTGCATATACAAGTGGCAAAGGCAGGCCTCAAACTCTCTTTACGGAAAAAGCAACATATCTCATCACTAACATGAAGTCGGCATTTAGACACCTAGACGTGGGACAAGGAAAAATCAAGCGGGCAGAAATATTAAAACACCTAGGCGAGTGGATGGAACCCCACATCTCCTAGAATGAAGCCTTCACGTCACGATTCGGGAGAAGTGGGAAAATGGGAAAAGAACTGCATCTACAACAAAAGATCTCTAAATGTCAAGCTCAGATACAATCACACTTTCATCCACCTAGAGGCCCTATATGCTGTAGTGTGCCATCCGATGCATAAGAGTTGTCTGATGGAGAAACTGAGAGCCAAGGAAAGAAAGAAAGAAAGAAAGAAAGAAAGAAAGAAAGAAAGAAAGAAAGAAAGAAAGAAAGAAATATCTGAGGAAAATCTGCATACACGTAAAATAATTAAGTTATGTGATTTGGAGTGGGAGGATTGCACGTTATGCTCACGCGACACGAATGACTCTAGCGAGATTGACAACATTACTTACTTTCCAGGGAAGAAAATCCAAGAGCGCCTGGTTCACCGAGCTGGAAGGAGATTTACAAGAAGTGAGGCTTACTCGTGCATTTCTAATGGTCCTACCAAACAGTGTCTTTCCCTGTTATTCTTCGAAGGGAAATCATTGCTACTTGTCTGTTGTCAATATTTTGTAAGTGGTTTTGGTGTGAAGAGCAAAGTGTCACATATTGTAGTCTCCTGTGAGTGACAGCAGAATGCAAATAACCCTTTTCTAATGGATGAAACGTTCTGATTCCCAGCTGAATTCGGTAAAGCCGACAACATTTTCAAACTTGTAAAATGAACACCTTTCTTCTGGGCTCATCCCAAAGCAACCACGGCATTCTTAACGCAGGCAATGTTTTATTCTTCATGAACAAGTACATCTCATATCTAAAGAAAAATGTGCCACTCTCTGGATATAACCTGGGATCTGCACAGTTTCCCCCGGTAGAAACACGTTTTCCAACGCAGAATATAGTGTAGAGCTCGCTAAACAAAAACACTTTTCCCTCCGCAAAAATGAAATGATCTTGAATATATATCTCGGCCATGGCCATCCATCAATGGCTGCTAATTTTCAGATGACCGCAAGCCATAAGACACAGCCTGCACGGTTGCTAGGTAACATTGCCTGGCCATCCATCCATGCCATTCATCACAACCTGCACGGTTGCTAGGTAACATTGCCTGGCCATCCATCCGTGCCATTCATCACAACCTGTATGGTTGCTAGGTAACATTTCCTGGCCATCCATCCATGCCATTCATCACAACCTGCACGGTTGGTAGGTAACATTTCCTGGCCATCCATCCATGCCATTCATCACAACTTGCATGGTTGATAGCTTACACTTTCTGTGATGCCAACTTCCGTAATGCTAACTTTTAGGGGACGCCAGCCATAAGATATACTACATTTATGCCAAACAAGGCGCCGTGCAGTTTTACGAGAGGAAACGAGTACACTTGGTTCCTATAAAAACAATCCTACCGCTCCATTCAATTCAACATCTCAGACTGACATAATTGAGCTTCAAAGTTCTTGGTTTAGGACGGAAAAGAATGCTGAAACATTCCCCTGAACTGAAAGGTTGCTAGAGAAATCTTGCCACATCTTTCAGTCTACTGCAGCGTTAGCATTATTTTCGAGCTGTGTGCAACCAACGCCCTGTTATGATCTGTAGCAGAGAATTAGCAATGGTGATTCACGCCACTGGAATTTAATTTGTCACTTGTTCCATCCCTGTCCAGCAAGGGTGCCAGAGGTGAGCCAAGCCTTCAAGCCTTCAAGCAAGCTTGACTCCACCCTTTGCTTCAAGAACATGTTGACAGTGTGCCCACCAGTACGAGAATGAAGGGCACATTCGTGGCTAAATCTCCTTGAATACTCATTTTTCATAATAACTAAAGTTTTCGAACATATTTCAGTTCTTTACACTGCAAATGCATAAAAAGTCCAAAAATTTCAATTTCAACTTTTTTACCAGTAGCTGGGTGCTTCTTACCTTATCCGAGGTTGTCTGTGAAGTTTGTCTTGTTGGTGGGGAAATATGATTCTTCGTTTCAGAGCGGGCCACATTCATTTGTGGGTGCAAGTGCAGAGTACTGCGTAGCATTGCCTCATATTCGCATAGTGCCAGCTGCGTATCTTTCCCTTGTGAAATGGTAATGATAAAATGGAAAAATGGTACAATTTTCTCTAACGCTATTTGGGTTAGCCACTCGCCCATGCTAAATGGTAACAATTCTGATACACTCTTCTCAAAATCTATTCAGGTTAACCACTTGAAATCTTGAAGGATTATTATTTGTTCTTTGGCTATAATAATCACATGCATGAGGAAAAGGGGACTGACTTTCTATAGGCACATGAGCCCCCCGAAACCCTGCAGATTTACCAACAGATTCCTCACAGTAACAAGTAGGGGAAAGGCTTCCAAGGCCAAGTGGAACACCTCAGTAAAGGCAGACCTAGAGGAACTACAGATCCCATAAGAGACCATAGAGAAGCGATCTCAGTACCGACAGGTCATCTTACAGGGAGTCTTCCCACTGTCCTTCACAATCAAAAAGAATACAGGAACCACCTGACGTAGTGGACGGATGGAAGGAAGCAGGAACATAGCCAGAAAATGAAAGCATACTGGGCCAAGAAAACGTAGAAGACCTTAGCTAAGAGTTAAGTTGAGCCCCGAGGTCCCTAGTAGGCTAAAATGAACCAAAAACAGTAAGGTTAATTTGAGAAACAAAATATCATTTTCGATGGGCATTTATTAGAAGCTGCGACTGTTTTATCTAAAAAGGTGGAAAAGAACTTCTACGTTCTTTTAGGTTTTACTTACAGAAAAATCCATTTACTTCTCTTAATTAAGGCCATGTTGATGTGCATAAAACATTCATCGATCTAGCATTGGAAGTTTGCTTGAAAATCGTACCAAAGTACGAAGTACGATGCTAAAGTTTTAACAACACCATTTTTCACTTCAGGCAGTCCTTAGAATATTCCTCCGCCATACCCTGCAGCCTTTTTGTTCTCCTTGGTTACCCTTTAGTTCCTCTTCTTTCTTCGGACTCTATTTTTCATCTCGTTCATCTTTGCTCTGAGTTGAACATACTCCTTGAAGAACTTGATGAAGTCGCAATACTTGCGACAGGTTCAAGATCAACACGTGATGAGAACATGGCGGTATTTTCTGAAACATTTCCCTCTACCATATTTGAATCTTTAGCATTTTTACCTAAATTAACCGAATGTATATGGCGAAATTTCCATGTACAGTATAATGATTTCCCATGATATTTTTTCTTAGCAAATGCTTACGATCGAGCCATTGTATGCTAGAAAAACGTAATATACTACGATATAAATATGATTTAGTAAATACATAAACTGTTTCATAACTATTACGTAAAGTGTGCCCTTTACCGATTACAACGGAAGTGAATTCAGAAATATATCCCTAATAGTTTATAAAGAAAAACTATGCCAATTAGGATATATATTGTCCCAAAGGGCACCTTCTTGACTAAAGTCTTCTGAAATACTCATTTTTCTATAATAGTGACACTTTTTCACCTATTTGTGTTGTCTATACCGTAGATATATATAAAAGAGCCAAAAGTCTCAATTTTGAAACTTTTTCACGTAACAGGATGTTTCCCAGCTTAACTGGGATTGTCTGTGAAGTTTGGCTGTTGGTAGGGAAGTACGACTTTTTGTTTCAGGGCGTGGCACATTTATTGGCATAGGTGCAGAGCCCAACTTAGCATTGTTTCAAATTGTCACTTAGTGCCACTGACTAATAACGTTCGATTTCTGGAAAGTAGTAATCAGAATGTAGAATATGAGTGTCTTAGAACTTTTCTAGATGCTGTCATGACATTAGCATTTATAAACTCAACGAAACTATTTAAAATAGCACTAGAAGACCCGTGCTGCTTCGCAGCATTCGTTATAAATAGGTCGGATAACTTGTCTTGATATGCCTGTCGCAGTCGTATCATTTTGCTGTCTTTTTCAATAGTTTCATGAAAGTTTAATAACGGCACATAATAATTGATTCAATTTTAATGTAGTTTATTATTCGACTTTCTATACAATAATCCCTGTCCTTAGACCATTTGCGTGTACCTGGATCTGAACATTTTCAAACGGAATAATGCATCATACATTTGGCCATGACTGAATACACACCTTTTCACGAGTCTGTCCCAGCGCTTTATTAATATTGTCATACAGAAGGCTAGCGACTTGATACCTTCCCATCTGTGCGCACGTCAATTGTTTTCTCTTAGCAACATGTAAGTTATGTTCTGCCATTCTTTTTGGTTTATTTAGAAGCTGGGAAAGTTTAGAAAATCAAAGAGTATATAGCAGGGAATAATATTCTTCTGTGATCAGAAGTAGTGTATACTCTCTGGCTTGACAGGTAGTAATCAAACATGGCTGCATGCAGTGATATTACTAAGGATGAAAATCACATATATCAGAATATTAATGGAAGTGTTAGTCGCTCATCAATGTATTGAATGTACTGAGAGTTAGGGCAAATACCTATTGATCGGTGGATTGTCACAGGCCTGCTTTTCGGAGCAAGAGGCACCCTCCCTAGTCAGACATCGAACTTCCTACAAAATTTGAAAGTTCCATTCTGCGAGTTAGAAAAAATAGTAATACAGATACTGAGGGACTCGCTGCAAATCATTCATTTCCACCTATACCTGAGAACGTGAGTTACATTCCTCCCCCACTAACCGTGGAAAAAAGAAGATAACAGCATTAACGTATAAATGTTCATCTTTTGATATTTTTAAACCATTGAAATTGAAAATGTATTCCGGATCCAAATGGTCACCCTCATTGGAGGACGGATGATTTATTTCTTTAATAAATCTCTCTCTCAACCAAGAATAAAATAAAAACGAAGCAAATCGGTCCAGTAGAAGTGCAGGTGGATTGATCAAAGCAGCTTTTCTTAAACTCTTCTAATATATAGCTTGTTCTTAAACCCGACTTTTATATACGATTTCTGTTAATTAACCTTATTTACTCATGGAACATATTTCGGGAACAATAAACATTCTCTGCATCAGCGATCATATGAAGTTATTTCAACAGTCAAAGTCCAACTTAAAACAGAGATTTTATATAATTAGAACATCAATGAATAAAACAACGTAATAATTTTAATTTGTTTAGCCTAAATTTAAAAAACTGTGATATCACAATTTACAGTATCAATGAATAAATAGATATTATTGGTACATTAAGAAACTATTATCATATAAAATATTCATTATTAAGGTGATGTTAAATGAGTTTCAAATTTTAAATATACTTTTCTATTTTCTTTCCATATCTAAATTATTATAGTCTAGTTTATACAGTGGATTATTATTTGTAAATTTTTCGTTTATCTCGAATCAAAGTTATTATTGTGTGCAAGCGTGGGAGGACATCAGTAGAAGAATAAGTTTGAGCGGTGTCTTTAAAAGTAGGAAAGATCGCAATATGAAGGTAAAGTTGGAATTCAAGAGAACAAATTGGGGCAAATATTCGTTTATAGGAAGGGGAGTTAGGAATTAGAATAACTTACCAACGGAGATGTTCAATAAATTTCCAATTTCTTTGCAATCATTTAAGGAAAGGCTAGGAAAACAACACATAGGGAATCTGCCACCTGCGCGACTGCCCTAAATGCACATCAATGGTGATTGATTGATTGATTGATTGATTGATTGATTGATTGATTGATTGATTGATTGATTGATTGATTGATTGATTGATTGATTGATTGATTACGTTCTGTGGTCAAATGTATAAATAACTAGCATTTATGGTGATGTGTTATAGGCCTACATCCAACCTATATTTAGCATTATAGAGAGAATAACACTGTCATCAGAAAAGACACAACACTATGGGTTGGTGTACGTCCCACGTCCCCCTCCGCCCCCATTACTTACCCTTAACGACACTACTTAATAGGCAGTTTAGCGACATATCTTCATTAATCTCCCTATTCATCAGGTACTTTTCTTTTTCATTACGAGTAGGCTGCACCAAATTGGACACAACAAGCCACGACCTCTCCGTAACTTACCTGCTTACGAGGAGGGTATTACTACTAACAGAGCAGGTGTTCTAATCTACGATTTTGCTGTTAATCACCTTGCTCCTATCAGAGGATTGCCTGGGACGAATTTGGACCTAAGGGCCTTGCTACTACATCCAGAATGTATTCTAATGTGTTTCGACCCAACCCTCTCCATGTTCTCAAACTGAATTACTTCCCCATTATAGTGTTCCCTTCTGTCGGCCAGTCTCGGGAGAATTCACTGCAGCATTATACACACATGCCCGTGACCAAAGTTATACTTAAACCAGGTATCAAACAAGGAGTTCGTAAATGATAGTCTAGGAAAATCGAACAACACTTGAAATACTCTCGTTACAAAAGCCAGTAAAGAAATAAACAATTCTCAGAAATTTATCGCATCAAGCTTCTGAGAGACACTCCATTTCAGAGAGGTATTTAATTTATTCATTAACCTGCTTGAAATTTTATCAGTAAACTGAGAAAGGAACTGAGCCACCATTTCTCACTATTAATAGGGAGAAAAAAACTATACTTCCACGAAAATGAATCCCCGGTGTCTTCCGTATGTCACCCATGTCAAAAGCCTTTCTCGGCCAGGATGACCAACAGAGTTCAATGAAATATTGTGGAATTCATTTTTAGAAGAATAATTTTGATAAGAAAAGGGGATGAATTCCTTTGTGAACTCTGTAGCCATTTTAAAGCGTTAATTCATTGCCTATATGAATGAAATATAATATTAATAATAATAATAATAATAATAATAATAATAGTAATTGTTACCGTGATTTTGTGGAACAGAGAGGTGGAAGAGGGTGCGGGATATGAATGTGTGGATAGAAAAACGATCAAATTTCAATTAAAGACTTTAAAATTAGGAATTTTATTAGTTCCCTTTCTTTTTTCTTTTCAGATGTTAAACTTTGATAAACAATAACAAATAACAATAGTACAAGATTAGCTTGTGAGCTCGATAAACAATATTAGAAAGGCCTAGAACAATAACGATTTAACAAAATTAGCTTGAAGCTCGCAAGTTACAATTCTTTTTACTAGAGCACCTTGCTCCCTTCAATAAATACTCAAGGAGGCTAAGCTCCAAAATTTACTACATGCACAAGGAGCGTCTTTGTCTCACATACTAGTACCTCGGAGACTATTCTCCAATATTTCTAAGAGCCAAGCCTCTTAACGACACAATCTACATTTTATGAAAAACAAACAATAGACACTGTTTTATTTGCTCAACAGTCGAATTTGCATAGGAAATAGAAAAAAAAAAACAGAAGCAATGTGTCCATTCTACCTGGCCTTAGTAAAAAGAAAAGGATAAAATAGTTGGCCGGAAATCAAAATGATGGGAAGCGAACACTTGCACTCCTCTGAATTACACTTGAAAATACCTAAAACCCTATTTGGGTTGATGGCCCTAAATTACAGAGGTCACTAGATGGAGAAAATATTTAAATTACAAAGAAAAGATAAATGTTAAAGTTTACATCATAGTCACCTCAAGACCAAGTTGAAGGGGAATGCAAGAGGGTCCCACTATTTATTTTCTATGTTAAAATAATATCTTAAACCAGATTGAGAATTTACATGGCCAGATTACATTAAGAAAGAATTTTGAAACATTCCCCTTGAGTTAGCTTTCTGAGGCTATTACATGATTAAAATATGTCTGTCATTACCTTGAGCTGGTGGATATTCCGGAGATGGACGAGGAAAGCCCTCCCCAGCCTCCTCTACTAACACAATTTAATGCTGAACTGGAGCGATCAGAAGACCATATGGCACGAAAGGTCCCAGATTTTATAGTGGAGATGAAGGTTTCAGAAATATCTGGGCCGAAAACCTGGACACACTCACAATTTTATTGGTAAATTAAATAAATTTCGAAAATTCCTTATTGGTTAACTTTTAAAGCCTGTGGGAAGAGATGGATTTGCTAGAAACCTTAGAATACCAAAAACAATCTACAAACAATTCATTTTAGGAAACCTTTAAACACAAAATTACTTTGAAAATTGATTGTTCATTTCGCACCAGAGGGCGCACATAAGTCGACAGTATAGACATCTGCCGATAAACGTTCAAACCTTTTCCACTAGCAGTTTCAGAGTTGAGCCAAGATGGCGGCTGGAGGAGACACGCGCAAGCTTAGTGCTGCTGCAGTTTGTGTTGTTTGTGTGGTAATAATCAGAGTTGTTGCGCTTTACGGTTCTCTGCACGGGTCTAATCGAGTTAAGGAATCGGTGTGTGCAAATGAAAAAGTGAGTTCTCCTTTTTCATGGCTACTAGCAGAGAGAAACTATTACATTCCGGCGTTATCTCTGACTGGATGCGCCATTTTCCAGACTTATAGGCGCCTCCCTACTAGCTCGGAGCCGAACAAGCCTAGGCCTGGTCGCTCAGCGATTAGGAGCTTGCTTTGCCACCTACTACTGGCTGGAGATGTCCACTTAAACCCCGGTCCCACCACTTGTGAAATGAAAACAGACATAAACATCTATTGTCAGAATGTGCAAAGCCTAAACAATAAGTTGTCTGATTGTGAACTATCCCTGCCAGACTTAAGAGAAGCTGACGTGATCGGACTTACTGAAACATGACTCTCTTGGGCTAGTGACAGTGAACTACCACTCAGTGCTAATTACAGCATATTCCGTCGTGATCGCCCTACTCTAGGTGGTGGAGTGTTGCTAGCAGTGAACAGTGCTTTACCATGTAAACGAAGGACAGATCTCGAACGGAACTGTGAGTTAGTGTGGGTGGAGCTACTCTTTCCTCGACGCCCTGTACTTGTGGGATGTTACTACAGACCACCAAACAGCCAATTCAGTGACCTTGAGCGGTGCCTGGACTCAGTCATTGCAGCTCTCTCTCATGGTGAAGTAATTTTAATGGGCGACTTTAACTTGTCTATAAAGTGGTCTTCTTCAACTACCGGACTGTCAGCTAACAACTGTGACACATACTTTATAGACAGTTTTATTAATGGCCTCGGACTGAAACAGTTTAATATGTACCCAACCCGTGGACCCAACACCCTGGACTTCATACTCTCCTCATTAGAACTTAAAACAATAACCCCAGGCAGAAACCTTTTCCTGTGCGACCACCAGTCCCTCGATGCTACGTTCCTCCTTCCACACCCCTCCTCAAAGCCTCACAGCAGGACATCCTACCGCCCTACCTACATCTGGCGCCGTGCCGACTGGCCTGCAATGTGTCGTGCCCTGGAATGCCTTCCCTGGAGTCTGCTCGAAATAGCTGATATCGAATCGGCTCTTGACCTGCTGTACGACTGGCTGCAAGCTGCAATTAAAGACTTCGTACCTGCACAACGGGATACTACTAGCAAACATCAACACTGGATATCACAAGAGACCAGACTGATATTATTTAATAAGAAGAGAGCTTGGCGCCTGTGGAAAGACTTCCCTAGCCCACGCGAGGTTTATGGTCAGAAGAGAGTACAAAACACACGTAGACACTGTCACTGAAAACGTCCGCAGCAATCCCAAGCGCTACTGGAGTCTCATCAACACACGGAGAAGGACGGAGCGCATTCTTGTCAGCGTGAACCACAACGATACAACAGCAGATGGCGCCGATCGCAATGAACTGTTCAACAGGTATTTTTTCTCAAACTTCTCCCCTCCCTTACAAAACCAACCGCTCCCTTCCGTTGGTACAGCTTCAAACAGAACCCTATCAAGCATAACTACCACACCAAGTGAAGTTCGTAACCTTCTTCAAACTCTTCGTACCAACAAAGCTACCGGTGCCGACACTATAGGTCCTCTTTTCCTAAAAAATACTGCCAGCACTCTTTGCGTCCCTCTCTCTAAATTATTTAACAGATGTTTTGCCGCGGGCTATTTTCCTATTACCTGGAAACAGGCAAATATTGTTCCACTTCTCAAATCAGGCAACAAATTTAATGTTTCATCTTACCGACCAATCTCTATTCTCCCCACACTATCCTTTATCTTTGAAAAAATTATACACCAGCGTCTCCTCGCATTCACTTTGCCGTATATCTCAACCAAGCAGCATGGTTTTCTACCAGGTGGCTCTTGTCTAACAAACCTGGCCACTCTGCATAGCTTTGCATCACACGCCATTGCAGCTAAATCACAGCTGGATATCTGCTACGTAGACATTTCGAAAGCTTTCGATTCTGTTGACCATACTCTGTTGCTCCATAAACTCTCCGAACGATTTAATATACATGGCAGTCTACTGACCCTTCTTGCTGGCTTCCTACATAACCGTTGGCAGAGAGTGGTAATATCAGGCACTTCATCCTCATGGTTACCAGTCACCTCCGGTGTCCCACAAGGCAGTACTCTTGGCCCCTTGCTGTTTTCTTTGTTTATGGACGATCTGCCGTCCGAACTCAACGAAACAGCGAATACCCTACTCTTTGCTGATGACTGCAAGATATTTAGGGAGATCAGGAATCCAGCAGATGCAGCTCTGCTACAGTCATCGCTTAATGCCCTCTCGAACTGGTGCCGTACTTGGAAACTTATCCCAAATCCACAAAAATGCAGCCACATGACCATAACACTGCGTAAATCTCCTCTACCGACATCATATTACCTACTCGACAAGCCCATCACCGTGGTTACGCAACAGCGTGACCTAGGTGTAATATTCGATACAAAATTACAATTTAAGACCCATATAGAAACATATACAACCAAGGCTATGAAATTACTAGGCATTCTCTATCGCTTCACAGAAATTTCTGACCCCATTGCTCTTCGTCACTTCTTCCTCACGATCATTCAACCTCTCTTAAACTACTGCTCTCCGATTTGGACAACAGCCGCCCCCTCCAATACCAAGCAGTTAGACAGAGCAGTGTCCTTCTTTGCTGCAATTGTAAGGAACAGAAACCCCAAGCTCAGAAATCTGTCTACGCAGCAGATATTAATGGCAATTAATGTGTCACCGCTGCACATCAGGCGACAGGTAGCTGACCTGAGTTTCCTCCACGAGATCTTAAATGGACATTACCGCTCGGAACATCTTGTTTCTCTCTTCTCTCTCCGCGTTCCATCCCGCTCCACCAGAACCAAAGACCTTCTCCACATTCCCCACACTCAGCACTCAATACTTCAACGATCTTTCCTAATCCGCCTCCCAACACTCTTTAACAATATTAATAGGAGACAAGAGCTTGATATATCATCAAATAAAAGTGTATTCGAGAGGTGTGTAAATAGTATCTTAAAGATAAGTTGATGTGAAGGGATTATACCGCCATCTTGACCCACGACGACTTGGCTATGAACATGGACATTCTCATGGTTTTCGATTTGGACAGTTATTAGTAGGATGTGTACCTGATCTTGTTATATTTTGTTATGTTTGTTATATTTTA
This sequence comes from Anabrus simplex, assembly GCF_040414725.1. NCBI lineage: Eukaryota > Metazoa > Arthropoda > Insecta > Orthoptera > Tettigoniidae > Anabrus > Anabrus simplex. Next base: position 414,769,487 of record NC_090269.1, read on the forward strand.
TTATGAAAGTTTAAGTTTGTTAAATAGTCTGTTGACAGTGCAAGTGAAATTTGCTCAGTGTAGCTGTATCTTGTGCTTCGTGAATAAATAAATAAATACCCTATCATGGGCACGTTCCATGTGCCTTTGATTATACACTTCCTTGCAACTTTCGTGGGTTAGAAATAGCCCGTCTTAAACCGATACTCCTCATTAGTCTCCGAAGATTTCAATGCCCAGTTCACAAATTAGTGAACAATTAAGGACACCACGTACTCTTGCATGATGAAAAAATCGATTTTTTATTTTGGCACCATAAAATTCTTCATTCTTTTCTGAATCCAAATAAATGTAGTTTGTTGGGGTTTAGACGTCTAAAAGTACCTTAAATTCGTGTTTTATTATAAGCGTCCCAAGCGTCACGCCTACTTTAAATGTCTTTGCCAGCTGTTTCCCGTTAATACTCATTTTTCATGTTTAGGTACCAATAACTAGGAAACCATTTAAGATAGAAGGCTAATTTTTTGTACATTAACTTTCCTAATGGAGTACTTGAATGTTAACTTATTTTCATTTCCAAAAAATAGTAGGCCTGAATTGGGAAGAGAAAAATTGGTACATGTCTTTGAATAAATTTGAAAAGAAAGGGTTCGGAATTTTTTTCTTGCATTCTGTCCCAATAATAAAGAAACAAAGTGATTACTCATCTGCCAACGTCTATTCCCAGTATGTGAACAAAATTTGAGAGTATTTGAATCAAAAACAACTGAGAAATGTGTACCTGAAGTCACTTATACAATTTTTTTTTGGAAAACGTATCTGTCCAAATTTTTATTCATTTAACACATCCTATAAAAGCAAAGTAGTACTACATGGATATAAACAGCTCAGAATATACTGATTTTTATATGTTACAAGAATCATAGCTGTACCTTTAGCACAAAACCCAGAAAATACGTATTAAAGTGATGCCAAAAAATATACTTTTTCATCGTGTAAGAGTACGTGGTGTCCTTAATGAAACTCGATTGGCTGTCTCCACTGAAGATGCAGAGTCGGTTTGGATCTAAAAGTGGCCACGGCTGGCCCATGGTCCGACAGTTCTATATTTCGACCGACTAACCGTGCAGAGGAAGGTTGGCCACTGCATTCGGGAGAAGGGGAGGGGCTGGTCTCCGACGTCAGCTGTCCTGAGATTATCTTTCCATGATTTTTCATTCTCGTGCACTAAGGCGAATGCCGGGATAGTACCTTGTATAGGCCAGGGCCGTTAACCCTCTCACCTTCTCCACACATCTCCTGGCCCGAGAGAGGCCCACCTCGCCCTCAGGGGAGGAATGAAAACGATTTAGTAGTAGTCCACAGGACACGCGACCTGTTTGCTTTAATTATCCATATTCCATCCACCCGCAAGTAAGTGAAATCCGAACTAGAAACTTCGATACTTTTCTAAAGGATGCAAACGCTGTGGAGGTTTTGGTGGCAACAGATTCCTCTAAACTTCTGCACCTTCATCCGTGATGACCTTTTTCTCAAGAAGACTACGATTCCCTATCCACCAAGTTGAAATTCTTAAAACAGATGAAAATAGAGCTAGGATATTTTCAGTTTCTCAGTTCGCCCCTCGATATCGGTTATTTTAATGCAGTTTCTGAGCATTGACCTCTACCGTCGTGAAAGACATGCATTGTATGTAATCTTTGGAGAAGCATTCATTCTGATTATATAAGATATGTTTGTAAAATTAATAATTGGTTTGACAGAAGGCAGTTTGGGTTTAGGAAAGGTTATTCCACTGAAGCCAAGCTTGTAGGATTCCAGCAAGATATAGCAGATATCCTGGATTCAGGAGGTCAGTTGGACTGTATTGCGATTGACTTATCGAAGGCGTTTGATACTGTAGATCATGGGAAACTACTGGCAAAAATGAGTGCAATTGGACTTGACAAAAGAGTGACTGAATGGGTGGCTCTGTTTCTAGAAAATAGAACTCAGAGATTTAGAGTAGGTGAAGCTTTATCTGTCCCTGTAAAAATAAGAGGGGAATTCCTCAAGGCAGTATTATTTCACCTTTATGTTTTCTTATATACACTGACTGACAGAGCAAATGCAACACCAAGAAGGAGTGGTCAGAACTTTATGCCAATTGCAGAGTAGACTGACGTCACTGAGGTATGCTCATGATGTGAAATGCGCCGCTGTGCTGCGCACGTAGCGAACGATAAATGGGACACGGCGTTGGCGAATGGCCCACTTCGTACCGTGATTTCTCAGCCGACAGTCATTGTAGAACGTGTTATCGTGTGCCACAGGACACGTGTATAGCTAAGAATGCCAGGCCGCCGTCAACGGAGGCATTTCCAGCAGACAGACGACTTTACGAGGGGTATGGTGATCGGGCTGAGAAGGGCAGGTTGGTCGCTTCGTCAAATCGCAGCCGATACCCATAGGGATGTGTCCACGGTGCAGCGCCTGTGGCGAAGATGGTTGGCGCAGGGACATGTGGCACGTGCGAGGGGTCCAGGCGCAGCCCGAGTGACGTCAGCACGCGAGGATCGGCGCATCCGCCGCCAAGCGGTGGCAGCCCCGCACGCCACGTCAACCGCCATTCTTCAGCATGTGCAAGACACCCTGGCTGTTCCAATATCGACCAGAACAATTTCCCGTCGATTGGTTGAAGGAGGCCTGCACTCCCGGCGTCCGCTCAGAAGACTACCATTGACTCCACAGCATAGACGTGCACGCCTGGCATGGTGCCGGGCCAGGGCGACTTGGATGAGGGAATGGCGGAACGTCGTGTTCTCCGATGAGTCACGCTTCTGTTCTGCCAGTGATAGTCACCGCAGACGAGTGTGGCGTCGACGTGGAGAAAGGTCAAATCCGGCAGTAACTGTGGAGCGCCCTACCGCTAGACAACGCGGCATCATGTTTTGGGGCGCTATTGCGTATGATTCCACGTCACCTCTAGTGCGTTTTCAAGGCACGTTAAATGCCCACCGCTACGTGCAGCATGTGCTGCGGCCGGTGGCACTCCCGTACCTTCAGGGGCTGCCCAATGCTCTGTTTCAGCAGGATAATGCCCGCCCACACACTGCTCGCATCTCCCAACAGGCTCTACGAGGTGTACAGATGATTCCGTGGCCAGCGTACTCTCCGGATCTCTCACCAATCGAACACGTGTGGGATCTCATTGGACGCCGTTTGCAAACTCTGCCCCAGCCTCGTACGGACGACCAACTGTGGCAAATGGTTGACAGAGAATGGAGAACCATCCCTCAGGACACCATCTGCACTCTTATTGACTCTGTACCTCGACGTGTGTCTGCGTGCATCGCCGCTCGCGGTGGTCCTACATCCTACTGAGTCGATGCCGTGCGCATTGTGTAACCTGCATATCGGTTTGAAATAAACATCAATTATTCGTTCGTGCCGTATCTGTTTTTTCCCCAACTTTCATCCCTTTCGAACTACTCCTTCTTGGTGTTGCATTTGCTCTGTCAGTCAGTGTATATCAATGTTATGTGTAAAGAAGTTGAATCAGAGATAAGGCATTTCACAGATGATGTTATTCTGTACAGAGTAATAAATAAGTTACAAGATTGTGAGCAACTGCAAAATAACCTCAATAATGTTGTGAGATGGACAGTAGGCAATGGTATGACGATAAATGTGGATAAAAGTCAGGTTGTGAGTTTCACAAATAGGAAATGTCATCTCAGTTTTAATTACTGCGTCAATGGCTGAAAGTTCCCTTTGGGGATCATTGTAAATACCTAGGTATAAATATAAGGAAAGATCACATAAATATGATTGTAAATAAAGGGTACAGATCTCTGCACATGGTTATGAGAGTATTTAGGGGTTGTAGTAAGGATGTAAAGGAGAGAGCATATTTGTCTCTGGTGAGATCTCAACAAGAGTATGGTTCCAGTGTATGGGACCCTTACCAGGATTACTTGATTCAGGCACTGGAACAAATCCAAAGAAAAGCAGCTCGATTTGTTCTGGGCGATTTCCGACAAAAGAGTAGCGTTACAAAAATGTTGCAAAGTTTGGGCTGGGAAGATATGGTAGAAAGGAGACGAGCTGCTCGACTAAGTGGTATGTTCCGAGCTGTCAGTGGAGAGATGGCTTGGGAGAACATCAGTAGACGAATAAGTTTGGATGGTGTCTTTAAAAGTAGGAAAGATCACAATACGAAGATGAAGTTGGAATTCAAGAGGACAAATTTGGGCAAATATTCGTTTATAGGAAGTGGAGTTAGGGATTGGAATAACTTACCAAGGGAGATGTTCAATAAATTTCCAATTTCTTTGCAATCATTTAAGAAACGGCTAGGAAAAGAACAGATAGGGAATCTGCCACCTGGGCGACTGCCCTAAATGCAGATCAGTATTGATTGATTGATTTTTAGGGTTTCGTTCCTTATGTTTATTTCTGCTTCTTTCAGTTGTTGAGTTAACGTTGCTTTGCTCGGAAGAAATGAAATACTGTTTAGAGGTTTTACATTAATGGCCTGTGCTCGAAGCGCCCATTTGATCTCTTTGTTTAAAACATAAGTCATTTTAAAGAAGAAACCCTCTGGAAAGCTCTCGCGATTGGCGTTGGCATTTGTCAGCTCTAAATGCACGAAGTACCATGGAAGCAAGCACGTTTCCATAGTGATCGATGTTTTCCTCAAGAGCATGAAGTGCTTGCAGTCTGTGGTTACATTCGACATAGGGCTAGGAATGCCGCAAAGGATTTGTTGTGCATTGTCAAGATAAGCTGAATGTGCCTGTAATCACAATCCAAGTAGAAGAAATCAAAAAGCTGAGATTTGCCGATGATATTTTTATTTTATCTGCGTCTGGAGAAGATCTGGAGAAATTCCTGAATGGTGTAGACAGAGTTTTGGACAAAGAATATAAAATGAAAATAGATAAGTCCAAAACAAAAATAATGGAGTGCAGTTGAACCAAATCAGGTGATGTTGGAAATATTAGATTAGGAAATAAAGCCTTAAGGAATGCAGATGAATATTGTTAATTAGGTAGTAAAATAACGAGAGCAGAATTAAGGAGGTAATAAAATGGAGACTAGCACAAGCGAGGAAGGCCTTTCTTAAGAAAAGAAATATGCTTATTTCGAAGATTGATACAGAAATCAGAAAGGTTTTGAAGACTTTCGTATGGGGCGTGGTATTGTATGGGAGTGAAACTTGGATGCTAACTAGCTAAGAAAAATGTTGTGTTACAGAGGAATGCTGAAGGTGAGATAGGTAGATAAAATCACGCATGAAGAGACACAGAATCGAATTGGTGAGAAAAGAAAGACTAGGCTAAATTTGACGAGGAGAAGGGATAGAATGATTGGACGCACTTTTAACAACCCAACATTTGTACTATTGGTTTTTGGGTGAAGTTTAGGTGGTAAGAAACGTAGGGGTAGACCAAGTTGTGAATATTACAAGCAGATTAGAGCAGATGTAGGATAAATTTACGACATTTACTCCGTTGTATCCCAGTTATTGTAGAACAAATGAACCAGCAAACAAACCAAATTTTGATTGTTCAGAATAATTTGAATCTTAGGCATCTAGTGAACAGAACGTAACGCTAATTTTGTGAATTGAACTGACTTTTTGTATGTAAGGTTCAGTAGTTCTGCATAGTTTTTAAGTCTATGATAGGTTACATTAAAATGATTTGTAATTAGTTATTTATCATATCAACTAGTGGACCCGCGCTGTTCAGCAGCGTTCCTTATACACAGATCAAAAAACTCGTCTTGACATGCCTGTCGCAGTCATATTGTTTTATGTTTTATGAACACTTAACACCCATCATATAGTTTATAACACTTCCTTCCATACGATATTCTCTGTGCTTTGACCATTCGGCCACATTTTCAAACAATCTTGCCCGAGATAGTGCAACATACAATTGTCCGTGATTGAATACTGGTTCGGGTAAGTAGACTACCCACTTTATCAAGAGTGTGTCCCTGGGTTTTGTTTAATGGCTAAGCAGAAGGCTAATCGACTTGATATCTTCCCGTGCGTAAATTCTTTTCTCTTATCAGCATGTGAGTTATTAGGAACGTTCTGCCATCTGCTGAGTATATTTAGAAGCTGGGGAAGGTCAGAGAATCAAAGAGCATCTAGCAGAGAATCGTCTCACTAGCTTGACAGAGTAGGCCTAATCAAACATGGTTGCATGCAATCACATTACTAAGGATGGAAATCATGTACATCAGAATATTAATGAAAGTGTTGGTCGCTTAGCAACGTGCTAAGTACAGAACGTATTGCATATTTGGGTAAGCCTTCGCCTGAAGTTACTGAAGCGGTCATTTAGTGGTATGATTTTAGGATCACTCAAAGTTGGCTGAATTAGAGGCCTATCAATGGGTCATGATTCACCGGCAGGTAATTCCGGACAGAATAAAATAGAAATGAATCAAATCGGTCCAGTAGAACGGGTGGACGGATGTTCCTAATCTGTTTTTAGTAAACTATTTTAACATAGATTATGTTACTGGTTAAGTGTAAGATAAGGACCGCTGTCCCTAACTTTGTCAGGATAAATAAATTATCTGTCTCTCTGTCTATCTATAAACACAGTGAGGGTACCTTTGACAGCACCCACAACTTTGTGTACTCTCATTAAATTGAATTAGTACGCTTGATGAAAGTTGTGGAGGCTCCTACAATTTTGTTACTTACTGATGCAGCGTTATCCGCGATAAACAACGGGTGACTGCCCTCTAAAACTTGAAGTAACTTAGAGCTAATTAGGTCTTATTTACCGGTGAACAATTATCTGAAGTGAGTTGTTGGAGATGTTTAATTCTACCCCTTTACGTGTGAACGCATCGTTGTGTAGGTGGAAGTTAACTTATTCATTTATGGATGTAATTTAAATCTTTCCAATTAACAAGAGGGTGCAGATTATTACAATTAACAGTTGCTGTCTGTACCTAGGTAATATGTCTTCAAAGAAGACGGTGTTATCTTTCAGCGCATATGCTTTTTTTTTTTTTTTTTTTTGTAGTTGCTTTAAGTCGCACCGACACAGATAGTCTTACGGCGACGATGGGACAGGGAAGGGCTAAGAGTGGGAAGGAAGCGGCCGTGGGCTTAATTAAGGTAGAGCCCCAGCATTTGCCTGGTGTGAAAATGGGAAACCACTGGAACCACTATTTCCCGAATACTGGATACTGGCCGCATTTAAACGACTGCAGCTATCGAGCTTGGTCGCATATGTTTTTAAGCCTGCATGAATTAAGGTGGAATGGCCTAATTGTGGTAGGTGAAAGGTCACCGTTGTATTTTCCGGTAAAAAAACGTGCCACAAGTAACATCGAACAGTAATGTGGCCTCATATGACCCCACCACCGAAGCCGGTTTATGCGTACAGCTTCATCCACTGAGTTCAATCCTAAATTAGCATTTATCTTCTCATTACGAATGGAGCCGAATATCGACCATCTGATAACATTTCAGAACGCCGACTACATGCCATGGAAATGAGAATGCTCTATTGGACTATAGGTACTGTATCTTCCTTCCTGGTCGTCAGAAACGACACCATTCGAAAAAAAATGGATGTCGCCCCAACAATGAGAGAAGAACGGCTCCGTGGTATGGTTATACTGTGTTCAGCGCCTGGTAATGTTGCCAACTCTGTCCTCTAGTTTGATGTTCAAGGTTTATTCCCCAGTGGACGACCGAAGCAGCGTTGGGAATACACAATAAATGGTAACTTAAAACACCGTCGGCCTACAGCCTGCTGACGTACGACACCGGACAAAATGACCAAGAAAGCGGACTCTGCACCAGCAGGACAACGCTAGGACGAAGAAGAAGACTAAAGTGCGTCCCCAAATCCTTATTAGCATCCCTCAGGCGGTGGTGGTAGTTGTTTTAAGTGGATGCAAAACTGCGCAACCAACCTCTATTAACACTAATCGGAGGGAAAATGCAAGAGATCCGACATTTCGAAGAATAATATTTGGTGACGTATTTTGCACGAAGGGCCATATTATTATTATTATTATTATTATTATTATTATTATTATTATTATTATTATTATTATTATCATTAATATTTATTTTCCACAAATTGTAGATACAACTCAGGGATAGTGAATGGAGAAAGGGCACGACCCCACATACACGACTGTATCTCCATCCCCACTTAAAATTACAATATTAAAATATACAGTTATATTCTACATAATGTGATTATATAGCCTACGTGGCTCAGGCGGCAGCGCGTCGGCCTCTCACCACCGGGTTCCATGGTTCAAGTCTCGGTCACTCCATGTGAGATTTTTGCTGAACAAAGCGGAGGCGGGACATTTTTTTCTCCGGGTTCTCCGGTCTTCCCTGTCATGTTTCATTCCAGTAACACCCTCCACTATCATTTCATTTTATCTATCAGTAATTAGTCATTGCCCCAGAGGAGTGCGACAGGCTTTGGCTGCCGGCACACTTCCTATCCTCGCCGCAAGATGGGGGCTTCAATCATTCCATCCCTGGCCCAGTCATTGACTGAAAAACAGGTTGCAGGTTTTCATTCATAATGTGCTTACAGTATATACAGTTTACATAGACATGTATTTGCACAATATTCACAAGACCTGTTCTACATTCAAGTAGTTTGACACACACACACACATAAATTCCCACATATACTTCAGTAGGCCGGCTCACTCATACACACATACAGCCTCACTCACTCGGGATCACATAAACTTTCATCCGTCCTCCCACGCATACTGAACATTAACACAGTATTTGTATTTGTATTTATTAATGAACATAACAGGCGTTCAGCCCCGAATACATGTTCACAATAATAATAAATAAATAAATAACTAATAAAATTAATAAACGTAGTCCAACCTAAGTCACCACTCTCACCCATATACAAAATTAAATAAAATGCAATGAACAATAAAACAAAAAAAGACCTAACGCCACGGTTCTATACCAGAACCAACTCCATCTACACCAGTTAACAACAGCCTGGTCTATGTTTACATTCTACTGCTGGTGTTGCAACTTTCTGCTTGTTATCACTCACACGTACCCACTCATCACGCAACCTTCTTGCATCAGCATTTTCATCACCTCTATTGTTCCCTGACCTACTCCAAAATAAGCTACAACAGCAACATTACAAGATTGCATACCAAACCAGCCATAAAACTAACATTGCTTTCAATCTTTCAGATTCCACCTCCTATAGTAAAAGGCTAAATAATAACAACAATATTCCGTCATTGCATTCCAATCCATCATACCACAGCTTTTACCAATCCGCGTTAACATTGCTTCCTTTCATTTCATTCCGCCCTAACACTCCATAATAAAATTACCTCTCCATCTCCAAAAATTTCGGCAATGAATAACAAATACCAATCATGCATATACCAACACCTCTCCAACATCATATTTCTTCATCCTCTCCATACAAACAAACCATAATTTACAAAATGAGAATAAAATCACCTCTCTCCAGCTCCAAAAATTAAATACTCATACCAGACACCAATACAATAATACCACCTCCCAACTCCCACAAAATCAGCAGTAAATAAACCATCTCAGTACCAAACCATACATCACCTAATCATAAATACTAAGCCTTCAATACTTCCAACACCACATTTCAGCAATACAACACCAACTCCACATCATATACCACCTCTACTTATATCACCACTTCTCCCACACCACATTCCAACGATATAACACTTTTCCAACACCACATTTACCACCACTCCTCCAACTCCAAATATCAACAATAAATATACCACTTCTCCATCACCACATTTCAGCCTTCACAAATAAATACCATCATAACCTAATAAAATTACTCTCCATCTCCAAAAATTTCGGCAATGAATAACAAATACCAATCACGCATATACCAACACCTCTCCAACATCATATTTCTTCATCCTCTCCATACAAACAAACCGAAATTTACAAAATGATAATAAAATCACCTCTCTCCAGCTCCAAAAATTAAATACTCATACCGGACACCAATACAATAATACCACCTCCCAACTCCCACGAATTCAGCCGTAAACCATCTCAATACCGAACCATACATCACCTAATCATAAATACTAAGCCTTCAATACTTCCAACACCACATTTCAGCAATACAACACCAACTCCACACCATACACCACCTCTGCTTATATCACCACTTCTCCCACACCACATTCCAACGATATAACACTTAATCATAACATATAATCATACCAAGCCCTCAATATTTCCCGACACCACATTTCAGCAATACAACACCAACTCCACCTCTTATACCACCTCTACTTCTTCTACCATTACACTCACCTTCTGCCATCCGCCATCTTATACCACCACTTCTCCAACACCACATTTCAACCCTATAACATATAACTTATACATCACTTCTCCATCACAACATTTCAGCCCCCACAAATAAATAACACATAATCATAAATACCAAGCCCTCAATATTTTCCCACACCACATTTACCACCACTCCTCCATCGTCTACTTGTACCCCACATTTCTCTCAGATCTCTGTCCCTGTGTCCGGCCCTACTCTGGTCGAGACTCAACAAGCTTAACCTTGCCGTTACCTTTTTACCCTGCTCTTCCCTTACTTCACTGACACTTCCCTTACTTCTCTCTTCTCTGCAAATAGTCACATTCTCACTTGTCCTTTCTACCCACACTTCTTCACTCCGAACACTGATATTGGTCACTTTATCACTTGACACCTCTCCCTGCCTCTCTTCACACGGTACACTGTTACTTCTTGTATTTTGCCTATCCTCTCCACTAATCGCTGCACTACTCCCTTTTTTTCAGCCCGCTTTGACTTCATCTCTAAGTCCATCCTCAGCACACTGTTATTTGTATTTCGCCTCACTTGCCTACAGTTTATTGCACTACTCTCCTTTTCTCCCTCTTGTTTTAACTTCGATTCTAAATCCATCAATCTATCCACAGACCAGATTCTCTTCCAGTTTCTGTCTGACACCACTAGGTTTTGACCTCTGATAGTTGCCCTCAGCCCCTGTTTTACAGCCAGTATCTTGTGTTTTCTGAGTAGCCTCTCATTTCTGATCGCGTCACTTCCCACGTCTCTCCTTATCCATATTTTATCCCTCTGGACATTTCCCGCATTTGCTAACACAATATCCGCCATCAACGTTGAAAACAATTGAACCTTTATAAGCCTATTGCCTCTAGTTCTCCCCACTCTCTGCACATCGTCAATATCCACTTCACTAAAATTTATTTTCATTTTTCCCTGTATTAGGTCCACTACTTTATATGTTGTAATTACTTTGACTTCACTCGTCTCCTCAGGCAATCCATAAATAAACAAACACTTCTTCCTTCTATATAAAATATTCGCTTCCACTTCTACTTTCAGCTTTAAATTCTCCTCTTCAAGTTGTCCTACTTTTTCCCTTAATGCTACCACTTCCTCGGTGTTATTTCTCACCTGTGCTGCTATGTCGTCCGTTTTTCCTCTTATCCATACTTCCATTTCTTCAATCTTACTGGTCTGTTCTTCAATCATCTCTTTTATTTGCCCGAAAGGGCAAACTTCTGTCAACACCTCTCGTACAGCTCTTTTGATTGCGTCCATATTTTCTCTTTCCTCATTTCTACTAGATGACTGGCTTGGGTTCAACTCGACTCCCCCAATACATAGTAAAATTATAATCACTGCTGCCGATAACAATAGTTCTCCTTTCCTCTCCATATCCATTTTACACCCACCTGGCTTCTTTTCTTCTTTCTTCATTTTCCTCTGCCATCTTCCTATTGTCGCTCTGTACTGCTCTATACCAATCATTGTCGGCCCACTTCTCGGCGACCTTCCAGCACTCCACACTCTCGAACTCCACTCCCCCTCCCGGGACTCACCGCTCAATGCGACCTCCTTTGTCGGTGGCTTAGGCAAGACTGTGACATTCACACAGTAGAAACTTGTGTTATGTACAGAAGGTTTCGTTATATATACATACTTTTTGACTCTTTACCAAAAATTTCTGTAATTAGTTCTTTTATCTGTGGTGAGAGTTCATTCCACAGCCGAAAAGAACGAGTCTGAAGCCACTTCGATATGATGCTGTTCTTGCAAATGGACGGAAAAGGGACACACCTCGACTTCTTTGAGTGAGACGATAGTTCAGCTGCGTTTGTATGTGTTGATGTGAATGTTAACTGCGAGGGATTTTCTCAGAAAGGCAATATCTATTTGTTTACAGACAGCTGTTATGGAAGCCAGTGACCTGGCCGTATTTAAATGACCGTGTTGAGTAATTAGTCGTTCTACCCGGCGTTGAACTCCCTCAAGTTTCTTCATGTTCTCCACTGTAGAGAGGTGCCAGGAAGGAAGCCAGTGCAACAGTATTGGCCGTAATAACGCCAAATATGCTGTCTGAAATGGTTTATTTCTGGCTCCGAGTAGAGATCTGCGGATGAATCCCAACACTCTGTACGCTTTGCTCCTTATTTTCTCAGCATGCTTGTTCCATTTTAAATTGCTGCAAATATGAATGCCAAGCAATTCTATTGAGGTGCAAGGCAGCAGGTTTTTACCATACAGAGCCCCAGTTTCTTCAACGAATGTTAAGTGTTAACACTGCTCTTAAGGAGACTTAACACATAATTTAACAAAATGTTCGTCTCATCAAGAATTATTATTCTTTTTTTGCTAGTTGCCTTACGTCACACCGACACAGATAGGTCTTATGGTGACGATGGGACAGGAAAGGGCTAGGAGTGGGAAGGAAGCGGCCGTGGCCTTAATTAAGGTACAGCCCCAGCATTTTCCTGGTATGAAAATGGGAAACCACGGAAAACCATCTTCAGAGCTGCCGACAGTGGGGTTCGAACCTACTATCTCCCGAATACTGGATACCGGCCGCACTTAAGCAACTGCAGCTATCGAGCTCGGTCAAGAATTCTTAACTCTAACAAATTGTTAATACTTGTGTTAAATTAACATGGCAGCAGCCCTGTGTTAAACCGCTTAACAGCTGCTAAAGTCCGTCTCTGTGGTGTAGTGGTTAGTGTGATTAGGTGCCACCCCCGGAATCCCGGGTTCGAATCCCGGCTCGGCCACGAAGTTTGAAAAGTACCCTGATGAGATAGGCCCCTAGTTTCATGATTTGATTTGATATGAGAAATACAGATATATAGGAATATTAAATGAATACAGTGGCAGTTTTGTGTGGACGGGAAAATTTTCGACATAAGCCAGCCGTGATCGCGACTGTCCGGCGCCACAATAAGCTTGTCATTAGGGGGAAAAGGTTTCCTGGTCAGAAGATAAGAGGATTAAATCTAGAGCTCACAACAACAGAATAATGACTACCAGGAAGTAGAAGAGTATATATTTCGGACCAAGGCCGAGCAGATGCATCACCAATACCGAGAATGTGACGTGGCAGTTTTTCCACGCCCGAGGCGTTTGGTGTGGTTACGTTTCAAGGGAGAGATTTCAAACTAATCGAAACGGTGTTGACCAATGAGAAAATATATCACAGGCCCGCAGATAAACCAACATAAGAAAAACTCAGAGTGAACTCCAGTTAGCTTCTCCGATAACAATAATTAAATTATTCCAACCACACAATTGAATAGAGGGGATTTTTGTGATATCGTTCCCATGTTGAATAATGGTAATCGTAATAAATTAAAGTAATGAATTCGTGGAAATGACCCACGCTATCTCGCCATTGGTCGAGATGAGCACGCCATCAGGGACGCCGAGTTAGCGCGCGAAAGGTGGAGGACAGAAATTAAGTGATATTTCCATGATCACCGAACGATAGGAGTTCAGAATACGACACATGAATGTGTATCGCCAATGTATTAAGTGGGATAAAGCAGGAGATCCAAATCCACCTGCATATGCCGATTTAGGAAACCAACCCCCCTCTCCAGGAAATGACCGCGGATGACCCCGGCGGGAAACCAGATCGTCCATAAAAGTCCAGTAGTGGGACCGCACATCACTCAGTTCTTACCAGCCACCAGTCGTTATCGGTCACCAGTCGTGTCAGTCGTAATGAAGTAGTTGAGACTCTGACACGTTGACTCTGTAAGTCAGTACCTCGGGACGTATTCGGAGTCAGTTAGAGCTGAAAGTACGTGAATTATTAGGAGAATGAATACGAACAGTGAAATTATCCATAGTACCGAGTGTGTATAATCAGTACAATTGTATGTTGAATTTAATGAATGTCATGTGTTTAAATAATAAATAACTAACGGAACGCCGATAGTACCTTTGGAAGGCAGTGTGCGGAGCCTGAAGTAAACACCTCAAGATAGACGGTGAATAACTATCCGAGCAGGGAATTATAGGAGCTAGGCGATGATCAGGACGGCTTGAAAATAAACCAGGAAGTGCCGGTTGAAGACGCGATACGCGCCGGTTCAAATGAACGACATTTCGTCGTAATGTGTCACGACGTGTGTTTCGGGCGTATATGAAGAGTATATTGTGCGAGTGTCAGGGGTCTAGGAGCACCTATAAGTGTTTTTTTTTTTGTTATTAATATTTTTGTGTAAAATAGTGTAATAAGGTATTAATCCTGGGTAGTCACCCAGAAGTGTTTTATTATGTTAAATTTGTATTGTGCGACATGATGGACGGGTAAATCACCATGGGGCCGTAAGGCCTATATCTCTTCCGCTACGAGACAATGGAATTCTACCTAGGAATGAGTACACAATTTTGATATTGGGGAATGTTATCGCGACTAAACGGGGTTCAGTGTAAATTAATTATGGTTACTTAACATGGTCCGCTTCCCGAGTCCATGATTTTATTTTTTTGTTAGACGGACGAACTAATTTATATTAACGTAATAATGGGTTAGGTTAATTAATTTGAGTATTTGTTTGTTGTATATAATGTAAATATGGGATATATTTCTTTCAATTAATGCATGCTGTTTGTAATACTTTGAATTAAGTTCATTTCAAGTGTTAAATTCTTTTTTTGTGCTAACCCATTTATTTGAATTTCATTCACTGCGGTGATCATTTGTATTTTAATTAGGAATAATTTCTATTAGACAGCCAGATTATGAAAGAGCCAGAGTATGGAAGATTTGTGTTGCGTACGGAAGGTCATTAAAATACTAAAAATAATCATGTTTGTGAGTCGACAAAGGAAAGTAAAATAATAATAATAATATTTGGGCGTGTGCAAGTTAAAGTATAATAATAATAATGACGGTGCTTCGCGAGTTAGCCAGTGCAAATATAATAATCAAAGTGGAGATGACATGTAGCGTTAAAGACTTTCATTCGCGTAGTCAGTTTGATTTTACGTAAATTTTTGAATTTACGTTTTTGGACTTTAATTTAACCATTAAAATTTTGTTTAAAAGCAATAAAGGCACGTGAATTAGAATGGTCACGATATGTTAAAAGCCCAGAATGATTTGAGCCCATATTTAGAGTTGGAAGTCATGAGGGACGAATATCCGGCGTGAAATAAATTGAGCCGTATTGTTTGTAATGATGAAATAGATGAATCTCAAGGCCTAAGATGATATAAATGCATATGCCGGTGTTATTAGTGGTAGAATACACGCACCGAGGATTATTTTATGAATTAAATGTTTGAAGAGTTCCGATGAAAGGAAATGGACTTCAAATTTGAAGGAATAGTTTAGCAATCGCCGGCATTGGAGGTATTTGCCCAGCCGCGATGTGCCATAGGTTGTGAGATGTGTCTTGGGAGGACAGGTGTCCCCATATAAAATTAACGGCAGTACGAAGTTGAAGGTACGGTCCCGAATACCGTGTTGTCCCGACCGATATAAAGCAGATCTTAGTGGTTCATAACGGGATTTAACATATGTGACTAAATTCTAAAGAGTGGATATTAAAATATCATCTTTCCATTTTTAATAATAATAATAACAATAATCATACTCCAAGTGAATCTTGTCTTAAATCGAGTGCTTAGTGCCAAGATAAATCGAAATCGTAAAAGGGGTTATGCGTTAAACATATTAAGAGTGAACTACCGTGTAACAGGCGAATTTAAGTTTTTTTAAAATAATAATAATAATAATAAAAACTAAGCGACTTTTTTTTGAAGAATAATTTTTTTTATATTTTGGACATAATAATGATGTTGGGAGATGAAATGAAAGATTTGAGATTTTTAACTAATAATAATAATAAAAAATAAAATATTTGAAGAAGGAGAAGAAGAATAACCAATGAAGGTACTTTTTTTTAATTTTATTTTTTTGATGAAATTAATAAGAGCGAGAAGTTGAAGTATTATAGCGAGGTTGATTACGGGTTACGATAATCACGATTTCCACTATTAATAATAATAATAATAATAATAATAATAATAATAATAATAATAATAATAATAATAATAATAATAATATTTATGAGGAAGCTGATCATTATATTGTGCGGATAATTTAGGAGGAAGAACTAACCTTCGTTTGAAACGCCGGCAAGGGTTGGCATATAATCATCCCGGATGACAAATGATAATAATCAAATACCGGATTATAATTGAAATTAATGATAATAATAAAATTAATTGATGGTAGTCAAAGTATATGCTAATGATCAGATAAAGAATGGTAATGATATTATCTAATAATAATAGGAGGATATGCTAGGGACAGTCATCCTGTGTCGAACTGCTCTGAACCAGATGTTGGGTTTTCACGGGGAGATTGTTAGCGGTAGATACGTAAATAACCCACGGACGGCACATGTTTGCAGGGTCAGAGCATAGTAATGAACCTTTCCGTACGTCTTGTCGTATTGACAAGTGTAAATATTAAAGTAGCTTTTGAGTTAATGAACTCTACCTGGTGTGTTTGTGAATCTGGAAATAAGAGGCTAGAGTTTGTCCGTATTATAAATTCCCGTTTTTTCGAGGCGATAACATTTTCTACGGTGGGTGTCCGGCTCACCAGAATGTACATACCGGAAGTGTCTCATGTCCAAACGGAACGAGGAGACGACAGTAAAAGGTTACTGTCGTGCCTTCGTCGCCGAAAGAAGATCTCCAGCGGTGAAACGTCCAATCATACGGATGTGAATTCGATCCCCAGTAACCAATTGGGACGAATTCACCAGATGTTTTACACTACCAGAGTAGTGAGGTAAAATCCAAGTATTATGTCATTTATTTTTCAGGATGAAAGTGTCCCAATGTAAATTTGTCATCATGTGTAGTATGCAAAATAAGTTAATAAATTGCTCCTCATTGCAATTTCAATAGGAAACAGCTTCCATATCTTTTCATTGTAGTTAGTCCAGTATGCCCATGGAATTTAAGTTGTCACTTCCCAGTCCTATTGTGGAGTCAGAAATTTGTATCCATGAATGAGTCGTTCCCCGTAACCTTAAATTTTCATGCCCCGTTCATCCCTGTGTTCATTTGATGCGCCGATATATATTTTTTTGATTTTCTTTATATAAATTTTTTTTATTCGTTTTCGAACTGATCACCCCTGAGATAAATGCTAGTCTGGGACTCAGGAGGTGGGCGGGTGCAGTACGAGGGCTGGAACGGGGTTCACTCAGCCTCGGGAGGTCAACTGAGTAGAGGTGGGTTCGATTCCCACCTCAGTCATCCTGGAAATGGTTTTCCTTGGTTTTCCATTTCTCCTCCAGGCAAATGTCGGGATGGTACTAAATTTAAGGCCGCGGCCGATTTCTTCCCTCTTCCTTGTCTATCCCTTCCAATCTTCCTCCCAATCTTCCCATTCCCCCGCAAGGCCCCTGTTCAGCATAGCAGGTGAGGCCGCCTGGGCGAGGTACAGGTCATCCTTCCCAGTTGTATACGCCGACCCAAAGTCTGAAGCTCCAGGACGCTGCGGTTCAGGCGGTAGAGGTGGGATCCCTCGCTGAGTTCGAGGGGAAAAATGACCCTGGATGGTAAACAGTAGAAGAAGAAGAAGAAGAAGAAGAAGAGCTGCTAAAATTCCTAAATGGAGGCATGTAGAATACTTAAGTTTGAAGCTTCACTGCTATATGAAGACTATTTATAAAGTGAAGCAGGCAAAGGGTGACCCACACTAAGAAGAAACGACTTTTTAGAGTTGTCAAAAGAAAGATCTCTACAAAGATATCTAATTATCAAAGCCATAATGAACAAGGTGCTAGAAGAAATTGAAAATAGGTTACATTTCCTAACAGATTGAAACTACCGGGCGAGTTGGCCGCGCGGTTAGGGGCACGCGGCTTTGAGCTTGCTTCCGGGAGATATTGGGTTCGAATCCCACTGTCGGCAGCCCTGAAGATGATTTTCCGTGGTTTCCCATTTTCACACCAGTCAAATGCTGGGGCTGTACCTTAATTAAGGCCACGGTTGCTGCCTTCCCACTCCCAGGCCTTTCGTATCCCATCGTCGCCATAAGACGTATCTGTAGTAACTGTGAGTACGTTTAGGCCACTAGCAAAAAATAAGAAAAACAGATAGAAACTTATCAGTGTCTCTAGTGCAGCAGTAGGTTATAGTTTTTTATAAGGAGATGTCAGACCCTGCGTCCAATCGACTTCAACGAGCTAATTAATGTACGTGTTGGGGTCACTCAATAGTAATTCGTGTATACGCTTTCGTTTGGAAAAAAATTGAGGACAAGTGTCGTGAGGCAGAATCCGCTTCGGACCAAGTGAAGGTGACAAAACACTACAAGGCTAACATATTTTACTTAAACATGTCAGGTCCGCAACCTAATGATTTCCAAGAAATTTATGAATCCACAGATTGCAATGCAACGCGTATATACTCGAAGAGTTACACCGCGCTACGGCGGAGCGGTGGGCGAGTGGTACGGTAATTGTTTGCGAATTGCGACGACGTGAGTTCGATTCCCGCCGTAGCTATATTCTGTATATACATTCAATTATTATTCGAGTGAACGTGAAGGTCAAAATGCGAATAAAAATATTAGGCAAACTGCAGTAAACTTTACTTTCTACCTCAAATTAATATATATGTAGAGAGAAAGAGAGAGAAATAGAGAGAGAGAGAGATCCAGTAGTAACTATGAGTACGTTTAGGCCTATATTCATTACAGGTAGAAAATAAGTGTAATGCAATTTCTTTTCTTTCTTAATCTGCTTACCCTCCAGGGTTGGTTTTTCCCTCGGATTCAGCGAGGGATCCCATCTCTACCGCCTCAAGGGCAGTGTCATGGAGAGTGAGACATTGGGTCAGGGGATACAACTGGGGAGGATGACTAGTACCTCGCCTAGGCGGCCTTACCTGCTATTCTGAACAGGGGCCTTGTGGGGGAATGGGAAGATGTAGTTACCATTTCGGTAATAATTTCTTTAGAATATACCTCTAATGTTTAATATTCATTTTAGACGTGACAATACGCTTTTGGACGTTTGTTGCATCAAGAATACTATGTGAAATTCGTCCTCGAGTCGACCTTTTCTTCCGAACACGCGGAGCAGTGTTCTCTGCGGAACATAAAGAATTTCACCTTGTTTTCTTCAAGTGGTAAGCCCAAAACTTATCATCATGTCTACAGTTACGGATCGTGAAAGTATCAATCTAAACAATATTTAATTTAGTTTTATATTTGGTCATGTCTGTTTGGTGAGAATGTCGCTCTGCCATGCCTGGGCCTTGGCAGCGTAACAAGCGAATCTCTGCCTTGTAGAGCTGTAAATTAACCCTCTCTTGCTGCAGGAGTCGCTTCAAAGGGGAAACTCCTGGCGGGGAGCGCCGTATTCCTCCTCAAGGGGCTGTAAAATAATCCACTGCTCCACCTGCAAGTCTGTCACCATTTTTTTGTCAGAGTGCGAACATCAGTTATATAGAATGTTGGAGGTTTCACACTCTTCAGCATGGTACTAAAAAGTAACCCGTTAAGGTAGAACTTGCTTTCACAGGTTCAAATAAATATGAATAAATTTGAACCATGGGGAGATAGTCATATACGTATTAAGAGTGTTCGAAAAATGTCATAACCATTTCCTAGAGCTTGTAGAGTGGAAAGAATAAACAACTTTTTGAATAGGAAACCATATTTTGAAATGTTCTGTTACCGTGCTTCATATACCTATGCCTACTTCAAATCTAGATCAATGGGCGTAACAAGTTTACTTGTACCTACTGGTGTTCATTCGAGTAATGTCCGCCTCCATGGCTAAATGGTTC
Organism: Anabrus simplex; assembly: GCF_040414725.1. NCBI lineage: Eukaryota > Metazoa > Arthropoda > Insecta > Orthoptera > Tettigoniidae > Anabrus > Anabrus simplex. The sequence goes on from NC_090269.1 coordinate 414,789,658, forward strand.
GCGTTCTGGCCATTGGCCACAGGGGTCCGGATTCGATTCCCGGCAGGGTCGAAAATTTTAACCATCATTGGTTAATTTCGCTGGCACGAGGACTGGGTGTATGTGTCGTCTTCATCATCATTTCATCTTCATCACGACGCGCAGGTCGCCTACGGGAGTCAAATCGTAAGACCTGCACCTGGCGAGCCAAACATATCTTCGGACACTCCAGGCACTAAAAGCCATACGCCATTTCTTTTCATTTTTACCATCACATTAGCGAGGTTGTAAATGTAGGTTACAGATCTATTCAAATGGATACCATCGGTAATTAGAGGTTGTATGAGGATCTAAATAAGAGTGTATAATAAGTCTCTGGTAAAAATAAAACTGGTCTTAAAGTCTCTTGTGAAAAGACGGAATATAATTATTGATTATATGCACTAAAGTGGGAGGTATCTGGAGAAAAAGATGGGGAGATTAAATGGACAGAAAAGTTCAAATGCCTGAGTGAATGGATCCAACCCAACAGATTGGATAGAGCCAAACAAGAAAATTATCTGGGCTACAAGCTAACAGAGAGCAGGTATACAGCAAACAGTCAATATCCTACAAGGCCAAAATCTGACATTATACCTCAGTAATAAAAGTGGAAGGATTGAACGCTTCAGTGTGTCTTTTTTAATTAAAAAGTGTGGCTGCAAGAACTTGAGAAGAAGGAAAGCAAGATTCTGAGGAATTCAGAGACCACAGAAGACTGATGGGACTTAGGAGAACAGTAGAAATGAGGAGATCTACAAGTACACTGAAAAGCTCACGGACACAACGAAGGCTAAAGTTCTACGTACACTTAGTAAGAATGGATGACAAAACGGCCTTCAGATAATCATGGGATTAAAGGCCGTTCCAAGGTGGAAGAAGGGGTGAAGAGAGATGCAAATGAAGACGGAAAGACACTAGAGATGATTCACAATAGAAGAGAGTTCAGAAGAAGAGTCGACAGTATAAAATCATTTGATGAGATACCATCACAACGTACACCAAGACGGATAGTTTCCGCAGAGAACAGAAATAAGTTCTGGGTAGAGAAGATATGAAAGGCCAAAAGCCTTCAGTTATATACGGTCTATAGGTGGCTAAGTTTCGAGAAAAAAGTCCCGGTGCTGACTTCTTTCTTAGAGAATGATGATAATGGTATCTGCGAGCTCACTGCATTAGCTTTGTAGCATCTTGATTGAATCTCATATACTACACTACCATCCTACACATCCTAAATACTTCAAAAGACCTATCTGTTCCGGTCGACTGACATTTAATTGTATTAGGTTCCTCCCCGAAAGAAAGAAAAATTGAGCACAGCACATTTTTATTGAAACATTACTTTCCTTGCCTGTTATAACAGGTAGCAAGGAACTGGAATTTCATTCTGGTTCTAATGTGTCGATACGTAACACAAGGTTGAGAAGTTACCAGGTGTATGCATCCGTTTTTCCGGGTTTTGTGGTGGAAAAACACGTTATTTTGAAGGGAATTTCATTTTTTTAATTTATTCAAATATTGGGCATCTTCGCCCATCTTTCAGTACGGCGGGTGCGCAACGATGTCCCATCCAAGCAATTTCAAGGTGCCTTTCACTGGCGCATTGTCGAATAACAAAATCACTTTGCCACTTTGTCTTCTGGTCCATTCCGGTCACCTTTCGATCAATGCGTGATTTAAATTAATCATTTGTTGTCGATAGCGTTGTGCATTAACGATTTCGCCGTGCTTCAAGAGTTAATAATACACAATACCGCTTTGGTATTTCACACTGAAATCACCACATTTGAACTGTCGAAACCATGTCTAAGGTGTTCTAATCGATGGAGCGTGTTCACCATATGTTTCTACAAGCAAACGATGACTTTCCACAGCCTTTTTCTTTTCATTAAATAAGAAAAGCAGTGCTTGCCGTAAATGTTCTTGTTCAGGCGCAAACGTCGACATGATTACTGAACGATAAAACAGACGCTAGTGTTTGGCGGACTCAACTTGTGTGTGTTGGTAGGTTAATGTCAGACGAACAAACTGACGTGTGTGTCCAATTCACACGCTGCGCACTGTTCTCTGGTGCCATCTCTTAGTGAAACTGGAAAAGACTTATACATACACCTGGTAGGCCTATACCTTGTATTTATTCCGCCGTCGTCTTCTAAACATCAAATTGTCCTTCATTCTCCGCAGGTATGGACTCGTCCGGAGAAGAGATGGATGAAATTAAATGGCGTATGGCTTTTAGTGCTGGGAGTGAGCGAGGACGGTTTCGGCTCGCCAGGTGCAGGTCCTTTGATATTACTCCTATAGGCGACCTGCGCGTCGTGATAAGGGTGAAATGATGATGCAGACAACACATAAAATCCGCCCCCGTGTCAGCGAAACTAACCAATGATGGTTAAAATTTCCGACCCCGCCGGGAATCGCATTCGAGATCCCTGTCACGAAAAGGCAGCACGCTAACCATTTAGCCATTTAGCCGGGAAAAAGATGGATATTTCCTTATTTCAAACATAAAGTGGTTAATGAGTGGAAACTATATCAGAAATGAGCTAGAGTACCTTTGGTCACAAGTAGTAGTCGCCCTTTACGACAGGCAGGGTCTACCGTGGATGTGTTCTACCACCCCCGACCATAGAGTTTCATTGGGGTCGTTTCTGCAGTCTCCGACGCTGAAGGATGGGAACTGAATTCAACATCTCATATTTAGAAATATTTTGGAAAAATGTAATAATAATTGTGTTATTATTTGTTTTTACGTCCCTCTAACTATATTTATACGGTTTTTAGATTCACCGACATGGCGGATTTTTGTCCCGCGGGAGTTCTTTCTTTTACAGTACTGATCCAGGATCGAACCTGCCAAGTTGGGGTCAGAAGGGAAGCGTCTCAACCCTCTGAGCGACTCAGCCCGGCGCGAAAAAATAAGCTTTGGAACATCAATGAAGCACTTCCTTGTTCCACATTCTTTGCTTTGAAGTTGGTTTAAAGTTTCCGTAACATATTCAAAACACAAATATTCTTATGAATATTTTCAGGACAGTAGCGTAACTCTTATAACTGCCGGTCATGATCAGTTTGCATTACCCCGTCATTCTGGTAGGGAAATAAGGCGCAATCTGTTACTTTCTGGCAAAATTTTCTTTAATTAGCTGCAAATTCACTGCCTTCATAATCATAGATCTAGGTATTATTAGTTTTATTTAAATGGATGTATTATCTTCTACACGATATCTCCTCAGTTTTCTGGACATATTTTGCACCCTATAAATACACTAAATACTTTAAAATGTTTTCCTAGGCTATTTAAATTGAGCAACCACACTTATATAATAATAACTGAGCGAGTTGCGCATGTGGTTAGCGAGGAGCAGCTTTGAGCCTGCATTTGGGAGATAGTGGGTTCGAATCTCACTGTCGGCATCCCTAAAGATGGATTTCCGTTTTTTCTCATTTCCACATCAGACAAATGCTGAGACAGTACCTTAATTAAGGCCACGACCGCTTCCGTCTCACTCTCAGCCCTTTCTTCTCCCATCGTCGCCATAACACCTATCTGTGACAGTACGACGTAAAGCAAAAATTGTAAACAAATTACATAATAATAATAATAATAATAATAATAATAATAATAATAATAATAATAATAATAATAATAATAATAATAATAATAATAATAATAATAATAATTTTATTTAATTATTTATTTATTCGTAGCAGAAGCATAAATTTTACATAACATAATGGTACTTAATGACATACATACCGAACAGTGTCTGCCCAGAATTTTTCCAAATCATGGGCATTAGTTGTCGCAGCTATCAAGTCCTCCATTGTGCTACTTAAAGGACACTTACTACAGCTAATGAAATGCGCTGTGGTTTGGTCCGAACAACATTCGCATGGCCTGGATGTTGCAGGAAAGCCCCACATTACCATACTGATTATTATTATTAATAATAATAATAATAATAATAATAATAATAATAATAATAATAATAATAATAATAATCATTCATGAGCCTTTTGACTACCTGATGCAGCCCTACCGAATCGTGTTATGTATAGTGTGTGAGTTGGAGGAGACTTCTGAAAACACCTAGTCCTCGAATCAAAAGAATTAATCATTTCTCGATTAAAATCCGACCATCCAGCAAGAGAGAGAAAACCGAGGCCCCGAGTTCCAAAGACCAAGATGCTGACAGCTCTGACATAGTGTCCAACAAGAGCGCCATGAGAGACGCTATGCGTGCTGAACTGACTTCCCCCAAGCTATGATAAAACGGTGGGAATTTTCTATACACTTTTATGCATAACCTCGTTGTGTTCGTGCTTCACGTCCGCTGGCGTACAGAGAATTCACATGCACAGGTATGGATTAGCGATGGAATTTCGTAGTGAAAGCACGCTCTTCATAAAATGCATGAAAGGTCAGCCAGCGACGGATATAATTTCTTGCGAAGGTTATATCACTGCATAACTGTGAAATGTCTGCTCGAAAACTTGTCTGTTTTGACCAGGAAATTATTTGGTAGGCCTTTGTGTTGCAATCAAATTATATGTAGCCTATTTCACAGCCCGGTTGCCTCTAAATTAATATACAAACCCTGAATACCTAGAAATCCTGTTGAACCGTTATTCCATGATGTCACGTGAAACAAACAAACAAACAAACAAACAAACAAACAAACAAAAAATTAACTGAGGTTACTTTCGACTTGTGTGTAAGTAACCCAAGATAAAAACAGTATGAGGCAAAACTTTGAAATTTGCAGAGAACAATTATATTTTTATTCGTGTAGATTTTACCAATATCTGTCAGGCACTAAACGAACTTTGATTGTTACGAGCGAACCAAGAACCTCTCTCTGAATTGTTAAACGTTTAGACCCCCGAGCTACCGTAATATATTACCGACAGTCAGTCAGCCAATCAATCCTCATCACCTTCTTTTTCTTCTCCTTCATCTTCTTCTTTTTCTTCTTTATCTGTTTACCATCCAGATTCGGTTTTTCCTCGGACTCAGCGAGGGATCACACCTCTACCGCCTCAAGGGCAGTGTCCTGGAGCTTCAGACTCTGGGTCGGGGATACAACTGGGGAGGATGACCAGAACCTCGCCCAGGCAGCATCACCTGCTGTGGGAAGATTGGAAGGGTTAGACAAGGAAGAGTGAAGGAAGCGACCGTGACCTTATGTTAGGTACGATTCCGGCGTTTGCCTGGAGGAGAAGTGGGAAACCACGGAAAACCACTTTCAGGATGGATGAGGTGGGAATCGGACCCACCTCTACTCAGTTGACCTTCCGAGGCTGAGTGAACCAAGTTCCAGCCCTCGAACCACTTTTCAAATTTCGTGGCAGAGCCGCGAATCGAAGCCAGGCCTCCGTGAGTGGCAGCTGATGACACTAACCACTACACCACAGAGGCGGACTAGTCAATCATCAGTGTGAATGTTATGCGTTTAGAGCTGTCACCCAGGTGGCAGATTCCCCAGGCTTTTGTCCGGCTCCATAACTAGATGGTTAGCGTGCTGGCTTTGGGTCACAGCGGACCCGGATTCGCTTCCCGGCAGGATCGTGAATTTTAACCATCATTGGTTAATTCCGCTGGCACGGGGGCTGGGTGTATGTGTCGTCTTCATCACCATTTCATCCCCATTACGACGCGCAGGTTGCCTACGGGAGTCAAATCTAAAGACCTGCACTTGGGGAGCCGAAGACCTCAGACACATCACGGCACTAAAATCGATACGCCATTTATTACCTAGCCTGTTAATAAATAACTGCAATGAACTCGGCATTTTATGGAAAATTTCCCTTGGTAACTTATTCCAATTCCATACTCCTAGTTCTATAAATGAATATTTGCCGCAATTTGTCCTCTTGAATTGCAACTTTATCTTCAAATGATTATATTTCCTACTTTTGAAAGCTCTACTCAAGCTTATTCCTCAACTATTGTCGTTCCGCGCCATCCCACCAGTGACAGTTTGGAGCATACCACTTATTCGAGCAGCTAATTTCTTTACTCCCAAGTCCTCCCAGCCCAAAGTTTGTATCAATTTTGTGTCACTACTCTTTTGTCGGAAATCAACCACAACAAATCGTGCTGCTTTCCTTTGGATCTTTTCCAGTTCTCGTATCAAGTAGTCCTGTTGAGGGTCTCATACACTGGGACCATACTCTAATTGGGGTCCTACGAGAGACTTACACGCCCTGTTCTTTACATCCTTACTAATACACCTAAATACCCTCATATCATTGTGAAGATATCCGAAACCTGTTTTTATAACCTCGTTATTGTGTTTACCCTAACGAAGATCCTTCTTATATTAACACCTAGGTACTTACAGTGATCCCCATGTGCTACTATCACCCCATCAATACAGTAATGAAAATTGAGAGGAGTTTTCCACTTGGTGAAACATACAACTTCACTTTCCATCCCCTTCACTTTCATACAATTATTCGCCGTGCATCTCACATCATTGTCTAGTATTTTGTAGTCGCACACAATCGTGCAACTACTCAATAAACTATAACATCATCGGCAAGTAGCCTTATTAGTGATCCCAGGTTTTTACTCATATCATTTCTATATATAAGAAAACATAAAGGTCCAATTACACTACCCTGTGGGACCCTGTGTTAATCACTACAGTATCAGATAACACTTAATCTAGAAAGATCTACAGAGTGATTTATAAAAATCCGGGTGGATTCAAAATGACCCCAACCAGGCGAGTTGGCCGTGTGGTTAGGGGAGCACAGCTGTGAGCTTGCATCCGGGAGATAGTGGGCTCGAACCCCACTGTCGTCAGCCCCTAAGATAGTTTCCGGTGGTTTCCCATTTTCGCACCAGGCTGTACCTTAATTAAGGCTACGACCGCTTCCTTCGCATTTCTAGGCCTTTCCTATCCCATCATCGTCATAAGACGTATCTGTGTCGGTGCGACGTAAAAAGAAATAAAAAAAACATTTCTGTGTGGTAGCAGATAGGAATTCACAACTGAGGGCTGGTTCGAGGTCCACTCAGCCTGCGTGATTAGAATTGAGGAGCTATCTGACGGTGAAATACCGGCCCCGGTCTAGAAAGCCAAGAATAACGGCCGAGAGGATTCGTCGCGCTGACCATACGACACCTCGTAATCTGCAGGCCTTCGGGCTGAGCAGTGGTCGTTTGGTCGATCAAGGCCCTTCAAGGGCTGTAGTGCCATGGAGCGAAGGGTGGGGGGAGGCGTTGATGTATGTCTGTTTCTTCTGCTGCCATTCATCTCCGATGGATGACATTACTGTTGTAAAATAACTAAACCATTAATGATGGGTACAATACAAGAACCTTGGGTACAATAGCTAGTATTTATACATTTCAAACAACGTTCATATTTTAATAAATAGGCTACTATAAAACAAGGACTTTTTGAAATGTTTCCTTTTACTTTGATGATGACCAACTGT